>NC_092096.1:6503369-6720869 GCF_045679555.1 Salvelinus alpinus | reverse complement strand
GAATGGGAGAAGGTCATGTGGTTTGATGATTCAAAAATAGAGCTTTTTGGTCTAAACTCCACTCGCCGTGTTTGGAGGAAGAAGAAGGATGAGTACAACCCCAAGAACACCATCCCAACCGTGAAGCATGGAGGTGGAAACAGCATTCTTTGGTGATGCTTTTCTGCAAAGGGGACAGGACGACTGCACCGTATTGAGGGGAGGATGGATGGGGCCATGTATTGCGAGATCTTAGCCAACAACCTCCTTCCCTCAGTAAGAGCATTGATGATGGGTCGTGGCTGGGTCTTCCAGCATGACAACGACCCGAAACACACAGCCAGGGCAACTAAGGAGTGGCTCCGTAAGAAGTATCTCAAGGTCCTGGAGTGGCCTAGCCAGTCTCCAGACCTGAACCCAATAGAAAATCTTTGGAGGGAGCTGAAAGTCCGTATTGCCCAGCGACAGCCCCGAAACCTGAAGGATTTGGAGAAGGTCTGTATGGAGGAGTGGGCCAAAATCCCTGCTGCAGTGTGTGCAAACCTGGTCAAGAACTACAGGAAACGTATGATCTCTGTAATTGCAAACAAAGGATTCTGTACCAAATATTAAGTTCTGCTTTTCTGATGTATCAAATACTTATCTCATGCAATAAAATGCTAATTAATTACTTAAAAATCATACAATGTGATTTTCGGGATTTTTGTTTTAGATTCCGTCTCTCACAGTTGAAGTGTACCTATGATAAAAATTACAGACCTCTACATGCTTTGTAAGTAAGAAAATCGGCAAAATCGGCAGTGTATCAACCACAGATACAGTATATATACACCCCAACCACAGATACAGTATATATATACACCCCAACCACAGATACAGTATATATATATACACCCCAACCACAGATACAGTATATATACACCCCAACCACAGATACAGTATATATACACCCCAACCACAGATACAGTATATATATATACACCCCAACCACAGATACAGTATATATATACACCCCAACCACAGATACAGTATATATATACACCCCAACCACAGATACAGTATATAAATACACTCCAACCACAGATACGGTATATAAATACACTCCAACCACAGATACAGTATATAAATACACCCCAACCACAGATACAGTATATAAATACACCCCAACCACAGATACAGTATATATATACATCCCAACCACAGATACAGTATATAAATACACCCCAACCACAGATACAGTATATATACAGTTGAAGTCGGAAGTTTACATACACCTTAGCCAAATACATTTAAACTCAGTTTTTCATAATTCCTGACATTTAATCCATGTAAATATTCCCTGTTTTAGGTCAGTTAGGATCACCACTTTATTATAAGAATGTAAAATGTCAGAATATTTGGAGAGAGAATTTATTATTTAAGCTTTTATTTCTTTCATCACATTCCCAGTCAGTCAGAAGTTTACATACACTCAATTAGTATTTGGTAGCATTGTCTTTAAATGGTTTAACTTGGGTCAAACGTTTCGGGTGGCCTTCCACAAGCTTCCCAAAATCAGTTGGGTGAATTTTGGCCCATTCCTCCTGACAGAGCTGGTGTAACTGAGTCAGGTTTGTAGGCCTCCTTGCTCGCACACGCTTTTTCAGTTCTGCCCACAAATTTTCTATGGGATTGAGGTCAGGGCTTTGTGATGGCCACTCCAATACCTTAACTTTGTTGTCCTTAAGCCATTTTGCCACAACTTTGGAGGTATACTTGGGGTCATTGTCCATTTGGAAGACCCATTTGTGACCAAGCTTTAACTTCCTGACTGATGTCTTTAGATATTCCTTCAATATATCCACATAATTTTCCTCCCTCATGATGCCATCTATTTTGTGAAGTGCAACAGTCCGTCCTGCAGCAAAGCACCCCCACAACATGATGCCACCCCCGCGCTTCACGGTTGGGATGGTGTTCTTCGGCTTGCAAGCCTCCCCCTTTTTCCTCCAAACAAAACGATGGTCATTATGGCCAAACAGTTCTATTTTTGTTTCATCAGACCAGAGGACATTTCTCCAAAAAGTACGATTTTTGTCCCCATGTCCAGTTGCAAACCGTAGTCTGCCTTTTTTATGGCGGTTTTGGAGCAGTGGCTTCTTCCTTGCTGAGCGGCCTTTCAGGTTATGTTGATATAGGACTCGTTTTAGTGTGGATATAGATACTACTGTACCTGTTTCCTGCAGCATCTTCACAAGGTCCTTTGCTGTTGTTCTGGGATTGATTTACACTTTTCGCATCAAAGTACGTTCATCTCTAGGAGACAGAACGCGTCTCCTTCCTGAGCGGTATGGCGGCTGCAGGGTCCCATGGTGTTTATACTTCCGTACTATTGTTTGCACAGATGAACGTGGTACCTTCAGGTGTTTGGAAATTGCTCCCAAGGATGAACCAGACTTGTGGAGTCTACAATTTATTTTCTGAGGTCTTGGCTGATTTCTTTTGATTTTCCCGTGATGTCAAGCAAAGAGGCACTGAGTTTGAAGGTAGGCCTTGAAATACATCCACAGGTACACCTCCAATTGACTCAAATTATGTTAATTAGCCTGTCAGCAGCTTCTAAAGCCATGACATAATTTTTGGGAATTCTCCAAGCGTTTTAAAGGCACAGTCAACTTAGTGTATGTAAACTTCTGACCCACTGGAATTGTGATACAGTGAATTATAAGTGAAATAATCTGTCTGTAAACAATTGTTGGAAAAATGACTTGTGTCATGCACAAAGTAGATGTCCTAACCGACTTGCCAAAACTATAGTTTGTTAACAAGACATCTGTGAAAAAAAGTGCATGTAAACTTCCGACTTCAACTGTGTATCAACAAAATGCATTCAGAAAGTATTCAGACCCCAGAAAGTATTCAGACCCCAGAAAGTATTCAGACCCCAGAAAGTATTCAGACCCCAGAAAGTATTCACACCCCAGGAAGTATTCAGACCCCAGAAAGTATTCAGACCCCAGAAAGTATTCGAACCCCAGAAAGTATTCGGACCCCAGAAAGTATTCAGACCCCAGAAAGTATTCAGACCCCAGAAAGTATTCAGACCCCAGAAAGTATTCAGACCCCAGAAAGTATTCAGACCCCAGAAAGTATTCAGACCCCAGAAAGTATTCAGACCCCAGAAAGTATTCAGACCCCAGAAAGTATTCAGACCCCAGGAAGTATTCAGACCCCAGGAAGTATTCAGACCCCAGGAAGTATTCAGACCCCAGAAAGTATTCAGACCCCAGAAAGTATTCAGACCCCAGGAAGTATTCAGACCCCAGGAAGTATTCAGACCCCCAGAAAGTATTCAGACACCAGAAAGTATTCAGACCCCAGAAAGTATTCAGACCCCAGAAAGTATTCAGACCCCAGGGAGTATTCAGACCCCAGGGAGTATTCAGACCCCAGAAAGTATTCAGACCCCATGTCTTTTTCCACATGTTATGTTACAGCCTCCTCGTTAATCTACACACAATACCACATAATAACAAAGTGAAAACAGGTTTTTAGACATTTTTGTAAATACCTTATTTACATAAGTATTCAGACCTTTTGGGGAAGGGTACCAAAACATTTCTGCAGCATTGAAGGTCCCCAAGAACACAGTGGCCTTCATTATTCTTAAACGGAAGAAGTTTGGAACCGCCAAGACTCTTCCTAGAGCTGGCCGCCCGGCCAAACTGAGCAATCTGGGGAGAAGGGCCTTGGTCAGGGAGGTGACCAAGAACCCGATGGTCACTCTGACAGAGCTCCAGCATTCCTCTGTGGAGATGGGAGAACCTTCCAGAAGGACAACCATCTCTGCAGCACTCCACCAATCAGGCCTTTATGGTAGAGTGGCCGGATTGAAGCCACTCCTCAGTAAAATGCACATGACAGCATGCTTTGAGTTTGCCAGAAGGCATCTAAAGGACTCTCAGGCCATGAGAAACAAGATTCTCTGGTCTGATGAAACCAAGATTAAACTCTTTGGCCTGAATGCCAAGCCTCACGTTTGGAGGAAACCTGGCAGCATCCCTACGGTGAAGCATGGTGGTGGCAGCATCATGCTGTGGGGATGTTTTTCAGCGACAGGGACTGGGATCATGTCAGTCAGGATCATGGGAAAGAGGAGTTACGCAGTCAGGGCCGGACTTGAACCTGATGGAACTGGAGAGATCTGAAAATAGCCGTGCAGCGACGCTCCCCATCCAACCTGACAGAGCTTCGGGGAAACTTCCGTGCCAAGAAGACCCTAAGGCTGTAATCGCTGGCAACAAAGTACTGAGTAAAGGGTCTGAATACCATGATATATACATTTTTTTATTTTTATAAATTTGCAAACATTTGTAAAAACCTGTTTTTGCTTTATCATTAATGGGTATTGTGTTTAGATCGATGAAGTAAAAAAAAACTATTGAATCAATTTTAGAATAAGGCTGTAACGTAACAAAATGTGGAAAAGGTCAATGGTTCTGAACACTCTCTGAATGCACTGTATACATACCAACCCCCAGACACTGTATACATACCAACCCCCAGACACTGTATACATACCAACCCCCAGATACTGTATACATACCAACCCCCAGACACTGTATACATACCAACCCCCAGATACTGTATACATACCAACCCCCAGATACTGTATACATACCAACCCCCAGACACTGTATACATACCAACCCCCAGACACTGTATACATACCAACCCCCAGACACTGTATACATACCAACCCCCAGACACTGTATACATACCAACCCCCAGACACTGTATACATACCAACCCCCAGACACTGTATACATACCAACCCCCAGACACTGTATACATACCAACCCCCAGACACTGTATACATACCAACCCCCAGACACTGTATACATACCAACCCCCAGACACTGTATACATACCAACCCCCAGACACTGTATACATACCAACCCCCAGACACTGTATACATACCAACCCCCAGACACTGTATACATACCAACCCCCAGACACTGTATACATACCAACCCCCAGACACTGTATACATACCAACCCCCAGACACTGTATACATACCAACCCCCAGACACTGTATACATACCAACCCCCAGACACTGTATACATACCAACCCCCAGACACTGTATACATACCAACCCCCAGACACTGTATACATACCAACCCCCAGACACTGTATACATACCAACCCCCAGACACTGTATATTCTGTACGTACAACAAGAATGTGACAACAGGACCAACATCAGCAGATTAATCAGTCAGAGTGGTAGGTCTATGTACTGACATCAGTCAGAGTGGTAGGTCTATGTACTGACATCAGTCAGAGTGGTAGGTCTATGTACTGGCATCAGTCAGAGTGGTAGGTCTATGTACTGACATCAGTCAGAGTGGTAGGTCTATATACTGACATCAGTCAGAGTGGTAGGTCTGTGTACTGACATCAGTCAGAGTGGTAGGTCTGTGTACTGACATCAGTCAGAGTGGTAGGTCTATGTACTGACATCAGTCAGAGTGGTAGGTCTATATACTGACATCAGTCAGAGTGGTAGGTCTGTGTACTGACATCAGTCAGAGTGGTAGGTCTATGTACTGACATCAGTCAGAGTGGTAGGTCTGTGTACTGACATCAGTCAGAGTGGTAGGTCTATGTACTGACATCAGTCAGAGTGGTAGGTCTGTGTACTGACATCAGTCAGAGTGGTAGGTCTATGTACTGACATCAGTCAGAGTGGTAGGTCTATGTACTGGCATCAGTCAGAGTGGTAGGTCTATGTACTGTCATCAGTCAGAGTGGTAGGTCTGTGTACTGACATCAGTCAGAGTGGTAGGTCTGTGTACTGACATCAGTCAGAGTGGTAGGTCTATGTACTGACATCAGTCAGAGTGGTAGGTCTATGTACTGACATCAGTCAGAGTGGTAGGTCTACGTACTGACATCAGTCAGAGTGGTAGGTCTATGTACTGACATCAGTCAGAGTGGTAGGTCTATGTACTGACATCAGACAGAGTGGTAGGTCTATGTACTGACATCAGTCAGAGTGGTAGGTCTATGTACTGACATCAGTCAGAGTGGTAGGTCTATGTACTGACATCAGTCAGAGTGGTAGGTCTATGTACTGACATCAGTCAGAGTGGTAGGTCTATGTACTGACATCAATCAGATTGGTAGGTCTATGTACTGACATCAGTCAGAGTGGTAGGTCTATGTACTAACATCAGTCAGAGTGGTAGGTCTATGTACTGACATCAGTCAGAGTGGTAGGTCTATATACTGACATCAGTCAGAGTGGTAGGTCTATGTACTGACATCAGTCAGAGTGGTAGGTCTATGTACTGACATCAGTCAGAGTGGTAGGTCTATGTACTGACATCAGCAGGTTCATCAGGGAGGAATTCTCTTTTGTTTTGTGAGAACGTTTATCGACTTTTTCTCACGACAGTATATCAGTCTCAACAAACCAGGTGGGATTCACACACACACACACACACACACACACACACACACACACACACACACACACACACACACACACACACACACACACACACACACACACACACACACACACACACACCCCCCCACCCCCCCACCCCCCCCCCCCCCCCCCCCCCCCCCCCCCCCCCCCCCCCACCCTGCTCCTCCCCCAGGCCAGACGCCCAGTGATTTATCCTCTGTGTCTGAGCGCCAGATGTTTTCAGATGTTGTTATTTCCTGTCATCAAAGAGACGAGAAACACCCAATGAGGTCGTATCCCAAATGGAACCATGTTGCCTATAAAGTACACTACTGTTGACCAGGACCTAAAGTACTCTACTGTTGACCAGGACCTAAAGTACACTACTGTTGACCAGGACCTAAAGTACTCTACTGTTGACCAGGACCTATAGGGCTCTACTGTTGACCAGAACCCATAGAGCTCTACTGTTGACCAGGACCTATAGGGATCTACTGTTGACCAGGACCCACAGGGCTCTACTGTTGACCAGGACCCATAGGGCTCTACTGTTGACCAGGACCTATAGGGCTCTACTGTTGACCGGGACCCATAGAGCTCTACTGTTGACCAGGACCCATAGAGCTCTACTGTTGACCAGGACCCATAGGGCTCTACTGTTGACCAGGACCCATTAGGGCTCTACTGTTGACCAGGACCCATTAGGGCTCTACTGTTGACCAGGACCCATAGGGCTCTACTGTTGACCAGGACCCACAGGGCTCTACTGTTGACCAGGACCCATAGGGCTCTACTATTGACCAGGACCCATTAGGGCTCTACTGTTGACCAGGACCCATAGGGATCTACTGTTGACCAGGACCCATAGGGCTCTACTGTTGACCAGGACCTATAAGGCTCTACTGTTGACCAGGACCTATAAGGCTCTACTGTTGACCAGGACCCATAGGGCTCTACTGTTGACCAGGTCCTATAGGGCTCTACTGTTGACCAGGACCCATAGGGCTCTACTGTTGACCAGGACCCACAGGGCTCTACTGTTGACCAGGACCTATAGAGCTCTACTGTTGACCAGGACCCATAGGGCTCTACAGTTGACCAGGACCCATTGGGCTCTACTGTTGACCAGGACCCATAGGGCACTACTGTTGACCAGGACCCATTAGGGCTCTACTGTTGACCAGGTCCTACAGGGCTCTACTGTTGATCAGGACCTATAGAGCTCTACTGTTGACCAGGACCTATAGGGCTCTACTGTTGACCAGGACCTATAGAGCTCTACTGTTGACCAGGACCTATAGAGCTCTACTGTTGACCAGAACCCATAGGGCTCTACTGTTGACCAGTACCAATAGAGCTCTACTGTTGACCAGGACCTATAGGGCTCTACTGTTGACCAGGCCCTATAGGGCTCTACTGTTGACCAGGACCCATAGGGCTCTACTGTTGACCAGGACCCATAGGGCTCTACTGTTGACCAGGACCCATTAGGGCTCTACTGTTGACCAGGACCCATAGGGCTCTACTGTTGACCAGGACCCATAGGGCTCTACTGTTTACCAGTACCTATAGAGCTCTACTGTTGACCAGGTCCTATAGGGCTCTACTGTTGACCAGGACCCATAGAGCTCTACTTTTGACCAGGACCTATAGAGCTCTACTGTTGACCAGGACCCATAGAGCTCTACTGTTGACCAGGACCTATAGGGCTCTACTGTTGACCAGGACCCATAGGGCTCTACTGTTTACCAGTACCTATAGAGCTCTACTGTTGACCAGGTCCTATAGGGCTCTACTGTTGACCAGGACCCATAGTGCTCTACTGTTGACCAGGACCTAAAGGGCTCTACTGTTGACCAGGACCCATAGGGCTCTACTGTTGACCAGGACCTATAGAGCTCTACTGTTGACCAGGACCCATAGGGCTCTACTGTTGACCAGGACCTATAGGGCTCTACTGTTGACCAGGACCCATAGGGCTCTACTGTTGACCAGGACCTATAGGGCTCTACTGTTGACCAGGACCTATAGAGCTCTACTGTTGACCAGGACCCATAGGGCTCTACTGTTGACCAGGACCTATAGAGCTCTACTGTTGACCAGGACCCATAGGGCTCTACTGTTGACCAGGACCCATAAAGCTCTACTGTTGACCAGGACCTATAGGGCTCTACTGTTGACCAGGACCCATAGGGCTCTACTGTTGACCAGGACCTATAGAGCTCTACTGTTGACCAGGACCCATAGGGCTCTACTGTTGACCAGGACCCATAAAGCTCTACTGTTGACCAGGACCCATAGATCTCTACTGTTGACCAGTACCCATAGGGCTCTACTGTTGACCAGGACCTATAGTGCTCTACTGTTGACCAGGACCTATAGAGCTCTACTGTTGACCAGGACCCATAGATCTCTACTGTTGACCAGTACCCATAGGGCTCTACTGTTGACCAGGACATATAGAGCTCTGGTGAAAAGTAGTGCACTATACACTGAGTGGACAAAACATTAGGAACACCTGCTCTTTCCATGACAGACTCACCAGGTGAATCCGGGTGAAAACATTGATCCCATATTGATGTCACTTGTTAAATCCACTTCAATCAGTGTAGATGAAGGGGAGGAGACGGGTTAAATAAGGATGTTTTAGCCTTGAGACAGTTGAGACATGGATTGTGTGTGTGTGTCATTCAGAGGGTAAATGGACAAGACAACATTTTTAAGTTAGTTTGAACAGGGTATGGTAGTAGGTGCCAGGCGCACCGGTTTATGTCAAGAACTGCAACGTTGCTGGGTTTTTCACACTCAACAGTTTCCTGTGTGTATCAAGAATGGTCCACCACCCAAAGGACATCCAACCAACTTGACACAACTGTGGGAAATTTGGAGTGAACGCTTTCAACACCTTGTAGAGTCCATGACCCGACGAAATGAGGGAATAGGGTGTATAGGGAACAGGGTGTATAGGGAATAGGGTGTATAGGGAACAGGGTGTATAGGGAATAGGGTGTATAGGGAACAGGATGTACAGTGAATAGGGTGTATAGGGAATAGGCTGTATAGGGAATAGGGTGTATAGGGAACAGGGTGTATAGGGAACAGGGTGTATAGGGAATAGGGTGTATAGGGAACAGGGTGTATAGGGAATAGGGTGTATAGGGAACAGGGTGTACAGGGAATAGGATGTATAGGGAATAGGATGTACAGGGAATAGGGTGTATAGGGAATAGGGTGTATAGGGAATAGGGTGTATAGGGAACAGGGTGTATAGGGAACAGGGTGTATAGAGAATAGGGTGTATAGGGAATAGGGTGTTTAGGGAATAGGGTGTATAGGGAACAGGGTGTATAGGGAACAGGGTGTATAGAGAATAGGGTGTATAGAGAATAGGGTGTATAGGGAATAGGGTGTACAGGGAATAGGGTGTATAGGGAACAGGGTGTATAGGGAACAGGGTGTATAGGGAATAGGGTGTATAGGGAACAGGGTGTATAGGGAATAGGGTGTATAGGGAACAGGGTGTACAGGGAATAGGATGTATAGGGAATAGGATGTACAGGGAATAGGGTGTATAGGGAATAGGGTGTATAGGGAATAGGGTGTATAGGGAACAGGGTGTATAGGGAACAGGGTGTATAGAGAATAGGGTGTATAGGGAATAGGGTGTTTAGGGAATAGGGTGTATAGGGAACAGGGTGTATAGGGAACAGGGTGTATAGAGAATAGGGTGTATAGAGAATAGGGTGTATAGGGAATAGGGTGTACAGGGAATAGGGTGTATAGGGAACAGGGTGTATAGGGAATAGGGTGTATAGGGAACAGGGTGCACAGGGAACAGGGTGTATAGGGAACAGGGTGTATAGGGAATAGGATGTACAGGGAATAGGGTGTATAGGGAACAGGGTGTATAGAGAACAGGGTGTATAGAGAATAGGGTGTATAGGGAATAGGGTGTATAGGGAATAGGGTGTTTAGGGAATAGGGTGTATAGGGAACAGGGTGTATAGGGAACAGGGTGTATAGGGAATAGGGTGTATAGGGAATAGGGTGTATAGGGAACAGGGTGTATAGGGAACAGGGTGTATAGGGAACAGGGTGTCTAGGGAACAGGGTGTATAGGGAATAGGGTGTATATGGAATAGGGTGTATAGGGAACAGGGTTTATAGGGAATAGGGTGTATAGGGAATAGGGTGTATAGGGAATAGGATGTACAGGGAATAGGGTGTATAAGGAATAGGGTGTATAGGGAATAGGGTGTACAGGGAATAGGGTGTATAGGGAATAGGGTGTATAGGGAATAGGGTGTATAGGGAATAGGGTGTATAGGGAACAGGGTGTATAGGGAATAGGATGTACAGGGAATAGGGTGTATAGGGAATAGGGTGTATAGGGAATAGAGTGTATAGGGAATAGGGTGTATAGGGAATAGGGTGTATATGGAATAGGGTGTATAGGGAACATGATGTATAGGGAATAGGGTGTATAGGGAATAGGGTGTATATGGAATAGGGTGTATATGGAACATGGTGCATAGGGAATATGGTTTATAGGGAGCAGGGTGTATAGGGAATATGGTTTATAGGGAACAGGGTGTATAGGGAATATGGTTTATAGGGAACAGGGTGTATAGGGAATATGGTTTATAGGGAACAGGGTTTATAGGGAATATGGTTTATAGGGAACAGGGTGTATAGGGAATATGGTTTAAAGGGAACAGGGTGTACAGAGAATTTGGTTTAAAGGGAACAGGGTGTACAGGGAATATGGTTTATAGGGAACAGGGTGTACAGGGAATATGGTTTAAAGGGAACAGGGTGTACAGAGAATTTGGTTTAAAGGGAACAGGGTGTACAGAGAATTTGGTCCCATTTGGGACTAACAGTGAACCAGCTCTGTCAGGTCAGTTCTGTCAGGGAGCAGGTCAGTTCTGTCAGGGAGCAGGTCAGTTCTGTCAGGGAGCAGGTCAGTTCTGTCAGGGAGCAGGTCAGTTCTGTCAGGGAGCAGGTCATCTCTGTCAGGGAGCAGGTCAGTTCTGTCAGGGAGCAGGTCAGTTCTGTCAGGGAGCAGGTCAGTTCTGTACAGAGAATTTGGTTTAAAGGGAACAGGGTGTACAGAGAATTTGGTCCCATTTGGGACTAACAGTGAACCAGCTCTGTCAGGTCAGTTCTGTCAGGGAGCAGGTCAGTTCTGTCAGGGAGCAGGTCAGTTCTGTCAGGGAGCAGGTCAGTTCTGTCAGGGAGCAGGTCAGTTCTGTCAGGGAGCAGGTCATCTCTGTCAGGGAGCAGGTCAGTTCTGTCAGGGAGCAGGTCAGTTCTGTCAGGGAGCAGGTCAGTTCTGTCAGGGAGCAGGTCATCTGTCAGGTCAGTTCTGTCAGGGAGCAGGTCAGTTCTGTCAGGGAGCAGGTCAGTTCTGTCAGGGAGCAGGTCATCTCTGTCAGGGAGCAGGTCAGTTCTGTCAGGGAGCAGGTCAGTTCTGTCAGGGAGCAGGTCAGTTCTGTCAGGGAGCAGGTCAGTTCTGTCAGGTCAGTTCTGTCAGGGAGCAGGTCAGTTCTGTCAGGGAGCAGGTCAGTTCTGTCAGGGAGCAGGTCAGTTCTGTCAGGTCAGTTCTGTCAGGGAGCAGGTCAGTTCTGTCAGGGAGCAGGTCATCTGTCAGGTCAGTTCTGTCAGGGAGCAGGTCCTCTCTGTCAGGGAGCAGGTCAGTTCTGTCAGGGAGCAGGTCAGTTCTGTCAGGTCAGTTCTGTCAGGGAGCAGGTCAGTTCTGTCAGGGAGCAGGTCAGTTCTTTCAGGGAGCAGGTCAGTTCTGTCAGGGAGCAGGTCATCTCTGTCAGGGAGCAGGTCATCTCTGTCAGGGAGCAGGTCAGTTCTGTCAGGGAGCAGGTCATCTCTGTCAGGGAGCAGGTCATCTGTCAGGGAGCAGGTCATCAGGGAGCAGGTCATCTCTGTCAGGGAGCAGGTCATCTCTGTCAGGGAGCAGGTCAGTTCTGTCAGGGAGCAGGTCATCTCTGTCAGGGAGCAGGTCATCAGGGAGCAGGTCAATTCTGTCTAAATGAATCTGATGTCAGGTCAGCTGCTTTGATGTTCAGGAAGGCGTTGTGTTCAGAGAACCAGGTATATTCATGTACTAATGACTGGCATCATTCAGTGTAGCGCTGATTAACACAACACAATGCATGCTGGGTGTTACCCACAGGGCTGAAAATCACCTCTGAATTTAATAACAATACATTCTCACCCTTTAAAGGTGGAGGTCCCATTTATCCCCGCAGCCTGTGGGAATATTTTTAATGTTTTAAGTCTCTGTTATATTTTTAAGGTTTACAAGCGGGCACGGTTTAGCAGTAATAAAAATATTTATGCTTCCTCTGCGTTCTAAGGCCAGGGGAGTGTTGTGTTCTGGATGGTGGGCGCATTCGGTATTATCACAGGTCATTACATGGCTGCTCTGACTGATTGGGCCTGCTGCTGTCGTGGGGCTGTCTCTGTGGGATGGGGCTCTGTGATGGAGAAGACAGGCCTGCTGCTGTCGTGGGCTGCCTCTGTGGGATGGGGCTCTGTGATGGAGAAGACAGGCCTGCTGCTGTCGTGGGGCTGTCTCTGTGGGATGGGGCTCTGTGATGGAGAAGACAGGCCTGCTGCTGTCGTGGGGCTGCCTCTGTGGGATGGGGCTCTGTGATAGAGAAGACAGGCCTGCTGCTGTCGTGGGCTGTCTCTGTGGGATGGGGCTCTGTTATGGAGAAGAGAGGAGTCTGGTACTCTTCTGAGGGCTTCACAGTGACATGCCTCAGACAGGCCTGGTTCTGAGAGACTCACTGTGACATGACTCAGACAGGCCTGGTTCTGAGGGGCCTCACTGTGACATGACTCAGACAGGCCTGGTTCTGAGGGCCTCACTGTGACATGCCTCAGACAGGCCTGGTTCTGAGAGGGGTCACTGTGACATGCCTCAGACAGGCCTGGTTCTGAGGGCCTCACTGTGACATGCCTCAGACAGGCCTGGTTCTGAGGGCCTCACTGTGACATGCCTCAGACAGGCCTGGTTCTGAGGGCCTCACTGTGACATGACTCAGACAGGCCTGGTTCTGAGGGACTCACTGTGACATGCCTCAGACAGGCCTGGTCCTGAGGGAGTCACTGTGACATGACTCAGACAGGCCTGGTTCTGAGAGACTCACTGTGACAGCCCTGGTTCTGAGAGGACTCACTGTGACATGCCTCAGTCAGGCCTGGTTCTGAGAGGACTCACTGTGACATGCCTCAGTCAGGCCTGGTTCTGAGGGCCCCACTGTGACATGCCTCAGTCAGGCCTGGTTCTGAGAGCCTCACTGTGGCATGCCTCAGTCAGGCCTGGTTCTGAGAGACTCACTGTGACATGCCTCAGACAGGCCTGGTTCTGAGGGCCTCACTGTGACATGCCTCAGACAGGCCTGGTTCTGAGAGGACTCACTGTGACATGCCTCAGTCAGGCCTGGTTCTGAGGGCCCCACTGTGACATGCCTCAGTCAGGCCTGGTTCTGAGAGCCTCACTGTGGCATGCCTCAGTCAGGCCTGGTTCTGAGAGACTCACTGTGACATGCCTCAGACAGGCCTGGTTCTGAGAGGCATCACTGTGACAGGCCTGGTCCTGAGGGCCTCACTGTGACATGCCTCAGACAGGCCTGGTTCTGATACATGCATTTACAAACACACACACACACACACACACACACACACACACACACACACACACACACACACACACACACACACACACACACACACACACACACACACACACACACACACACACACACACACACACACACACACACACACACACACACACACACAATCGATAACGTACACATGGATTTAGTACTGTAGATATGTGGTAGTGGTGGAGTAGGGGCCTGAGGGACCACAGTGTGTTGTGAAATCTGTTAATGTGTTGTAATGTTTTTAAAATGGTATAAACTGCCTTAATTTTGCTGGACCCCAGGAAGAGTAGCTGCTGCCTTGGCAGGAAGTAATGGGGATCCATAATAAACCCCAGGAAGAGTAGCTGCTGCCTTGGCAGGAACTAATGGGGATCCATAATAAACCCCAGGAAGAGTAGCTGCTGCCTTGGCAGGAACTAATGGGGATCCATAATAAACCCCAGGAAGAGTAGCTGCTGCCTTGGCAGGAAGTAATGAGGATCCATAATAAACCCCAGGAAGAGTAGCCGATGCCTTGGCAGGAACTAATGAGGATCCATAATAAACCCCAGGAAGAGTAGCTGCTGCCTTGGCAGGAACTAATGGGGATCCATAATAAACCCCAGGAAGAGTAGCTGCTGCCTTGGCAGGAACTAATGGGGATCCATAATAAACCCCAGGAATACATAGTACAGCCCAGTAATGGACTGTGTACAGTAGTGTGTTAGTGTGTTAGTACATAGTACAGCCCAGTAATGGACTGTGTACTGTAGTGTGTTAGTAGATAGTATAGCCCAGTAATGGACTGTGTACTGTAGTGTGTTAGTAGATAGTACAGCCCAGTAATGGACTGTGTACTGTAGTGTGTTAGTACATAGTACAGCCCAGTAATGGACTGTGTACTGTAGTGTGTTAGTACATAGTACAGCCCAGTAATGGACTGTGTACTGTAGTGTGTTAGTAGATAGTACAGCCCAGTAATGGACTGTGTACTGTAGTGTGTTAGTAGATAGTACAGCCCAGTAATGGACTGTGTACTGTAGTGTGTTAGTAGATAGTACAGCCCAGTAATGGACTGTGTACTGTAGTGTGTTAGTAGATAGTATAGCCCAGTAATGGACTGTGTACTGTAGTGTGTTAGTAGATAGTACAGCCCAGTAATGGACTGTGTACTGTAGTGTGTTAGTAGATAGTATAGCCCAGTAATGGTCTGTGTACTGTATTGTGTTAGTAGATAGTACAGCCCAGTAATGGACTGTGTACTGTAGTGTGATAGTACATAGTACAGCCTAGTAATGTAGTTAAAATCTACATTGGCAGTAGTGGACACACGTTTTATTTCCTGACGTGAAGGCCCTTTTATGACGGCTGTCATTTTGGTCTGCGGCTGGCTGCCTGTGGTCAGGCTGTGTTCTCCTGCACTCAGTCCACATAATTCAGACTTTATAAGACTGACGGACGACCAGAGGAGCGACCACGCGTTGCCGTGGCAGAGAAATACACCTCTACAGTAACTCGTAGCAAAAACAGAAAAATGTGGATATCCCCAAACTTCTGCTAAGGAAGCTGGACCAAAACAAGTGTTGACACAACAACAGAAGGTGTGTGAAGTCGACCATCTGGGCTGAATGACTGCTCATCTCACCATCGTTGTTTCAGAAGGGAAACGAGGTGGTCATGGGAGAATGACTGTTCTACTGGTGACTGTTCTACTGGTGACTGTTCTACTGGTGACTGTTCTACTGGTGACTGTTCTACTGGTGACTGTTCTACTGGTGACTGTTCTACTGGTGACTGTTCTACTGGTAACTGTTCTACTGGTGACTGTTCTACTGGTGACTGTTCTACTGGTGACTGTTCTACTGGTGACTGTTCTACTGGTGACTGTTCTACCGATAACTGTTCTACTGGTGACTGTTCTACTGGTGACTGTTCTACTGGTGACTGTTCTACTGGTGACTGTTCTACTGGTGACGTGTGTGTGTGTGTGTGTGTGTGTGTGTGTGTGTGTGTGTGTGTGTGTGTGTGTGTGTGTGCGTGTGCGTGCGTGCGTGCGTGCTGCGTGCGTGCGTTGGAGGGTAAGCGATACCCATACTACTTCATGTTCTGTCCACATTCTCCCACTGAGCCACAGGAGCCCCTGGCTGGAGGCTGGAGGCTAGAGGCTAGAGGCTGGAGGCTGGAGGCTGGAGGCTAGAGGCTGGAGGCTAGAGGCTGGAGGCTGGAGGCTAGAGGCTGGAGGCTAGAGGCTGGAGGCTGGAGGCTGGAGGCTAGAGGCTAGAGGCTGGAGGCTGGAGGCTAGAGGCTGGAGGCTGGAGGCTGGAGGCTGCCGTGCTGGAGGCTAGAGGCTAGAGGCTAGAGGCTGGAGGCTGCCGTGCTGGAGGCTAGAGGCTGGAGGCTGGAGGCTGCCGTGCTGGAGGCTAGAGGCTGCCGTGCTGGAGGCTAGAGGCTGGAGGCTAGAGGCTAGAGGCTAGAGGCTGGAGGCTGGAGGCTGGAGGCTAGAGGCTGGAGGCTGGAGGCTGGAGGCTAGAGGCTGGAGGCTGCCGTGCTCCACCCTGCACTGCCCAGAGACCTGGACGGTGGGGTAAACTCCGAGGGAGGATGGCAGTCTGGCTCGGGCCTTCCTCTCAACCAGCCTCCCAGGCCCTGGGCCCAGAACCCTCTCCTCAAACAGCCCATCCGGACCACAGTTCTGGGAACTAAACCTGACGTTGCTATTTTAACCCCAGAGAGAGGTAACGTTCATTAATCAGAGATGATATTTTTCATTTCCAGAGGAGACAGTTCCTGGACGTTTTCAGTTGATAGTTTCTAGACGTTTCTATGGTTTATTTAAGTGTGAAATACCACCGCTCCGTCTCACATCGTTGGCTGAACTATTTTCCTCTCCTGGTAGCCCTGCCGTAGTCCACCAGGAAAAATACTTCATACTTGGAAGGACTGATTGCCGTATGTGGTTACGTGGCATAAATATGATGTTTAGGGACTGTCCTCTCAACTGACAGTGTGATGGTAGTGGTATAAATATGATGTTTAGGGACTGTCCTCTCAACTGACAGCGTGATGGTAGTGGTATAAATATGATGTTTAGGGACTGTCCTCTCAACTGACAGCGTGATGGTAGTGGTATAAATATGATGTTTAGGGACTGTCCTCTCAACTGACAGCGTGATGGTAGTGTTATAAATATGATGTTTAGGGACTGTCCTCTCAACTGACAGCGTGATGGTAGTGGTATAAATATGATGTTTAGGGACTGTCCTCTCAACTGACAGTGTGATGGTAGTGTTATAAATATGATGTTTAGGGACTGTCCTCTCAACTGACAGTGTGATGGTAGTGTTTGCCAACGTTAACACCGAGCGTGATCGTGTGAGACGTGTGAGAGTGACGAGCTCTCACACAACCTGCTGTAGTCTGATCGTCTCCCTCCAATTACTTCAGATATTATTTAATCATTATCTTCAGTCAGGTAGTTGCTGCATCAGTCTGGGTCATTATCTCAGTCAGTCAGATAGTTGCTGCATCAGTCTGGGTCATTATCTTCAGTCAGATAGTTGCTGCATCAGTCTGGGTCATTATCTTCAGTCAGATAGTTGCTGCATCAGTCTGGGTCATTATCTTCAGTCAGTCAGGTAGTTGCTGCATCAGTCTTGGTCATTATCATCAGTCAGATAGTTGCTGCATCAGTCTTGGTCATTATCATCAGTCAGATAGTTGCTGCATCAGTTTTGGTCATTATCTTCAGTCAGATAGTTGCTGCATCAGTCTGGGTCATTATCTTCAGTCAGGTAGTTGCTGCATCAGTTTTGGTCATTATCTGGTCAGATAGTTGCTGCATCAGTCTGGGTCATTATCATCAGTCAGTCAGATAGTTGCTGCATCAGTCTGGGTCATTATCTTCAGTCAGATAGTTGCTCCATCAGTCTTGGTCATTATCTTCAGTCAGATAGTTGCTGCATCAGTCTTGGTCATTATCATCAGTCAGATAGCTGCTGCATCAGTCTTGGTCATTATCTTCAGTCAGGTAGTTGCTGCATCAGTCTTGGTCATTATCTTCAGTCAGATAGTTGCTGCATCAGTCTGGGTCATTATCTTCAGTCAGATAGTTGCTGCATCAGTCTGGGTCATTATCTTCAGTCAGATAGTTGCTGCATCAGTCTGGGTCATTATCTTCAGTCAGTCAGGTAGTTGCTGCATCAGTCTTGGTCATTATCATCAGTCAGATAGTTGCTGCATCAGTCTTGGTCATTATCATCAGTCAGATAGTTGCTGCATCAGTTTTGGTCATTATCTTCAGTCAGATAGTTGCTGCATCAGTCTTGGTCATTATCTTCAGTCAGGTAGTTGCTGCATCAGTTTTGGTCATTATCATCAGTCAGTCAGATAGTTGCTGCATCAGTCTGGGTCATTATCATCAGTCAGTCAGATAGTTGCTGCATCAGTCTTGGTCATTATCTTCAGTCAGATAGTTGCTGCATCAGTCTTGGTCATTATCTTCATTAGCTTCATTATCATCAGTCAGATAGTTGCTGCATCAGTCTTGGTCATTATCATCAGTCAGATAGCTGCTGCATCAGTCTTGGTCATTATCTTCAGTCAGGTAGTTGCTGCGTCAGTCTTGGTCATTATCTTCAGTCAGATAGTTGCTGCATCAGTCTTGGTCATTATCTTCAGTCAGATAGTTGCTGCATCAGTCTTGGTCATTATCTTCAGTCAGATAGTTGCTGCATCAGTCTGGGTCATTATCTTCAGTCAGTCAGGTAGTTGCTGCATCAGTCTTGGTCATTATCATCAGTCAGATAGTTGCTGCATCAGTCTTGGTCATTATCATCAGTCAGATAGTTGCTGCATCAGTTTTGGTCATTATCTTCAGTCAGATAGTTGCTGCATCAGTCTTGGTCATTATCTTCAGTCAGGTAGTTGCTGCATCAGTTTTGGTCATTATCATCAGTCAGTCAGATAGTTGCTGCATCAGTCTGGGTCATTATCATCAGTCAGTCAGATAGTTGCTGCATCAGTCTTGGTCATTATCTTCAGTCAGATAGTTGCTGCATCAGTCTTGGTCATTATCTTCATTAGCTTCATTATCATCAGTCAGATAGTTGCTGCATCAGTCTTGGTCATTATCATCAGTCAGATAGCTGCTGCATCAGTCTTGGTCATTATCTTCAGTCAGGTAGTTGCTGCATCAGTCTTGGTCATTATCTTCAGTCAGATAGTTGCTGCATCAGTCTTGGTCATTATCTTCAGTCAGATAGTTGCTGCATCAGTCTTGGTCATTATCTTCAGTCAGTCAGATAGTTGCTGCATCAGTCTTGGTCATTATCTTCAGTCAGGTAGTTGCTGCATCAGTCTTGGTCATTATCTTCAGTCAGTCAGATAGTTGCTGCATCAGTCTTTGTCATTATCTTCAGTCAGTCAGATAGTTGCTGCATCAGTCTTGGTCATTATCTTCAGTCAGATAGTTGCTGCATCAGTCTTGGTCATTATCTTCAGTCAGGTAGTTGCTGAATCAGTCTGGGTCATTATCTTCAGTCAGGTAGTTGCTGCCTCAGTATTGGTCATTATCTTCAGTCAGTCAGATAGTTGCTGCATCAGTCTTGGTCATTATCTTCAGTCAGTCAGATAGTTGCTGCATCAGTCTTGGTCATTATCTTCAGTCAGGTAGTTGCTGCGTCAGTCTTGGTCGTTTTCTTCAGTCAGTCAGATAGTTGCTGCATCAGTCTTGGTCATTATCTTCAGTCAGATAGTTGCTGCATCAGTCTGGGTCATTATCTTCAGTCAGTCAGGTAGTTGCTGCATCAGTCTTGGTCATTATCATCAGTCAGATAGTTGCTGCATCAGTCTTGGTCATTATCATCAGTCAGATAGTTGCTGCATCAGTTTTGGTCATTATCTTCAGTCAGATAGTTGCTGCATCAGTCTTGGTCATTATCTTCAGTCAGGTAGTTGCTGCATCAGTTTTGGTCATTATCATCAGTCAGTCAGATAGTTGCTGCATCAGTCTGGGTCATTATCATCAGTCAGTCAGATAGTTGCTGCATCAGTCTTGGTCATTATCTTCAGTCAGATAGTTGCTGCATCAGTCTTGGTCATTATCTTCATTAGCTTCATTATCATCAGTCAGATAGTTGCTGCATCAGTCTTGGTCATTATCATCAGTCAGATAGCTGCTGCATCAGTCTTGGTCATTATCTTCAGTCAGGTAGTTGCTGCATCAGTCTTGGTCATTATCTTCAGTCAGATAGTTGCTGCATCAGTCTTGGTCATTATCTTCAGTCAGATAGTTGCTGCATCAGTCTTGGTCATTATCTTCAGTCAGTCAGATAGTTGCTGCACCAGTCTTGGTCATTATCTTCAGTCAGGTAGTTGCTGCATCAGTCTTGGTCATTATCATCAGTCAGATAGTTGCTGCATCAGTTTTGGTCATTATCTTCAGTCAGTCAGATAGTTGCTGCATCAGTCTTGGTCATTATCTTCAGTCAGATAGTTGCTGCATCAGTCTTGGTCATTATCTTCAGTCAGGTAGTTGCTGAATCAGTCTGGGTCATTATCTTCAGTCAGGTAGTTGCTGCCTCAGTATTGGTCATTATCTTCAGTCAGTCAGATAGTTGCTGCATCAGTCTTGGTCATTATCTTCAGTCAGTCAGATAGTTGCTGCATCAGTCTTGGTCATTATCTTCAGTCAGGTAGTTGCTGCGTCAGTCTTGGTCGTTTTCTTCAGTCAGTCAGATAGTTGCTGCATCAGTCTTGGTCATTATCTTCAGTCAGATAGTTGCTGCATCAGTCTGGGTCATTATCTTCAGTCAGTCAGGTAGTTGCTGCATCAGTCTTGGTCATTATCATCAGTCAGATAGTTGCTGCATCAGTCTTGGTCATTATCATCAGTCAGATAGTTGCTGCATCAGTTTTGGTCATTATCTTCAGTCAGATAGTTGCTGCATCAGTCTTGGTCATTATCTTCAGTCAGGTAGTTGCTGCATCAGTTTTGGTCATTATCATCAGTCAGTCAGATAGTTGCTGCATCAGTCTGGGTCATTATCATCAGTCAGTCAGATAGTTGCTGCATCAGTCTTGGTCATTATCTTCAGTCAGATAGTTGCTGCATCAGTCTTGGTCATTATCTTCATTAGCTTCATTATCATCAGTCAGATAGTTGCTGCATCAGTCTTGGTCATTATCATCAGTCAGATAGCTGCTGCATCAGTCTTGGTCATTATCTTCAGTCAGGTAGTTGCTGCATCAGTCTTGGTCATTATCTTCAGTCAGATAGTTGCTGCATCAGTCTTGGTCATTATCTTCAGTCAGATAGTTGCTGCATCAGTCTTGGTCATTATCTTCAGTCAGTCAGATAGTTGCTGCATCAGTCTTGGTCATTATCTTCAGTCAGGTAGTTGCTGCATCAGTCTTGGTCATTATCATCAGTCAGATAGTTGCTGCATCAGTTTTGGTCATTATCTTCAGTCAGTCAGATAGTTGCTGCATCAGTCTTGGTCATTATCTTCAGTCAGATAGTTGCTGCATCAGTCTTGGTCATTATCTTCAGTCAGGTAGTTGCTGAATCAGTCTGGGTCATTATCTTCAGTCAGGTAGTTGCTGCCTCAGTATTGGTCATTATCTTCAGTCAGTCAGATAGTTGCTGCATCAGTCTTGGTCATTATCTTCAGTCAGTCAGATAGTTGCTGCATCAGTCTTGGTCATTATCTTCAGTCAGGTAGTTGCTGCG
Source organism: Salvelinus alpinus (assembly GCF_045679555.1). Classification (NCBI taxonomy): domain Eukaryota; kingdom Metazoa; phylum Chordata; class Actinopteri; order Salmoniformes; family Salmonidae; genus Salvelinus; species Salvelinus alpinus. Next base: position 6,699,031 of record NC_092096.1, on the reverse strand, counting down.
TCAGTCTTGGTCGTTTTCTTCAGTCAGTCAGATAGTTGCTGCATCAGTCTTGGTCATTATCTTCAGTCAGATAGTTGCTGCATCAGTCTTGGTCATTATCATCAGTCAGTCAGTCAGATAGTTGCTGCATCAGTCTTGGTCATTATCATCAGTCAGTCAGTCAGATAGTTGCTGCATCAGTCTTGGTCATTATCTTCAGATAGTCAGTCAGATAGTTGCTGCATCAGTCTTGGTCATTATCTTCAGTTAGTCAGTCAGATAGTTGCTGCATCAGTCTGGGTCATTATCATCAGTCAGTCAGTCAGATAGTTGCTGCATCAGTCTTGGTCATTATCTTCAGTTAGTCAGTCAGATAGTTGCTGCATCAGTCTTGGTCATTATCTTCAGTTAGTCAGTCAGATAGTTGCTGCATCAGTCTTGGTCATTATCTTCAGTTAGTCAGTCAGATAGTTGCTGCATCAGTGTTGGTCATTATCTTCATTAGCTTCATTATCATCAGTCAGATAGTTGCTGCATCAGTCTTGGTCATTATCTTCAGTCAGTCAGATAGTTGCTGCATCAGTCTTGGTCATTATCTTCAGTCAGATAGTTGCTGCATCAGTCTTGGTCATTATCTTCAGTCAGATAGTTGCTGCATCAGTCTGGGTCATTATCATCAGTCAGTCAGATAGTTGCTGCATCAGTCTTGGTCATTATCTTCTGTCAGTCAGATAGTTGCTGCATCAGTCTTGGTCATTATCTTCAGTCAGTCAGATAGTTGCTGCATCAGTCTGGGTCATTATCTTCAGTCAGTCAGATAGTTGCTCCATCAGTCTTGGTCATTATCTTCAGTCAGTCAGATAGCTGCTGCATCAGTCTGGGTCATTATCTTCAGTCAGATAGTTGCTCCATCAGTCTTGGTCATTATCTTCAGTCAGATAGTTGCTGCATCAGTCTTGGTCATTATCTTCAGTCAGATAGTTGCTCCATCAGTCTTGGTCATTATCTTCAGTCAGTCAGATAGTTGCTCCATCAGTCTTGGTCATTATCTTCAGTCAGTCAGATAGTTGCTCCATCAGTCTTGGTCATTATCTTCAGTCAGATAGTTGCTGCATCAATCTTGGTCATTGTCCTCAGTCAGTCAGGTAGTTGCTTCATCAGTCTTGTTCATTATCTTCAGTCAGATAGTTGCTCCATCAGTCTTAGTCATTATCTTCAGTCAGATAGTTACTGCATCAGCAATAATGACGCCCAGGTGTGGGTATTGACGTCCATGTGTGGGTAATGACGTCCAGATGTGGGTAATGATGTCCAGTTGTGGGTAATGACGTCCAGGTGTGGTTAATCATGTCCAGGTGTGGGTAATGACGTCCAGGTGTGGGTAATGACGTCCAGGTGTGGGTAATGACGTCCAGGTGTGGGTAATGATGTCCAGGTGTGGGTAATGATGTCCAGGTGTGGGTAATGATGTCCAGGTGTGGGTAATGATGTCCAGGTGTGGGTAATGACGTCCAGGTGTGGGTAATGATGTCTAGGTGTGAGTAATGACGTCCAGGTGTGGGTAATGACGTCCAGGTGTGGGTAATGATGTCCAGGTGTGGGTAATGATGTCCAGGTGTGGGTAATGATGTCCAGGTGTGGGTAATGATGTCCAGGTGTGGGTAATGACGTCCAGGTGTGGGTAATGACGTCCAGGTGTGGGTAATGATGTCCAGGTGTGGGTAATGATGTCCAGGTGTGGGTAATGATGTCCAGGTGTTGGTAATGATGTCCAGGTGTGGGTAATGATGTCCAGGTGTGGGTAATGATGTCCAGGTGTTGGTAATGATGTCCAGGTGTGGGTAATGATGTCCAGGTGTGGGTAATGATGTCCAGGTGTGGGTAATGATGTCCAGGTGTGGGTAATGATGTCAATGTGTGGGTAATGATGTCCAGGTGTGGGTAATGACGTCCAGGTGTGGGTAATGACGTCCAGGTGTGGGTAATGACGTCCAGGTGTGGGTAATGATGTCCAGGTGTGGGTAATGATGTCCAGGTGTTGGTAATGATGTCCAGGTGTGGGTAATGATGTCCAGGTGTGGGTAATGATGTCCAGGTGTGGGTAATAATGTCCAGGTGTGGGTAATGATGTCCAGGTGTGGGTAATGATGTCTAGGTGTGAGTAATGACGTCCAGGTGTGGGTAAGTAGACCTTTAGGATCCTTTATTCAACTAGGCAAGTCAGTTGAGACCAAATTCTTATTTACAATGACTGCCTACATCGGCCAAACCCGGACGACGCTGGGCAAATTGTGCGCCGCCCTATGGGACTCCCAATCACAGCCAGGTTGTGATACAGTCTGGATTCGAACCAGGCTGTCTGTAGTGACGCCTCTAGCACTGAGATGGGTTAGAATGGTCTAACACCACTTAGGAACCACTTCAAACACCATCTCTCCACCCCCTAAAGTCAATAGGAGATACCTGGCTGGTGCCTGTAGGAACCACTTCAAACACCATCTCTCCACCCCCTAAAGTCAATATGAGATACCTGGCTGGTGCCTGTAGGAACCACTTCAAACACCATCTCTCCACCCCCTAAAGTCAATAGGAGATACCTGGCTGGTGCCTGTAGGAACCACTTCAAACACCATCTCTCCACCCCCTAAAGTCAATAGGAGATACCTGGCTGGTGCCTGTAGGAACCACTTCAAACACCATCTCTCCACCCCCTAAAGTCAATAGGAGATACCTGGCTGGTGCCTGTAGGAACCACTTCAAACACCATCTCTCCACCCCCTAAAGTCAATAAGAGATACCTGGCTGGTGCCTGTAGGAACCACTTCAAACACCATCTCTCCACCCACAACATGGTCATTCAATTAGACCCATAAGGCCTCACTTTGAGCAGAGCACACATGCATGAACACACACACACACACATACAGGAAATGTTCTCACACAGACAGATGAGCTTGGTGGACACGAACAGTAACAAAATTATTTCCAAGAGGAAATTGTAGCGCTGTGTAGTGTTAGAGGCTGGGCCCTGTGTGGTCTGAATACAGCATAGAACCCAGCCAAGACACATCAGACCCCAGCAGCCTAGCTAGCAGGCAGAATTCCCCTTGTATACTGTAATAGACGTTTTGGGTCTCAACCAACTTTAGCAGGCCGGGGGGAAATCATCAGGGAAGTGGATGGAGGGCGGGGGGGGGGGGGGGGGGGGGCATTTGGAGGAGAGGGTTGGATTGGTTGGTGGTGTAGCTGCTTATTCCAGAACAGGACAAACCAAATGAAATGTTATTGGTCACGTACACATATTTAGCAGATGTTATCCCGGGCTGTATCACAACCGGCCGTGATTGGGAGTCCCATAGGGCGGCGCACCATTGGCCCGGATGACATCCGGGTTAGGGTTTGGGTTTGGCCCGGGGTTTAGGCTGTCATTGTAAATAAGAAATGAACTAACTTGCGTAGTTAAATAAAGGTTAAATAAATGAAATATTGCGGGTGAAGCGAAATGCTTCCTGTGAGCTCCAAGCCTCGCATGCACTTCATGTGTTACAAAACCACCTATTGTCAGATATTAATACCTCAAAGACCTTAATAATCAATAATATTGGTCATCATGTCTCTATTGTCAGATATTAATACCTCAAAGACCTTAATAATCAATAATACTGGTCATCATGTCTCTATTGTCAGATATTAATACCTTAAAGACCTTAATAATCAATAATATTGGTCATCATGTCTCTATTGTCAGATATTAATACCACAAAGACCTTAATAATCAATAATATTGGTCATCATGTCTCTATTGTCAGATATTAATACCACAAAGACCTTAATAACCAATAATATTGGTCATCATGCCTCTATTGTCAGATATTAATACCTTAAAGACCTTAATAACCAATAATATTGGCCCTCATGTCTCTATTGTCAGATATTAATACCACAAAGACCTTAATAATCAATAATATTGGTCCTCAAGTCTCTATTGTCAGATATTAATACCACAAAGACCTTAATAATCAATAATATTGGTCATCATGTCTCTATTGTCAGATATTAATACCTTAAAGACCTTAATAACCAATAATATTGGCCCTCATGTCTCTATTGTCAGATATTAATACCTCAAAGACCTTAATAACCAATAATATTGGTCATCATGTCTCTATTGTCAGATATTATTACCTTAAAGACCTTAATAACCAATAATATTGATCCTCATGTCTCTATTGTCAGATATTAATACCACAAAGACCTTAATAATCAATAATATTGGTCCTCAAGTCTCTATTGTCAGATATTAATACCACAAAGACCTTAATAATCAATAATATTGGTCATCATGTCTCTATTGTCAGATATTAATACCTCAAAGACCTTAATAATCAATAATATTGGTCATCATGTCTCTATTGTCAGATATTAATACCTTAAAGACCTTAATAATCAATAATATTGGTCATCATGTCTCTATTGTCAGATATTAATACCACAAAGACCTTAATAATCAATAATATTGGTCATCATGTCTCTATTGTCAGATATTAATACCACAAAGACCTTAATAATCAATAATATTGGTCATCATGTCTCTATTGTCAGATATTAATACCACAAAGACCTTAATAACCAATAATATTGGTCATCATGTCTCTATTGTCAGATATTAATACCACAAAGACCTTAATAATCAATAATATTGGTCATCATGCCTCTATTGTCAGATATTAATACCACAAAGACCTTAATAACCAATAATATTGGCCCTCATGTCTCTATTGTCAGATATTAATACCACAAAGACCTTAATAAACCAATAATATTGGCCCTCATGTCTCTATTGTCAGATATTAATACCACAAAGACCTTAATAAACCAATAATATTGGTCATCATGTCTCTATTGTCAGATTTTAATACCTTAAAGACCTTAATAATCAATAATATTGATCCTCATGTCTCTATTGTCAGATATTAATACCTCAAAGACCTTAATAAACCAATAATATTGGCCCTCATGTCTCTATTGTCAGATATTAATACCTTAAAGACCTTAATAACCAATAATATTGGTCATCATGTCTCTATTGTCAGATATTAATACCTCAAAGACCTTAATAACCAATAATATTGATCCTCATGTCTCTATTGTCAGATATTAATACCTCAAAGACCTTAATAAACCAATAATATTGGCCCTCATGTCTCTATTGTCAGATATTAATACCTTAAAGACCTTAATAAACCAATAATATTGGTCATCATGTCTCTATTGTCAGATATTAATACCTCAAAGACCTTAATAATCAATAAGCTTGGTCGTCATGTCTCTAAGCCAGAGAATCACTAGAGGAGGGGTGCTGTGAGTGTTGACATTAAGACAGGCTAACCGCTAACAGTCCATTTCCATGCAGTTAACCCTATCCTGCTGTAAGACAGGCTAACCGCTAACAGTCCATTTCCATGCAGTTAACCCTATCCTGCTGTAAGACAGGCTAACCGCTAACAGTCCATTTCCATGCAGTTAACCCTATCCTGCTGTAAGACAGGCTAACCGCTAACAGTCCATTTCCATGCAGTTAACCCTATCCTACTGTAAGACAGGCTAACCCCCAACAGTCCATTTTCATGCAGTTAACCCTATCCTGCTGTAAGACAGGCTAACCGCTAACAGTCCATTTCCATGCAGTTAACCCTATTCTGCTGTAAGACAGGCTAACCGCTAACAGTCCATTTCCATGCAGTTAACCCTATCCTGCTGTAAGACAGGCTAACCGCTAACAGTCCATTTCCATGCAGTTAACCCTATCCTGCTTTAAGACAGGCTAACCGCTAACAGTCCATTTCCATGCAGTTAACCCTATCCTGCTGTAAGACAGGCTAACCGCTAACAGTCCATTTCCATGCAGTTAACCCTATCCTGCTGTAAGACAGGCTAACCGCTAACAGTCCATGTCCATGCAGTTAACCCTATCCTGCTGTAGGACAGGCTAACCGCTAACAGTCCATTTCCATGCAGTTAACCCTATCCTGCTGTAAGACAGGCTAACCGCTAACAGTCCATTTCCAAGCAGTTAACCCTATCCTGCTGTAAGACAGGCTAACCGCTAACAGTCCATTTCCATGCAGTTAACCCTATCCTGGTGTAACAGATCCACAGCTAGATTCTACTCTGCTCTGTTCGTTTGAAGATGACACATATCATCTGGGTAATAATCTGGGTAATAGTCTGGGTAATAATCGGGGTAATAGTCTGGGTAATAGTCTGGGTAATAATCTGGGTAATAGTCTGGGTAATAGTCTGTTTAATAGTCTGGGTAATAGTCTGGGTAATAGTCTGGGTAATAGTCTGGGTAATAACCATGGTAATAGGCTGGGTAATAGTCTGGGTAATAGTCTGTTTAATAGTCTGGGTAATAATCTGGGTAATAGTCTGGTTAATAGTCTGGGTAATAGTCTGGGTAATAGTCTGGGTAATAATCTGGGTAATAGTCTGGGTAATAGTCTGTTTAATAGTCTGGGTAATAGTCTGGGTAATAGTCTGGGTAATAGTCTGGGTAATAGTCTGTTTAATAGTCTGGGTAATAGTCTAGGTAATAGTCTGGGTAATAGTCTGGGTAATAATCTGGGTAATAGTCTGGGTAATAGTCTGGGTAATAATCTGGGTAATAGTCTGGGTAATAGTCTGTTTAATAGTCTGGGTAATAGTCTGGGTAATAGTCTGGGTAATAGTCTGGGTAATAGTCTGGGTAATAACCATGGTAATAGGCTGGGTAATAGTCTGGGTAATAGTCTGTTTAATAGTCTGGGTAATAATCTGGGTAATAGTCTGGTTAATAGTCTGGGTAATAGTCTGGGTAATAGTCTGGGTAATAATCTGGGTAATAGTCTGTTTAATAGTCTGGGTAATAGTCTGGGTAATAGTCTGGGTAATAGTCTGTTTAATAGTCTGGGTAATAGTCTGGGTAATAGTCTGGGTAATAGTCTGGGTAATAGTCTGGGTAATAATCTGGGTAATAGTCTGGGTAATAATCGGGGTAATAGTCTGGGTAATAGTCTGGGTAATAATCTGGGTAATAGTCTGGGTAATAGTCTGTTTAATAGTCTGGGTAATAGTCTGGGTAATAGTCTGGGTAATAGTCTGGGTAATAACCATGGTAATAGGCTGGGTAATAGTCTGGGTAATAGTCTGTTTAATAGTCTGGGTAATAATCTGGGTAATAGTCTGGTTAATAGTCTGGGTAATAGTCTGGGTAATAGTCTGGGTAATAATCTGGGTAATAGTCTGGGTAATAGTCTGTTTAATAGTCTGGGTAATAGTCTGGGTAATAGTCTGGGTAATAGTCTGTTTAATAGTCTGGGTAATAGTCTAGGTAATAGTCTGGGTAATAGTCTGGGTAATAATCTGGGTAATAGTCTGGGTAATAGTCTGGGTAATAATCTGGGTAATAGTCTGGGTAATAGTCTGTTTAATAGTCTGGGTAATAGTCTGGGTAATAGTCTGGGTAATAGTCTGGGTAATAACCATGGTAATAGGCTGGGTAATAGTCTGGGTAATAGTCTGTTTAATAGTCTGGGTAATAATCTGGGTAATAGTCTGGTTAATAGTCTGGGTAATAGTCTGGGTAATAGTCTGGGTAATAATCTGGGTAATAGTCTGTTTAATAGTCTGGGTAATAGTCTGGGTAATAGTCTGGGTAATAGTCTGTTTAATAGTCTGGGTAATAGTCTGGGTAATAGTCTGGGTAATAGTCTGGGTAATAGTCTGGGTAATAATCTGGGTAATAATCTGGGTAATAGTCTGGGTAATAGTCTGGGTAATAACCATGGTAATAGGCTGGGTAATAGTCTGGGTAATAGTCTGGGTAATAGTCTGTTTAATAGTCTGTGTAATAATCTGGGTAATAGTCTGGTTAATAGTCTGGGTAATAGTCTGGGTAATAGTCTGGGTAATAATCTGGGTAATAGTCTGTTTAATAGTCTGGGTAATAGTCTGGGTAATAGTCTGGGTAATAGTCTGTTTAATAGTCTGGGTAATAGTCTGGGTAATAGTCTGGGTAATAGTCTGGGTAATAGTCTGGGTAATAGTCTGGGTAATAGTCTGGGTAATAATCTGGGTAATAATCTGGGTAATAGTCTGGGTAATAGTCTGGGTAATAACCATGGTAATAGGCTGGGTAATAGTCTGGGTAATAATCTGGGTAATAGTCTGGGTAATAGTCTGGGTAATAACCATGGTAATAGGCTGGGTAATAGTCTGGGTAATAGTCTGGGTAATAGTCTGGGTAATAGTCTGTTTAATAGTCTGGGTAATAATCTGGGTAATAATCTGGTTAATAGTCTGGGTAATAGTCTGGGTAATAGTCTGTTTAATAGTCTGGGTAATAATCTGGGTAATAGTCTGGTTAATAATCTGGGTAATAGTCTGGGTAATCAAATCAAATCAAATCAAGTTTATTTTATATAGCCCTTCGTACATCAGCTAATATCTCGAAGTGCTGTACAGACACCCAGCCTAAAACCCCAAACAGCAAGCAATGCAGGTGTAGAAGCACGGTGGCTAGGAAAAACTCCCTAGAAAGGCCAAAACCTAGGAAGAAACCTAGAGAGGAACCAGGCTATGAGGGGTGGCCAGTCCTCTTCTGGCTGTGCTGGGTGGAGATTATAACAGAACTATGCCAAGATGTTAAAAATGTTCATAAGTGACAAGCGTGGTCAAATAATAATCATGAATAATTTTCAGTTGGCTTTTCATAGCCGATCATCAAGAGTTGAAAATAGCAGGTCCGGGACAGGTGGCGGTTCCATAACCGCAGGCAGAACAGCTGAAACTGGAATAGCAGCAAGGCCAGGTGGACTGGGGACAGCAAGGAGCCATCACGCCCGGCAGCCCCGACGCACGGTCCCAGGGCTCAGGTCCTCCGAGAGAGAGAAAGAGAGAGAGAAGGAGAGAATTAGAGAGAGCCAAGATTTTCAAAATGTTCATAAATGACAAGCATGGTCAAATAATAATCAGGAATAAATGTCAGTTGGCTTTTCATAGCCGATCATTAAGAATTGAAAACAGCAGGTCTGGGACAGGTAGGGGTTCCATAACCGCAGGCAGAACAGTTGAAACTGGAATAGCAGCAGGGCCAGGCGGACTGGGGACAGCAAGGAGTCATCATGCCCGGTAGTCCTGACGTATGGTCCTAGGGCTCCGGTCCTCCTATTACCCAGTAATAGTCTGGGTAATAGTCTGGGTAATAGTCTGGGTAATAATCTGGGTAATAATCTGGGTAATAATCTGGGTAATAGTCTGGGTAATAGTCTGGGTAATAACCATGGTAATAGTCTGGGTAATAGTCTGGGTAATAGTCTGGGTAATAATCTGGGTAATAATCTGGGTAATAGTCTGGGTAATAGTCTGGGTAATAACCATGGTAATAGTCTGGGTAATAGTCTGGGTAATAGTCTGGGTAATAATCTGGGTAATAGTCTGGGTAATAGTCTGGGTAACAGTCTGGGTAACAGTCTGGGTAATAGTTTGGGTAATATTCTGGGTAATAGTCTGGTTAAAAAACTGGGTAATAGTCTGGTTTATATCCTGGGTAATTTTCTGGGTAATATTCTGTGTAATAGTCTGGGTATTAGCCTTGGTAATGGTATGGGTTCTGTTATGGGTAATTTCCTTGGTAATAGTCTGAATAATAGCCTTTCTCTCTCTCTCTCTCTCTCTCTCTCTCTCTCTCTCTCTCTCTCTCTTTCCACATATTGCCTTCCTTTACCCCTCCTTATCCCCCCATCCCCCCGTTACTCTCTAAATGAACCTCCAGGCCTTCAACACCCTGTTGGAACACAGCCTGGGGGATGAATGGATAGAGACTGGGAGGGAAAGGCTAGGGGGTGAAAGTGAGGGGAGGGGAAGGCTAGGGGGTGAAGGTGAGGGGAGGGGAAGGCTAGGAGGTGAATGTGAGGAGAAGGAGGGAAAGGCTAGGAGGTGAAGGTAAGTGGAAGGCTAGGATGTGAAGGTGATGGGAAGGAGGGAAAGGCTAGGATGTGAAGGTGGGGAAGGAGGAGTAAGCTAGGAGGTGAAAGTGAGGAAGGCTAGGAGGTGAAAGTGAGGGGAAGGCTAGGAGGTGAAAGTGAGGGGAAGGAGGGGAAGGCTAGGAGGTGAAGATGAGGGGAAGGAGGGGAAGGCTAGGATGTGAAGGTGGGGAAGGAGGAGTAAGCTAGGAGGTGAAAGTGAGGAAGGCTAGGAGGTGAAAGCGAGGGGAAGGAGGGGAAGGCTAGGAGGTGAAGATGAGGGGAAGGAGGGGAAGGCTAGGAGGTGAAGGTGAGGGGAAGGCTAGGAGGTGAAGGAGGGAAAGGAGGGAAAGGCTAGGAGGTGAAGGTGAGGGGAAGGCTAGGAGGTGAAGATGAGGGAAAGGAGGGGAAGGCTAGGAGGTGAAGATGAGGGAAAGGAGGGGAAGGCTAGGAGGTGAAGATGAGGGAAAGGAGGGGAAGGCTAGGAGGGGAAGGAGGGAAAGAAGGGGAAGGCTAGGAGGTTAAGGAGGGGGAAGAACCAATCATCCTTCTCCAGCCCAGAGCTCAACCTGCTGGGTCAGGTTACCCCTGTCTCCCCCACCACAGGCAGCCTCCTGTTCCTGCTACACAGCGGGAGGTCCCACTCCCAGCCTCCTGTTCCTGCTACACAGCGGGAGGTCCCACTCCCAGCCTCCTGTTCCTGCTACACAGTGGGAGGTCCCACTCCCAGCCTCCTGTTCCTGATACACAGTGGGAGGTCCCACTCCCAGCCTCCTGTTCCTGCTACACAGTGGGAGGTCCCACTCCCAGCCTCCTGTTCCTGCTACACAGCGGGAGGTCCCACTGCCAGCCTCCTGTTCCTAGTACACAGCGGGAGGTCCCACTCCCAGCCTCCTGTTCCTGCTACACAGTGGGAGGTCCCACTCCCAGCCTCCTGTTCCTGCTACACAGCGGGAGGTCCCCAGCCTCCTGTTCCTGCTACACAGCGGGAGGTCCCACTCCCAGCCTCCTGTTCCTGCTTCACAGCGGGAGGTCCCACTCCCAGCCTCCTGTTCCTGCTACACAGTGGGAGGTCCCACTCCCAGCCTCCTGTTCCTGCTACACAGCGGGAGGTCCCACTCCCAGCCTCCTGTTCCTGCTACACAGCGGGAGGTCCCACTCCCAGCCTCCTGTTCCTGCTACACAGCGGGAGGTCCCACTCCCAGCCTCCTGTTCCTGTTACACAGCGGGAGGTCCCACTCCCAGCCTCCTGTTCCTGCTACACAGCAGGAGGTCCCACTCCCAGCCTCCTGTTCCTGCTACACAGCGGGAGGTCCCACTCCCAGCCTCCTGTTCCTGCTACACAGTGGGAGGTCCCACTCCCAGCCTCCTGTTCCTGTTACACAGCAGGAGGTCCCACTCCCAGCCTCCTGTTCCTGCTACACAGCAGGAGGTCCCACTCCCAACCTCCTGTTCCTGCTACACAGCAGGAGGTCCCACTCCCAGCCTCCTGTTCCTGCTACACAGCAGGAGGTCCCACTCCCAGCCTCCTGTTCCTGTTACACAGCGGGAGGTCCCACTCCCAGCCTCCTGTTCCTGTTACACAGCGGGAGGTCCCACTCCCAGCCTCCTGTTCCTGCTACACAGCGGGAGGTCCCACTCCCAGCCTCCTGTTCCTGCTACACAGCGGGAGGTCCCACTCCCAGCCTCCTGTTCCTGCTTCACAGCGGGAGGTCCCACTCCCAGCCTCCTGTTCCTGCTTCACAGCGGGAGGTCCCACTCCCAGCCTCCTGTTCCTGCTTCACAGCGGGAGGTCCCACTCCCAGCCTCCTGTTCCTGCTACACAGCGGGAGGTCCCACTCCCAGCCTCCTGTTCCTGCTTCACAGCGGGAGGTCCCACTCCCAGCCTCCTGTTCCTGCTACACAGCAGGAGGTCCCACTCCCAGCCTCCTGTTCCTGCTTCACAGCGGGAGGTCCCACTCCCAGCCTCCGGTTCCTGCTTCACAGCGGGAGGTCCCACTCCCAGCCTCCTGTTCCTGCTTCACAGCGGGAGGTCCCACTCCCAGCCTCCTGTTCCTGTTAAACAGCGGGAGGTCCCACTCCCAGCCTCCTGTTCCTGCTTCACAGCGGGAGGTCCCACTCCCAGCCTCCTGTTCCTGCTACACAGCAGGAGATCCCACTCCCAGCCTCCTGTTCCTGTTACACAGCGGGAGGTCCCACTCCCAGCCTCCTGTTCCTGTTACACAGCGGGAGGTCCCACTCCCAGCCTCCTGTTCCTGCTACACAGCGGGAGGTCCCACTCCCAGCCTCCTGTTCCTGCTACACAGCAGGAGGTCCCACTCCCAGCCTCCTGTTCCTGCTTCACAGCGGGAGGTCCCACTCCCAGCCTCCTGTTCCTGCTTCACAGCGGGAGGTCCCACTCCCAGCCTCCTATTCCTGCTTCACAGCGGGAGGTCCCACTCCCAGCCTCCTGTTCCTGCTACACAGCGGGAGGTCCCACTCCCAGCCTCCTGTTCCTGCTTCACAGCGGGAGGTCCCACTCCCAGCCTCCTGTTCCTGCTACACAGCAGGAGGTCCCACTCCCAGCCTCCTGTTCCTGCTTCACAGCGGGAGGTCCCACTCCCAGCCTCCGGTTCCTGCTTCACAGCGGGAGGTCCCAATCCCAGCCTCCTGTTCCTGCTTCACAGCGGGAGGTCCCACTCCCAGCCTCCTGTTCCTGTTAAACAGCGGGAGGTCCCACTCCCAGCCTCCTGTTCCTGCTTCACAGTGGGAGGTCCCACTCCCAGCCTCCTGTTCCTGCTTCACAGCGGGAGGTCCCACTCCCAGCCCCCTGTTCCTGCTTCACAGCGGGAGGTCCCACTCCCAGCCTCCTGTTCCTGTTACACAGTGGGAGGTCCCACTCCCAGCCTCCTGTTCCTGCTACACAGTGGGAGGTCCCACTCCCAGCCTCCTGTTCCTGCTACACAGCGGGAGGTCCCACTCCCAGCCTCCTGTTCCTGCTACACAGCGGGAGGTCCCACTCCCAGCCTCCTGTTCCTAGTTCACAGCGGGAGGTCCCACTCCCAGCCTCCTGTTCCTGTTAAACAGCGGGAGGTCCCACTCCCAGCCTCCTGTTCCTGCTACACAGCGGGAGGTCCCACTCCCAGCCTCCTGTTCCTGCTTCACAGCGGGAGGTCCCACTCCCAGCCTCCTGTTCCTGCTTCACAGCGGGAGGTCCCACTCCCAGCCTCCGGTTCCTGTTACACAGTGGGAGGTCCCACTCCCAGCCTCCTGTTCCTGCTACACAGTGGGAGGTCCCACTCCCAGCCTCCTGTTCCTGCTACACAGTGGGAGGTCCCACTCCCAGCCTCCTGTTCCTAGTTCACAGCGGGAGGTCCCACTCCCAGCCTCCTGTTCCTGCTACACAGCGGGAGGTCCCACTCCCAGCCTCCTGTTCCTGCTACACAGCAGGAGGTCCCACTCCCAGCCTCCTGTTCCTGTTAAACAGCGGGAGGTCCCACTCCCAGCCTCCTGTTCCTGCTACACAGTGGGAGGTCCCACTCCCAGCCTCTTGTTCCTGCTTCACAGCGGGAGGTCCCACTCCCAGCCTCCTGTTCCTGTTACACAGCGGGAGGTCCCACTCCCAGCCTCCTGTTCCTGCTACACAGCGGGAGGTCCCACTCCCAGCCTCCTGTTCCTGCTACACAGCAGGAGGTCCCACTCCCAGCCTCCTGTTCCTGCTTCACAGCGGGAGGTCCCACTCCCAGCCTCCTGTTCCTGCTTCACAGCGGGAGGTCCCACTCCCAGCCTCCTGTTCCTGCTTCACAGCGGGAGGTCCCACTCCCAGCCTCCTGTTCCTGCTACACAGCGGGAGGTCCCACTCCCAGCCTCCTGTTCCTGCTTCACAGCGGGAGGTCCCACTCCCAGCCTCCTGTTCCTGCTACACAGCAGGAGGTCCCACTCCCAGCCTCCTGTTCCTGCTTCACAGCGGGAGGTCCCACTCCCAGCCTCCTGTTCCTGCTACACAGCGGGAGGTCCCACTCCCAGCCTCCTGTTCCTGCTTCACAGCGGGAGGTCCCACTCCCAGCCTCCTGTTCCTGCTACACAGCAGGAGGTCCCACTCCCAGCCTCTTGTTCCTGCTTCACAGCCGGAGGTCCCACTCCCAGCCTCCGGTTCCTGCTTCACAGCGGGAGGTCCCACTCCCAGCCTCCTGTTCCTGCTTCACAGCGGGAGGTCCCACTCCCAGCCTCCTGTTCCTGTTAAACAGCGGGAGGTCCCACTCCCAGCCTCCTGTTCCTGCTTCACAGCGGGAGGTCCCACTCCCAGCCTCCTGTTCCTGCTACACAGCAGGAGATCCCACTCCCAGCCTCCTGTTCCTGTTACACAGCGGGAGGTCCCACTCCCAGCCTCCTGTTCCTGTTACACAGCGGGAGGTCCCATTCCCAGCCTCCTGTTCCTGCTACACAGCAGGAGGTCCCACTCCCAGCCTCCTGTTCCTGCTACACAGCAGGAGGTCCCACTCCCAGCCTCCAGTTCCTGCTTCACAGCGGGAGGTCCCACTCCCAGCCTCCTGTTCCTGCTTCACAGCGGGAGGTCCCACTCCCAGCCTCCTGTTCCTGCTTCACAGCGGGAGGTCCCACTCCCAGCTTCCTGTTCCTGCTACACAGCGGGAGGTCCCACTCCCAGCCTCCTGTTCCTGCTTCACAGCGGGAGGTCCCACTCCCAGCCTCCTGTTCCTGCTACACAGCAGGAGGTCCCACTCCCAGCCTCCTGTTCCTGCTTCACAGCGGGAGGTCCCACTCCCAGCCTCCGGTTCCTGCTTCACAGCGGGAGGTCCCACTCCCAGCCTCCTGTTCCTGCTTCACAGCGGGAGGTCCCACTCCCAGCCTCCTGTTCCTGTTAAACAGCGGGAGGTCCCACTCCCAGCCTCCTGTTCCTGCTTCACAGCGGGAGGTCCCACTCCCAGCCTCCTGTTCCTGCTTCACAGCGGGAGGTCCCACTCCCAGCCTCCTGTTCCTGCTTCACAGCGGGAGGTCCCACTCCCAGCCTCCTGTTCCTGTTACACAGTGGGAGGTCCCACTCCCAGCCTCCTGTTCCTGCTACACAGTGGGAGGTCCCACTCCCAGCCTCCTGTTCCTGCTACACAGCGGGAGGTCCCACTCCCAGCCTCCTGTTCCTGCTACACAGCGGGAGGTCCCACTCCCAGCCTCCTGTTCCTAGTTCACAGCGGGAGGTCCCACTCCCAGCCTCCTGTTCCTGTTAAACAGCGGGAGGTCCCACTCCCAGCCTCCTGTTCCTGCTACACAGCGGGAGGTCCCACTCCCAGCCTCCTGTTCCTGCTTCACAGCGGGAGGTCCCACTCCCAGCCTCCTGTTCCTGCTACACAGTGGGAGGTCCCACTCCCAGCCTCCTGTTCCTGCTACACAGCGGGAGGTCCCACTCCCAGCCTCCTGTTCCTGCTACACAGCGGGAGGTCCCACTCCCAGCCTCCTGTTCCTAGTTCACAGCGGGAGGTCCCACTCCCAGCCTCCTGTTCCTGTTAAACAGCGGGAGGTCCCACTCCCAGCCTCCTGTTCCTGCTACACAGCGGGAGGTCCCACTCCCAGCCTCCTGTTCCTGCTTCACAGCGGGAGGTCCCACTCCCAGCCTCCTGTTCCTGCTTCACAGCGGGAGGTCCCACTCCCAGCCTCCGGTTCCTGTTACACAGTGGGAGGTCCCACTCCCAGCCTCCTGTTCCTGCTACACAGTGGGAGGTCCCACTCCCAGCCTCCTGTTCCTGCTACACAGCGGGAGGTCCCACTCCCAGCCTCCTGTTCCTGCTACACAGCGGGAGGTCCCACTCCCAGCCTCCTGTTCCTAGTTCACAGCGGGAGGTCCCACTCCCAGCCTCCTGTTCCTGTTAAACAGCGGGAGGTCCCACTCCCAGCCTCCTGTTCCTGCTACACAGCGGGAGGTCCCACTCCCAGCCTCCTGTTCCTGCTTCACAGCGGGAGGTCCCACTCCCAGCCTCCTGTTCCTGTTACACAGTGGGAGGTCCCACTCCCAGCCTCCTGTTCCTGCTACACAGTGGGAGGTCCCACTCCCAGCCTCCTGTTCCTGCTACACAGCGGGAGGTCCCACTCCCAGCCTCCTGTTCCTGCTACACAGCGGGAGGTCCCACTCCCAGCCTCCTGTTCCTAGTTCACAGCGGGAGGTCCCACTCCCAGCCTCCTGTTCCTGTTAAACAGCGGGAGGTCCCACTCCCAGCCTCCTGTTCCTGCTACACAGCGGGAGGTCCCACTCCCAGCCTCCTGTTCCTGCTTCACAGCGGGAGGTCCCACTCCCAGCCTCCTGTTCCTGCTTCACAGCGGGAGGTCCCACTCCCAGCCTCCGGTTCCTGTTACACAGTGGGAGGTCCCACTCCCAGCCTCCTGTTCCTGCTACACAGTGGGAGGTCCCACTCCCAGCCTCCTGTTCCTGCTACACAGTGGGAGGTCCCACTCCCAGCCTCCTGTTCCTAGTTCACAGCGGGAGGTCCCACTCCCAGCCTCCTGTTCCTGCTTCACAGCGGGAGGTCCCACTCCCAGCCTCCTGTTCCTGTTAAACAGCGGGAGGTCCCACTCCCAGCCTCCTGTTCCTGCTACACAGCGGGAGGTCCCACTCCCAGCCTCCTGTTCCTGCTTCACAGCGGGAGGTCCCACTCCCAGCCTCCTGTTCCTGTTACACAGTGGGAGGTCCCACTCCCAGCCTCCTGTTCCTGCTACACAGTGGGAGGTCCCACTCCCAGCCTCCTGTTCCTGCTACACAGCGGGAGGTCCCACTCCCAGCCTCCTGTTACTGCTACACAGCGGGAGGTCCCACTCCCAGCCTCCTGTTCCTAGTTCACAGCGGGAGGTCCCACTCCCAGCCTCCTGTTCCTGTTAAACAGCGGGAGGTCCCACTCCCAGCCTCCTGTTCCTGCTACACAGCGGGAGGTCCCACTCCCAGCCTCCTGTTCCTGCTTCACAGCGGGAGGTCCCACTCCCAGCCTCCTGTTCCTGCTTCACAGCGGGAGGTCCCACTCCCAGCCTCCGGTTCCTGTTACACAGTGGGAGGTCCCACTCCCAGCCTCCTGTTCCTGCTACACAGTGGGAGGTCCCACTCCCAGCCTCCTGTTCCTGCTACACAGTGGGAGGTCCCACTCCCAGCCTCCTGTTCCTAGTTCACAGCGGGAGGTCCCACTCCCAGCCTCCTGTTCCTGCTACACAGCGGGAGGTCCCACTCCCAGCCTCCTGTTCCTGCTACACAGCAGGAGGTCCCACTCCCAGCCTCCTGTTCCTGTTAAACAGCGGGAGGTCCCACTCCCAGCCTCCTGTTCCTGCTACACAGTGGGAGGTCCCACTCCCAGCCTCCTGTTCCTGCTTCACAGCGGGAGGTCCCACTCCCAGCCTCCTGTTCCTGTTACACAGCGGGAGGTCCCACTCCCAGCCTCCTGTTCCTGCTACACAGCGGGAGGTCCCACTCCCAGCCTCCTGTTCCTGCTACACAGCAGGAGGTCCCACTCCCAGCCTCCTGTTCCTGCTTCACAGCGGGAGGTCCCACTCCCAGCCTCCTGTTCCTGCTTCACAGCGGGAGGTCCCACTCCCAGCCTCCTGTTCCTGCTTCACAGCGGGAGGTCCTACTCCCAGCCTCCTGTTCCTGCTACACAGCGGGAGGTCCCACTCCCAGCCTCCTGTTCCTGCTTCACAGGGGGAGGTCCCACTCCCAGCCTCCTGTTCCTGCTACACAGCAGGAGGTCCCACTCCCAGCCTCCTGTTCCTGCTTCACAGCGGGAGGTCCCACTCCCAGCCTCCGGTTCCTGCTTCACAGCGGGAGGTCCCACTCCCAGCCTCCTGTTCCTGCTTCACAGCGGGAGGTCCCACTCCCAGCCTCCTGTTCTTGTTAAACAGCGGGAGGTCCCACTCCCAGCCTCCTGTTCCTGCTTCACAGCGGGAGGTCCCACTCCCAGCCTCCTGTTCCTGCTTCACAGGGGGAGGTCCCACTCCCAGCCTCCTGTTCCTGCTTCACAGCGGGAGGTCCCACTCCCAGCCTCCTGTTCCTGTTACACAGTGGGAGGTCCCACTCCCAGCCTCCTGTTCCTGCTACACAGTGGGAGGTCCCACTCCCAGCCTCCTGTTCCTGCTACACAGCGGGAGGTCCCACTCCCAGCCTCCTGTTCCTGCTACACAGCGGGAGGTCCCACTCCCAGCCTCCTGTTCCTAGTTCACAGCGGGAGGTCCCACTCCCAGCCTCCTGTTCCTGTTAAACAGCGGGAGGTCCCACTCCCAGCCTCCTGTTCCTGCTACACAGCGGGAGGTCCCACTCCCAGCCTCCTGTTCCTGCTTCACAGCGGGAGGTCCCACTCCCAGCCTCCTGTTCCTGCTTCACAGCGGGAGGTCCCACTCCCAGCCTCCGGTTCCTAGTTCACAGCGGGAGGTCCCACTCCCAGCCTCCTGTTCCTGTTAAACAGCGGGAGGTCCCACTCCCAGCCTCCTGTTCCTGCTACACAGCGGGAGGTCCCACTCCCAGCCTCCTGTTCCTGCTTCACAGCGGGAGGTCCCACTCCCAGCCTCCTGTTCCTGCTTCACAGCGGGAGGTCCCACTCCCAGCCTCCGGTTCCTGTTACACAGTGGGAGGTCCCACTCCCAGCCTCCTGTTCCTGCTACACAGTGGGAGGTCCCACTCCCAGCCTCCTGTTCCTGCTACACAGTGGGAGGTCCCACTCCCAGCCTCCTGTTCCTAGTTCACAGCGGGAGGTCCCACTCCCAGCCTCCTGTTCCTGCTACACAGCGGGAGGTCCCACTCCCAGCCTCCTGTTCCTGCTACACAGCAGGAGGTCCCACTCCCAGCCTCCTGTTCCTGTTAAACAGCGGGAGGTCCCACTCCCAGCCTCCTGTTCCTGCTACACAGTGGGAGGTCCCACTCCCAGCCTCCTGTTCCTGCTTCACAGCGGGAGGTCCCACTCCCAGCCTCCTGTTCCTGTTACACAGCGGGAGGTCCCACTCCCAGCCTCCTGTTCCTGCTACACAGCGGGAGGTCCCACTCCCAGCCTCCTGTTCCTGCTACACAGCAGGAGGTCCCACTCCCAGCCTCCTGTTCCTGCTTCACAGCGGGAGGTCCCACTCCCAGCCTCCTGTTCCTGCTACACAGCAGGAGGTCCCACTCCCAGCCTCCTGTTCCTGCTTCACAGCGGGAGGTCCCACTCCCAGCCTCCTGTTCCTGCTTCACAGCGGGAGGTCCCACTCCCAGCCTCCTGTTCCTGCTTCACAGCGGGAGGTCCCACTCCCAGCCTCCTGTTCCTGCTTCACAGCGGGAGGTCCCACTCCCAGCCTCCTGTTCCTGCTACACAGCAGGAGGTCCCACTCCCAGCCTCCTGTTCCTGCTTCACAGCGGGAGGTCCCACTCCCAGCCTCCGGTTCCTGCTTCACAGCGGGAGGTCCCACTCCCAGCCTCCTGTTCCTGCTTCACAGCGGGAGGTCCCACTCCCAGCCTCCTGTTCTTGTTAAACAGCGGGAGGTCCCACTCCCAGCCTCCTGTTCCTGCTTCACAGCGGGAGGTCCCACTCCCAGCCTCCTGTTCCTGCTTCACAGGGGGAGGTCCCACTCCCAGCCTCCTGTTCCTGCTTCACAGCGGGAGGTCCCACTCCCAGCCTCCTGTTCCTGTTACACAGTGGGGGGTCCCACTCCCAGCCTCCTGTTCCTGCTACACAGTGGGAGGTCCCACTCCCAGCCTCCTGTTCCTGCTACACAGCGGGAGGTCCCACTCCCAGCCTCCTGTTCCTGCTACACAGCGGGAGGTCCCACTCCCAGCCTCCTGTTCCTAGTTCACAGCGGGAGGTCCCACTCCCAGCCTCCTGTTCCTGTTAAACAGCGGGAGGTCCCACTCCCAGCCTCCTGTTCCTGCTACACAGCGGGAGGTCCCACTCCCAGCCTCCTGTTCCTGCTTCACAGCGGGAGGTCCCACTCCCAGCCTCCTGTTCCTGCTTCACAGCGGGAGGTCCCACTCCCAGCCTCCGGTTCCTGTTACACAGTGGGAGGTCCCACTCCCAGCCTCCTGTTCCTGCTACACAGTGGGAGGTCCCACTCCCAGCCTCCTGTTCCTGCTACACAGCGGGAGGTCCCACTCCCAGCCTCCTGTTCCTGCTACACAGCGGGAGGTCCCACTCCCAGCCTCCTGTTCCTAGTTCACAGCGGGAGGTCCCACTCCCAGCCTCCTGTTCCTGTTAAACAGCGGGAGGTCCCACTCCCAGCCTCCTGTTCCTGCTACACAGCGGGAGGTCCCACTCCCAGCCTCCTGTTCCTGCTTCACAGCGGGAGGTCCCACTCCCAGCCTCCTGTTCCTGCTTCACAGCGGGAGGTCCCACTCCCAGCCTCCTGTTCCTGCTACACAGCAGGAGGTCCCACTCCCAGCCTCCTGTTCCTGCTTCACAGCGGGAGGTCCCACTCCCAGCCTCCGGTTCCTGCTTCACAGCGGGAGGTCCCACTCCCAGCCTCCTGTTCCTGTCAAACAGCGGGAGGTCCCACTCCCAGCCTCCTGTTCTTGTTAAACAGCGGGAGGTCCCACTCCCAGCCTCCTGTTCCTGCTTCACAGCGGGAGGTCCCACTCCCAGCCTCCTGTTCCTGCTTCACAGGGGGAGGTCCCACTCCCAGCCTCCTGTTCCTGCTTCACAGCGGGAGGTCCCACTCCCAGCCTCCTGTTCCTGTTACACAGTGGGAGGTCCCACTCCCAGCCTCCTGTTCCTGCTTCACAGCGGGAGGTCCCACTCCCAGCCTCCTGTTCCTGTTACACAGTGGGAGGTCCCACTCCCAGCCTCCTGTTCCTGCTACACAGTGGGAGGTCCCACTCCCAGCCTCCTGTTCCTGCTACACAGCGGGAGGTCCCACTCCCAGCCTCCTGTTCCTGCTACACAGCGGGAGGTCCCACTCCCAGCCTCCTGTTCCTAGTTCACAGCGGGAGGTCCCACTCCCAGCCTCCTGTTCCTGTTAAACAGCGGGAGGTCCCACTCCCAGCCTCCTGTTCCTGCTACACAGCGGGAGGTCCCACTCCCAGCCTCCTGTTCCTGCTTCACAGCGGGAGGTCCCACTCCCAGCCTCCTGTTCCTGCTTCACAGCGGGAGGTCCCACTCCCAGCCTCCGGTTCCTGTTACACAGCGGGAGGTCCCACTCCCAGCCTCCTGTTCCTGCTACACAGTGGGAGGTCCCACTCCCAGCCTCCTGTTCCTGCTACACAGCGGGAGGTCCCACTCCCAGCCTCCTGTTCCTGCTACACAGCGGGAGGTCCCACTCCCAGCCTCCTGTTCCTAGTTCACAGCGGGGGGTCCCACTCCCAGCCTCCTGTTCCTGTTAAACAGCGGGAGGTCCCACTCCCAGCCTCCTGTTCCTGCTACACAGCGGGAGGTCCCACTCCCAGCCTCCTGTTCCTGCTTCACAGCGGGAGGTCCCACTCCCAGCCTCCTGTTCCTGCTTCACAGCGGGAGGTCCCACTCCCAGCCTCCGGTTCCTGTTACACAGTGGGAGGTCCCACTCCCAGCCTCCTGTTCCTGCTACACAGTGGGAGGTCCCACACCCAGCCTCCTGTTCCTGCTACACAGTGGGAGGTCCCACTCCCAGCCTCCTGTTCCTAGTTCACAGCGGGAGGTCCCACTCCCAGCCTCCTGTTCCTGTTAAACAGCGGGAGGTCCCACTCCCAGCCTCCTGTTCCTGCTTCACAGCGGGAGGTCCCACTCCCAGCCTCCGGTTCCTGCTTCACAGCGGGAGGTCCCACTCCCAGCCTCCTGTTCCTGCTTCACAGCGGGAGGTCCCACTCCCAGCCTCCTGTTCTTGTTAAACAGCGTGAGGTCCCACTCCCAGCCTCCTGTTCCTGCTTCACAGCGGGAGGTCCCACTCCCAGCCTCCTGTTCCTGCTTCACAGGGGGAGGTCCCACTCCCAGCCTCCTGTTCCTGCTTCACAGCGGGAGGTCCCACTCCCAGCCTCCTGTTCCTGTTACACAGTGGGAGGTCCCACTCCCAGCCTCCTGTTCCTGCTACACAGTGGGAGGTCCCACTCCCAGCCTCCTGTTCCTGCTACACAGATGGAGGTCCCACTCCCAGCCTCCTGTTCCTGCTACACAGCGGGAGGTCCCACTCCCAGCCTCCTGTTCCTAGTTCACAGCGGGAGGTCCCACTCCCAGCCTCCTGTTCCTGTTAAACACCGGGAGGTCCCACTCCCAGCCTCCTGTTCCTGCTACACAGCGGGAGGTCCCACTCCCAGCCTCCTGTTCCTGCTTCCCAGCGGGAGGTCCCACTCCCAGTCTCCTGTTCCTGCTTCACAGCGGGAGGTCCCACTCCCAGCCTCCGGTTCCTGTTACACAGTGGGAGGTCCCACTCCCAGCCTCCTGTTCCTGCTACACAGTGGGAGGTCCCACTCCCAGCCTCCTGTTCCTGCTACACAGTGGGAGGTCCCACTCCCAGCCTCCTTTTCCTAGTTCACAGCGGGAGGTCCCACTCCCAGCCTCCTGTTCCTGCTACACAGCGGGAGGTCCCACTCCCAGCCTCCTGTTCCTGCTACACAGCAGGAGGTCCCACTCCCAGCCTCCTGTTCCTGTTAAACAGCGGGAGGTCCCACTCCCAGCCTCCTGTTCCTGCTACACAGTGGGAGGTCCCACTCCCAGCCTCCTGTTCCTGCTTCACAGCGGGAGGTCCCACTCCCAGCCTCCTGTTCCTGTTACACAGTGGGAGGTCCCACTCCCAGCCTCCTGTTCCTGCTACACAGCGGGAGGTCCCACTCCCAGCCTCCTGTTCCTGCTACACAGCGGGAGGTCCCACTCCCAGCCTCCTGTTCCTGTTACACAGCGGGAGGTCCCACTCCCAGCCTCCTGTTCCTGCTACACAGCAGGAGGTCCCACTCCCAGCCTCCTGTTCCTGCTACACAGCAGGAGGTCCCACTCCCAGCCTCCTGTTCCTGCTACACAGCGGGAGGTCCCACTCCCAGCCTCCTGTTCCTGCTACACAGCGGGAGGTCCCACTCCCAGCCTCCTGTTCCTGTTACACAGCAGGAGGTCCCACTCCCAGCCTCCTGTTCCTGCTACACAGCAGGAGGTCCCACTCCCAGCCTCCTGTTCCTGCTACACAGCAGGAGGTCCCACTCCCAGCCTCCTGTTCCTGCTACACAGCAGGAGATCCCACTCCCAGCCTCCTGTTCCTGTTACACAGCGGGAGGTCCCACTCCCAGCCTCCTGTTCCTGTTACACAGCGGGAGGTCCCACTCCCAGCCTCCTGTTCCTGCTACACAGCGGGAGGTCCCACTCCCAGCCTCCTGTTCCTGCTACACAGCGGGAGGTCCCACTCCCAGCCTCCTGTTCCTGCTTCACAGCGGGAGGTCCCACTCCCAGCCTCCTGTTCCTGCTTCACAGCGGGAGGTCCCACTCCCAGCCTCCTGTTCCTGCTTCACAGCGGGAGGTCCCACTCCCAGCCTCCTGTTCCTGCTACACAGCGGGAGGTCCCACTCCCAGCCTCCTGTTCCTGCTTCACAGCGGGAGGTCCCACTCCCAGCCTCCTGTTCCTGCTACACAGCAGGAGGTCCCACTCCCAGCCTCCTGTTCCTGCTTCACAGCGGGAGGTCCCACTCCCAGCCTCCGGTTCCTGCTTCACAGCGGGAGGTCCCACTCCCAGCCTCCTGTTCCTGCTTCACAGCGGGAGGTCCCACTCCCAGCCTCCTGTGCCTGTTAAACAGCGGGAGGTCCCACTCCCAGCCTCCTGTTCCTGCTTCACAGCGGGAGGTCCCACTCCCAGCCTCCTGTTCCTGCTTCACAGCGGGAGGTCCCACTCCCAGCCTCCTGTTCCTGCTTCACAGCGGGAGGTCCCACTCCCAGCCTCCTGTTCCTGTTACACAGTGGGAGGTCCCACTCCCAGCCTCCTGTTCCTGCTACACAGTGGGAGGTCCCACTCCCAGCCTCCTGTTCCTGCTACACAGCGGGAGGTCCCACTCCCAGCCTCCTGTTCCTGCTACACAGCGGGAGGTCCCACTCCCAGCCTCCTGTTCCTAGTTCACAGCGGGAGGTCCCACTCCCAGCCTCCTGTTCCTGTTAAACAGCGGGAGGTCCCACTCCCAGCCTCCTGTTCCTGCTACACAGCGGGAGGTCCCACTCCCAGCCTCCTGTTCCTGCTTCACAGCGGGAGGTCCCACTCCCAGCCTCCTGTTCCTGCTTCACAGCGGGAGATCCCACTCCCAGCCTCCGGTTCCTGTTACACAGTGGGAGGTCCCACTCCCAGCCTCCTGTTCCTGCTACACAGTGGGAGGTCCCACACCCAGCCTCCTGTTCCTGCTACACAGTGGGAGGTCCCACTCCCAGCCTCCTGTTCCTAGTTCACAGCGGGAGGTCCCACTCCCAGCCTCCTGTTCCTGTTAAACAGCGGGAGGTCCCACTCCCAGCCTCCTGTTCCTGCTACACAGTGGGAGGTCCCACTCCCAGCCTCCTGTTCCTGCTTCACAGCGGGAGGTCCCACTCCCAGCCTCCTGTTCCTGTTACACAGTGGGAGGTCCCACTCCCAGCCTCCTGTTCCTGCTACACAGTGGGAGGTCCCACTCCCAGCCTCCTGTTCCTGCTACACAGCGGGAGGTCCCACTCCCAGCCTCCTGTTCCTGCTACACAGCGGGAGGTCCCACTCCCAGCCTCCTGTTCCTGCTACACAGCAGGAGGTCCCACTCCCAGCCTCCTGTTCCTGCTACACAGCGGGAGGTCCCACTCCCAGCCTCCTGTTCCTGCTACACAGCGGGAGGTCCCACTCCCAGCCTCCTGTTCCTGTTACACAGCAGGAGGTCCCACTCCCAGCCTCCTGTTCCTGCTACACAGCAGGAGGTCCCACTCCCAGCCTCCTGTTCCTGCTACACAGCAGGAGGTCCCACTCCCAGCCTCCTGTTCCTGCTACACAGCAGGAGATCCCACTCCCAGCCTCCTGTTCCTGTTACACAGCGGGAGGTCCCACTCCCAGCCTCCTGTTCCTGTTACACAGCGGGAGGTCCCACTCCCAGCCTCCTGTTCCTGCTACACAGCGGGAGGCTCCACTCCCAGCCTCCTGTTCCTGCTACACAGCAGGAGGTCCCACTCCCAGCCTCCTGTTCCTGCTTCACAGCGGGAGGTCCCACTCCCAGCCTCCTGTTCCTGCTTCACAGCGGGAGGTCCCACTCCCAGCCTCCTGTTCCTGCTTCACAGCGGGAGGTCCCACTCCCAGCCTCCTGTTCCTGCTACACAGCGGGAGGTCCCACTCCCAGCCTCCTGTTCCTGCTTCACAGCGGGAGGTCCCACTCCCAGCCTCCTGTTCCTGCTACACAGCAGGAGGTCCCACTCCCAGCCTCCTGTTCCTGCTTCACAGCGGGAGGTCCCACTCCCAGCCTCCGGTTCCTGCTTCACAGCGGGAGGTCCCACTCCCAGCCTCCTGTTCCTGCTTCACAGCGGGAGGTCCCACTCCCAGCCTCCTGTTCCTGTTAAACAGCGGGAGGTCCCACTCCCAGCCTCCTGTTCCTGCTTCACAGCGGGAGGTCCCACTCCCAGCCTCCTGTTCCTGCTTCACAGCGGGAGGTCCCACTCCCAGCCTCCTGTTCCTGCTTCACAGCGGGAGGTCCCACTCCCAGCCTCCTGTTCCTGTTACACAGTGGGAGGTCCCACTCCCAGCCTCCTGTTCCTGCTACACAGTGGGAGGTCCCACTCCCAGCCTCCTGTTCCTGCTACACAGCGGGAGGTCCCACTCCCAGCCTCCTGTTCCTGCTACACAGCGGGAGGTCCCACTCCCAGCCTCCTGTTCCTAGTTCACAGCGGGAGGTCCCACTCCCAGCCTCCTGTTCCTGTTAAACAGCGGGAGGTCCCACTCCCAGCCTCCTGTTCCTGCTACACAGCGGGAGGTCCCACTCCCAGCCTCCTGTTCCTGCTTCACAGCGGGAGGTCCCACTCCCAGCCTCCTGTTCCTGCTTCACAGCGGGAGGTCCCACTCCCAGCCTCCTGTTCCTGCTTCACAGCGGGAGGTCCCACTCCCAGCCTCCTGTTCCTGCTACACAGCGGGAGGTCCCACTCCCAGCCTCCTGTTCCTGCTTCACAGCGGGAGGTCCCACTCCCAGCCTCCTGTTCCTGCTACACAGCAGGAGGTCCCACTCCCAGCCTCCTGTTCCTGCTTCACAGCGGGAGGTCCCACTCCCAGCCTCCGGTTCCTGCTTCACAGCGGGAGGTCCCACTCCCAGCCTCCTGTTCCTGCTTCACAGCGGGAGGTCCCACTCCCAGCCTCCTGTTCCTGTTAAACAGCGGGAGGTCCCACTCCCAGCCTCCTGTTCCTGCTTCACAGCGGGAGGTCCCACTCCCAGCCTCCTGTTCCTGCTTCACAGCGGGAGGTCCCACTCCCAGCCTCCTGTTCCTGCTTCACAGCGGGAGGTCCCACTCCCAGCCTCCTGTTCCTGTTACACAGTGGGAGGTCCCACTCCCAGCCTCCTGTTCCTGCTACACAGTGGGAGGTCCCACTCCCAGCCTCCTGTTCCTGCTACACAGCGGGAGGTCCCACTCCCAGCCTCCTGTTCCTGCTACACAGCGGGAGGTCCCACTCCCAGCCTCCTGTTCCTAGTTCACAGCGGGAGGTCCCACTCCCAGCCTCCTGTTCCTGTTAAACAGCGGGAGGTCCCACTCCCAGCCTCCTGTTCCTGCTACACAGCGGGAGGTCCCACTCCCAGCCTCCTGTTCCTGCTTCACAGCGGGAGGTCCCACTCCCAGCCTCCTGTTCCTGCTTCACAGCGGGAGATCCCACTCCCAGCCTCCGGTTCCTGTTACACAGTGGGAGGTCCCACTCCCAGCCTCCTGTTCCTGCTACACAGTGGGAGGTCCCACACCCAGCCTCCTGTTCCTGCTACACAGTGGGAGGTCCCACTCCCAGCCTCCTGTTCCTGTTAAACAGCGGGAGGTCCCACTCCCAGCCTCCTGTTCCTGCTACACAGTGGGAGGTCCCACTCCCAGCCTCCTGTTCCTGCTTCACAGCGGGAGGTCCCACTCCCAGCCTCCTGTTCCTGTTACACAGTGGGAGGTCCCACTCCCAGCCTCCTGTTCCTGCTACACAGTGGGAGGTCCCACTCCCAGCCTCCTGTTCCTGCTACACAGCGGGAGGTCCCACTCCCAGCCTCCTGTTCC
This sequence comes from Salvelinus alpinus, assembly GCF_045679555.1. Lineage (NCBI taxonomy): Eukaryota > Metazoa > Chordata > Actinopteri > Salmoniformes > Salmonidae > Salvelinus > Salvelinus alpinus. The sequence goes on along the minus strand of NC_092096.1, from coordinate 6,671,952 downwards.
TGCTACACAGCGGGAGGTCCCACTCCCAGCCTCCTGTTCCTGCTACACAGCAGGAGGTCCCACTCCCAGCCTCCTGTTCCTGCTACACAGCGGGAGGTCCCACTCCCAGCCTCCTGTTCCTGCTACACAGCGGGAGGTCCCACTCCCAGCCTCCTGTTCCTGTTACACAGCAGGAGGTCCCACTCCCAGCCTCCTGTTCCTGCTACACAGCAGGAGGTCCCACTCCCAGCCTCCTGTTCCTGCTACACAGCAGGAGGTCCCACTCCCAGCCTCCTGTTCCTGCTACACAGCAGGAGATCCCACTCCCAGCCTCCTGTTCCTGTTACACAGCGGGAGGTCCCACTCCCAGCCTCCTGTTCCTGTTACACAGCGGGAGGTCCCACTCCCAGCCTCCTGTTCCTGCTACACAGCGGGAGGTCCCACTCCCAGCCTCCTGTTCCTGCTACACAGCAGGAGGTCCCACTCCCAGCCTCCTGTTCCTGCTTCACAGCGGGAGGTCCCACTCCCAGCCTCCTGTTCCTGCTTCACAGCGGGAGGTCCCACTCCCAGCCTCCTGTTCCTGCTTCACAGCGGGAGGTCCCACTCCCAGCCTCCTGTTCCTGCTACACAGCGGGAGGTCCCACTCCCAGCCTCCTGTTCCTGCTTCACAGCGGGAGGTCCCACTCCCAGCCTCCTGTTCCTGCTACACAGCAGGAGGTCCCACTCCCAGCCTCCTGTTCCTGCTTCACAGCGGGAGGTCCCACTCCCAGCCTCCGGTTCCTGCTTCACAGCGGGAGGTCCCACTCCCAGCCTCCTGTTCCTGCTTCACAGCGGGAGGTCCCACTCCCAGCCTCCTGTTCCTGTTAAACAGCGGGAGGTCCCACTCCCAGCCTCCTGTTCCTGCTTCACAGCGGGAGGTCCCACTCCCAGCCTCCTGTTCCTGCTTCACAGCGGGAGGTCCCACTCCCAGCCTCCTGTTCCTGCTTCACAGCGGGAGGTCCCACTCCCAGCCTCCTGTTCCTGTTACACAGTGGGAGGTCCCACTCCCAGCCTCCTGTTCCTGCTACACAGTGGGAGGTCCCACTCCCAGCCTCCTGTTCCTGCTACACAGCGGGAGGTCCCACTCCCAGCCTCCTGTTCCTGCTACACAGCGGGAGGTCCCACTCCCAGCCTCCTGTTCCTAGTTCACAGCGGGAGGTCCCACTCCCAGCCTCCTGTTCCTGTTAAACAGCGGGAGGTCCCACTCCCAGCCTCCTGTTCCTGCTACACAGCGGGAGGTCCCACTCCCAGCCTCCTGTTCCTGCTTCACAGCGGGAGGTCCCACTCCCAGCCTCCTGTTCCTGCTTCACAGCGGGAGGTCCCACTCCCAGCCTCCGGTTCCTGTTACACAGTGGGAGGTCCCACTCCCAGCCTCCTGTTCCTGCTACACAGTGGGAGGTCCCACACCCAGCCTCCTGTTCCTGCTACACAGTGGGAGGTCCCACTCCCAGCCTCCTGTTCCTAGTTCACAGCGGGAGGTCCCACTCCCAGCCTCCTGTTCCTGTTAAACAGCGGGAGGTCCCACTCCCAGCCTCCTGTTCCTGCTACACAGTGGGAGGTCCCACTCCCAGCCTCCTGTTCCTGCTTCACAGCGGGAGGTCCCACTCCCAGCCTCCTGTTCCTGTTACACAGTGGGAGGTCCCACTCCCAGCCTCCTGTTCCTGCTACACAGTGGGAGGTCCCACTCCCAGCCTCCTGTTCCTGCTACACAGCGGGAGGTCCCACTCCCAGCCTCCTGTTCCTGCTACACAGCGGGAGGTCCCACTCCCAGCCTCCTGTTCCTAGTTCACAGCGGGAGGTCCCACTCCCAGCCTCCTGTTCCTGTTAAACAGCGGGAGGTCCCACTCCCAGCCTCCTGTTCCTGCTACACAGCGGGAGGTCCCACTCCCAGCCTCCTGTTCCTGCTACACAGCGGGAGGGTCCCACTCCCAGCCTCATGTTCCTGCTTCACAGCGGGAGGTCCCCAGCCTCCTGTTCCTGCTTCACAGCGGGAGGTCCCACTCCCAGCTTCCTGTTCCCCTCTCTCCAAACTTACAGCTATGATGGAGCTGGTCTGTGGACCAGGTGGACACACGGGCTGTCACCACTCTACACTTCCTGGAGCTTGGGTAGCCCACCTCAATGCTTGGCTTCTGGAAATATGTAAGAGGTGTGATGGGGTCATTTATCCAGGGAGGTAGCGACATGCTAGGCTAATGTAGTCGAACTGGTATAGGTTCTGTAGCAGTGTGGGGACGTCAGGTAACCATCCAGGTGATTGATGCCCTAGAGGTGTGTTCACGACACTCACCCCCGTCTCCTCACCCACAACCCAGCTCCCTGGAGCTGTGTTCACCTGGAGCTGTGGTCTCACCTGGAGCTGTGTTCACCTGGAGCTGTGGTTCACCTGGAGCTGTGGTTCACCTGGAGCTGTGGTCTCACCTGGAGCTGTGGTCTCACCTGGAGCTGTGGTTCACCTGGAGCTGTGGTTCACCTGGAGCTTTGGTTCACCTGGAGCTGTGGTCTCACCTGGAGCTGTGGTTCACCTGGAGCTGTGGTTCACCTGGAGCTGTGGTCTCACCTAGAGCTGTGGTTCACCTGGAGCTGTGGTCTCACCTGGAGCTGTGGTTCACCTGGAGCTGTGGTTCACCTGGAGCTGTGGTCTCACCTGGAGCTGTGGTTCACCTGGAGCTGTGGTTCACCTGGAGCTGTGGTTCACCTGGAGATGTGGTTCACCTGAAGCTGTGTTCACCTGGAGCAGTGGTTCACCTGGAGATGTGGTCTCACCTGAAGCTGTGTTCACCTGGAGCTGTGTTCACCTGGAGCTGTGGTTCACCTGGAGCTGTGTTCACCTGGAGCTGTGTTCACCTGGAGCTGTGTTCTCACCTGGAGCTGTGGTTCACCTGGAGCTGTGGTTCACCTGGAGCTGTGGTCTCACCTGGAGCTGTGGTTCACCTGGAGCTGTGGTTCACCTGGAGCTGTGTTTCACCTGGAGCTGTGGTTCACCTGGAGCTGTGGTCTCACCTGGAGCTGTGGTTCACCTGGAGCTGTGGTTCACCTGGAGCTGTGGTTCACCTGGAGCTGTGGTTCACCTGGAGATGTGGTTCACCTGAAGCTGTGGTTCACCTGGAGATGTGGTTCACCTGAAGCTGTGTTCACCTGGAGCTGTGGTTCACCTGGAGATGTGGTCTCACCTGAAGCTGTGTTCACCTGGAGCTGTGTTCACCTGGAGCTGTGGTTCACCTGGAGCTGTGTTCACCTGGAGCTGTGTTCACCTGGAGCTGTGTTCTCACCTGGAGCTGTGGTTCACCTGGAGCTGTGGTTCACCTGGAGCTGTGGTCTCACCTGGAGCTGTGGTTCACCTGGAGCTGTGGTTCACCTGGAGCTGTGGTTCACCTGGAGCTGTGGTTCACCTGGAGCTGTGGTCTCACCTGGAGCTGTGGTTCACCTGGAGCTGTGGTTCACCTGGAGCTGTGGTTCACCTGGAGCTGTGGTTCACCTGGAGATGTGGTTCACCTGAAGCTGTGTTCACCTGGAGCAGTGGTTCACCTGGAGATGTGGTCTCACCTGAAGCTGTGTTCACCTGGAGCTGTGTTCACCTGGAGCTGTGGTTCACCTGGAGCTGTGTTCACCTGGAGCTGTGTTCACCTGGAGCTGTGTTCTCACCTGGAGCTGTGGTTCACCTGGAGCTGTGGTTCACCTGGAGCTGTGGTCTCACCTGGAGCTGTGGTTCACCTGGAGCTGTGGTTCACCTGGAGCTGTGTTTCACCTGGAGCTGTGGTTCACCTGGAGCTGTGGTCTCACCTGGAGCTGTGGTTCACCTGGAGCTGTGGTTCACCTGGAGCTGTGGTTCACCTGGAGCTGTGGTTCACCTGGAGATGTGGTTCACCTGAAGCTGTGGTTCACCTGGAGATGTGGTTCACCTGAAGCTGTGTTCACCTGGAGATGTGGTCTCACCTGAAGCTGTGTTCACCTGGAGCTGTGTTCACCTGGAGCTGTGGTTCACCTGGAGCTGTGTTCACCTGGAGCTGTGTTCACCTGGAGCTGTGTTCTCACCTGGAGCTGTGGTTCACCTGGAGCTGTGGTTCACCTGGAGCTGTGGTCTCACCTGGAGCTGTGGTTCACCTGGAGCTGTGGTTCACCTGGAGCTGTGGTTCACCTGGAGCTGTGGTTCACCTGGAGCTGTGGTTCACCTGGAGCTGTGGTCTCACCTGGAGCTGTGGTTCACCTGGAGCTGTGGTTCACCTGGAGCTGTGGTTCACCTGGAGATGTGGTTCACCTGAAGCTGTGTTCACCTGGAGCTGTGGTTCACCTGGAGATGTGGTCTCACCTGAAGCTGTGTTCACCTGGAGCTGTGTTCACCTGGAGCTGTGGTTCACCTGGAGCTGTGTTCACCTGGAGCTGTGTTCACCTGGAGCTGTGTTCTCACCTGGAGCTGTGGTTCACCTGGAGCTGTGGTTCACCTGGAGCTGTGGTCTCACCTGGAGCTGTGGTTCACCTGGAGCTGTGGTTCACCTGGAGCTGTGGTCTCACCTGGAGCTGTGGTCTCACCTGGAGCTGTGGTCTCACCTGGAGCTGTGGTTCACCTGGAGCTGTGGTTCACCTGGAGCTGTGGTTCACCTGGAGCTGTGGTCTCACCTGGAGCTGTGTTCTCACCTGGAGCTGTGGTTCACCTGGAGCTGTGGTTCACCTGGAGCTGTGGTTCACCTGGAGCTGTGGTTCACCTGGAGCTGTGGTCTCACCTGGAGCTGTGGTCTCACCTGGAGCTGTGGTCTCACCTGGAGCTGTGGTTCACCTGGAGCTGTGGTTCACCTGGAGCTGTGGTTCACCTGGAGCTGTGGTCTCACCTAGAGCTGTGGTTCACCTGGAGCTGTGGTCTCACCTGGAGCTGTGGTTGACCTGGAGCTGTGGTTCACCTGGAGCTGTGGTCTCACCTGGAGCTGTGGTTCACCTGGAGCTGTGGTTCACCTGGAGCTGTGGTTCACCTGGAGATGTGGTTCACCTGAAGCTGTGTTCACCTGGAGCTGTGTTCTCACCTGGAGCTGTGGTTCACCTGGAGCTGTGGTTCACCTGGAGCTGTGGTCTCACCTGGAGCTGTGGTTCACCTGGAGCTGTGGTTCACCTGGAGCTGTGGTTCACCTGGAGCTGTGGTTCACCTGGAGCTGTGGTCTCACCTGGAGCTGTGGTTCACCTGGAGCTGTGGTTCACCTGGAGCTGTGGTTCACCTGGAGATGTGGTTCACCTGAAGCTGTGGTTCACCTGGAGATGTGGTTCACCTGAAGCTGTGTTCACCTGGAGCTGTGGTTCACCTGGAGATGTGGTCTCACCTGAAGCTGTGTTCACCTGGAGCTGTGTTCACCTGGAGCTGTGGTTCACCTGGAGCTGTGTTCACCTGGAGCTGTGTTCACCTGGAGCTGTGTTCTCACCTGGAGCTGTGGTTCACCTGGAGCTGTGGTTCACCTGGAGCTGTGGTCTCACCTGGAGCTGTGGTTCACCTGGAGCTGTGGTTCACCTGGAGCTGTGGTTCACCTGGAGCTGTGGTTCACCTGGAGCTGTGGTCTCACCTGGAGCTGTGGTTCACCTGGAGCTGTGGTTCACCTGGAGCTGTGGTTCACCTGGAGATGTGGTTCACCTGAAGCTGTGTTCACCTGGAGCTGTGGTTCACCTGGAGATGTGGTCTCACCTGAAGCTGTGTTCACCTGGAGCTGTGTTCACCTGGAGCTGTGGTTCACCTGGAGCTGTGTTCACCTGGAGCTGTGTTCACCTGGAGCTGTGTTCTCACCTGGAGCTGTGGTTCACCTGGAGCTGTGGTTCACCTGGAGCTGTGGTCTCACCTGGAGCTGTGGTTCACCTGGAGCTGTGGTTCACCTGGAGCTGTGGTTCACCTGGAGCTGTGGTCTCACCTGGAGCTGTGGTTCACCTGGAGCTGTGGTTCACCTGGAGCTGTGGTTCACCTGGAGATGTGGTTCACCTGAAGCTGTGGTTCACCTGGAGATGTGGTTCACCTGAAGCTGTGTTCACCTGGAGCTGTGGTTCACCTGGAGATGTGGTCTCACCTGAAGCTGTGTTCACCTGGAGCTGTGTTCACCTGGAGCTGTGGTTCACCTGGAGCTGTGTTCACCTGGAGCTGTGTTCACCTGGAGCTGTGTTCTCACCTGGAGCTGTGGTTCACCTGGAGCTGTGGTTCACCTGGAGCTGTGGTCTCACCTGGAGCTGTGGTTCACCTGGAGCTGTGGTTCACCTGGAGCTGTGGTTCACCTGGAGCTGTGGTTCACCTGGAGCTGTGGTCTCACCTGGAGCTGTGGTTCACCTGGAGCTGTGGTTCACCTGGAGCTGTGGTTCACCTGGAGATGTGGTTCACCTGAAGCTGTGTTCACCTGGAGCTGTGGTTCACCTGGAGATGTGGTCTCACCTGAAGCTGTGTTCACCTGGAGCTGTGTTCACCTGGAGCTGTGGTTCACCTGGAGCTGTGTTCACCTGGAGCTGTGTTCACCTGGAGCTGTGTTCTCACCTGGAGCTGTGGTTCACCTGGAGCTGTGGTCTCACCTGGAGCTGTGGTTCACCTGGAGCTGTGGTTCACCTGGAGCTGTGGTTCACCTGGAGCTGTGGTTCACCTGGAGCTGTGGTCTCACCTGGAGCTGTGGTTCACCTGGAGCTGTGGTTCACCTGGAGCTGTGGTTCACCTGGAGATGTGGTTCACCTGAAGCTGTGGTTCACCTGGAGATGTGGTTCACCTGAAGCTGTGTTCACCTGGAGCTGTGGTTCACCTGGAGATGTGGTCTCACCTGAAGCTGTGTTCACCTGGAGCTGTGTTCACCTGGAGCTGTGGTTCACCTGGAGCTGTGTTCACCTGGAGCTGTGTTCACCTGGAGCTGTGTTCTCACCTGGAGCTGTGGTTCACCTGGAGCTGTGGTTCACCTGGAGCTGTGGTCTCACCTGGAGCTGTGGTTCACCTGGAGCTGTGGTTCACCTGGAGCTGTGGTTCACCTGGAGCTGTGGTTCACCTGGAGCTGTGGTCTCACCTGGAGCTGTGGTTCACCTGGAGCTGTGGTTCACCTGGAGCTGTGGTTCACCTGGAGATGTGGTTCACCTGAAGCTGTGTTCACCTGGAGCTGTGGTTCACCTGGAGATGTGGTCTCACCTGAAGCTGTGTTCACCTGGAGCTGTGTTCACCTGGAGCTGTGGTTCACCTGGAGCTGTGTTCACCTGGAGCTGTGTTCACCTGGAGCTGTGTTCTCACCTGGAGCTGTGGTTCACCTGGAGCTGTGGTTCACCTGGAGCTGTGGTCTCACCTGGAGCTGTGGTTCACCTGGAGCTGTGGTTCACCTGGAGCTGTGGTTCACCTGGAGCTGTGGTTCACCTGGAGATGTGGTCTCACCTGGAGCTGTGGTTCACCTGGAGCTGTGGTTCACCTGGAGCTGTGGTTCACCTGGAGCTGTGGTCTCACCTGGAGCTGTGTTCTCACCTGGAGCTGTGGTTCACCTGGAGCTGTGGTTCACCTGGAGCTGTGGTTCACCTGGAGCTGTGGTTCACCTGGAGCTGTGGTCTCACCTGGAGCTGTGGTCTCACCTGGAGCTGTGGTCTCACCTGGAGCTGTGGTCTCACCTGGAGCTGTGGTTCACCTGGAGCTGTGGTTTACCTGGAGCTGTGGTTCACCTGGAGCTGTGGTTCACCTGGAGCTGTGGTCTCACCTGAAGCTGTGGTTCACCTGGAGCTGTGGTTCACCTGGAGCTGTGGTCTCACCTGGAGCTGTGGTCTCACCTGGAGCTGTGGTTCACCTGGAGCTGTGGTCTCACCTGGAGTTGTGGTTCACCTGGAGCTGTGGTCTCACCTGGAGCTGTGGTCTCACCTGGAGCTGTGGTTCACCTAGAGCTGTGGTTCACCTGGAGATGTGGTCTCACCTGGAGCTGTGGTCTCACCTGGAGCTGTGTTCTCACCTGGAGCTGTGGTCTCACCTGGAGCTGTGGTTCACCTGGAGCTGTGGTTCACCTGGAGCTGTGGCTCACCTGTTGTTAACTCCAGGAGATGAACCTCTGCCAGTGTGTAGCCAGGGGCTGTCTTCCACTTGTCTCTAAGCTTCCTGTTAGAATCCTTCTGCTCGTGGCCTGGATAGCAGTACTACTAGTCAACTGATCTGAGCAACCCCAGAGTGTGGTAATGTTGTGAAATCACAGCGTCAATGCCACTATATTCACTCCAACCTGTCATCGAGTCCACACACAGATTGGCTTTCTCCTTTTTTGCTTCGCAATCAAACCACTTTGAGGTAAAAAACATGGCCTATTTTCCTATTCTACAAACCTGGTGACCCCAAGTACTCCAAAAAACATTTCCAAAACCCCTGCCTAAACAACTAAGAGTATTCTACCCATCGGTCCAACGGTCCATGGGTCCAGGAAAACCCGCAGGAGTCCCAAACGTCACCCTATTCCCTATGTAGTGCACTACTTTAGACTACGGCTCATAGGGCTCTGGTAAAAGTAGTGCCCTTACGTAGGGACTAGGGGTCCGTTTGGGACTGATCCCTGTCAGAGGGCTGCTGACTGTTAGTATCAGGGAGAAACACATTCCTGACTTCTGATTGAGCGTGTCTTAAAATAACTCTGCCGAAGGACTTTACAGTCATTTTTCCACACCTTTGACTGAACAAAACTTTCCAATGAATTATGTAATGTCATCCTCGTGAAGTCCCAAGTAAACTACTGTGCTGTCGCCCCCAACCCTCTCACCTTCAATTCAGCACAGCGCCCTCTTCAGGCCAGAGACGGTATGACAACATCTCTCTCCCCATCTCTCTCTGTCTCTCTCTCCCAAGATGACACACACACACACACACACACACACACACACACACACACACACACACACACACACACACACACACACACACACACACACACACACACACACACACACACACACACACACACACACACACACACACACACACACACTCTCTCTCACAGGGAAACCATGAAAATATGAGAACCTGAGAGTCCAGTCGGCAGGAGGTGCCCACTCACCATCCAGGAGGTGACCACTCACCATCCATAACCATCCAAGAGGTGACTCACTCACCATCCATAACCATCCAGGAGGTGCCCACTCACCATCCATAACCATCCAGGAGGTGACCACTCACCATCCATAACCATCTAGGAGGTGTCCACTCACCATCCATAACCATCCAGGAGGTGACCACTCACCATCCATATCCATCCAGGAGGTGACCTCTCACCATCCATAACCATCCAGGAGGTGACCACTCACCATCCATAACCATCCAGGAGGTGACCACTCACCGTCCATAACCATCCAGGAGGTGACCACTCACCATCCATAACCATCCAGGAGGTGACCACTCACCGCCCATAACCATCCAGGAGGTGACCACTCACCGTCCATAACCATCCAGGAGGTGACCACTCACCATCCATAACCATCCAGGAGGTGACCACTCACCATCCATAACCATCCAGGAGGTAACCACTCACCGTCCATAACCATCCAGGAGGTAACCACTCACCGTCCATAACCATCTAGGAGCTGACCACTCACCGTCCATAACCATCCAGGAGGTGACCACTCACCGTCCATAACCATCCAGGAGGTGACCACTCACCATCCATAACCATCCAGGAGGTGACCTCTCACCATCCATAACCATCCAGGAGGTGACCACTCACCATCCATAACCATCCAGGAGGTGCCCACTTACCGTCCATAACCATCCAGGAGGTGACCACTCACCATCCATAACCATCCAGGAGGTGCCCACTCACCGTCCATAACCATCCAGGAGGTGACCACTCACCATCCATAACCATCCAGGAGGTGACCACTCACCATCCATAACCATCCAGGAGGTCCCACTCACCATCCATAACCATCCAGGAGGTGACCACTCACCATCCATAACCATCCAGGAGGTGACTCACTCACCATCCATAACCATCCAGGAGGTGACCACTCACCATCCATAACCATCCAGGAGGTGACTCACTCACCATCCATAACCATCCAGGAGGTGACCACTCACCGTCCATAACCATCCAGGAGGTGACCACTCACCATCCATAACCATCCAGGAGGTGACTCACTCACCGTCCATAACCATCCAGGAGGTGACCACTCACCATCCATAACCATCCAGGAGGTGACCACTCACCATCTATAACCATCCAGGAGGTGACCACTCTCTCACCATCCATAACCATTCAGGAGACTCAAGTCACTCTCTAACCATCCATAACCATCCAGGAGACTCAAATCACTCTCTCACCATCCATAACCACCCAGGAGATTCAAGTCACTCTCTCACCATCCAGGAGACTCAAGTCACTCTCTCACCATCCATAACCATCCAGCAGACTCAAGTCACGCTCTCACCATCCATATCCATCCAGGAGACTCAAGTCACTCTCTAACCATGCATAACCATCCAGGAGACTCAAGTCACTCTCTCACCATCCATATCCATCCAGGAGACTCAAGTCACTCTCTAACCATCCATAACCATCCAGGAGGTGACCACTCACCATCCATAACCATCCAGGAGGTGACCACTCACCGTCCATAACCATCCAGGAGGTGACCACTCACCGTCCATAACCATCCAGGAGGTGACCACTCACCGTCCATAACCATCCAGGAGGTGACCACTCACCATCCATAACCATCCAGGAGGTGACCACTCACCGTCCATAACCATCCAGGAGGTGACCACTCACCATCCATAACCATCCAGGAGGTGAACCACTCACCATCCATAACCATCCAGGAGGTGCCCACTCACCATCCATAACCATCCAGGAGGTAACCACTCACCGTCCATAACCATCCAGGAGGTGACCACTCACCGTCCATAACCATCTAGGAGCTGACCACTCACCGTCCATAACCATCCAGGAGGTGACCACTCACCGTCCATAACCATCCAGGAGGTGCCCACTCACCGTCCATAACCATCCAGGAGGTGACCTCTCACCATCCATAACCATCCAGGAGGTGACCACTCACCATCCATAACCATCCAGGAGGTGCCCACTTACCGTCCATAACCATCCAGGAGGTGACCACTCACCATCCATAACCATCCAGGAGGTGCCCACTCACCGTCCATAACCATCCAGGAGGTGACCACTCACCATCCATAACCATCCAGGAGGTGCCCACTCACCGTCCATAACCATCCAGGAGATGACCACTCACCATCCATAACCATCCAGGAGGTCCCACTCACCATCCATAACCATCCAGGAGGTGACCACTCACCATCCATAACCATCCAGGAGGTCCCACTCACCATCCATAACCATCCAGGAGGTGACCACTCACCATCTCTAACCATCCAGGAGGTGACCACTCTCTCACCATCCATAACCATCCAGGAGACTCAAGTCACTCTCTCACCATCCATAACCATTCAGGAGACTCAAGTCACTCTCTAACCATCCATAACCATCCAGGAGACTCAAGTCACTCTCAAACCATCCATAACCATCCAGGAGACTCAAGTCACTCTCTCACCATCCATAACCACCCAGGAGACTCAAGTCACTCTCTCACCATCCAGGAGACTCAAGTCACTCTCTCACCATCCATAACCATCCAGCAGACTCAAGTCACTCTCTCACCATCCATATCCATCCAGGAGACTCAAGTCACTCTCTAACCATCCATAACCATCCAGGAGACTCAAGTCACTCTCTCACCATCCATATCCATCCAGGAGACTCAAGTCACTCTCTAACCATCCATAACCATCCAGGAGACTCAAGTCACTCTCTCACCATCCATATCCATCCAGGTGACTCAAGTCACTCTCTAACCATCCATAACCATCCAGGAGACTCAAGTCACTCTCTCACCATCCATATCCATCCAGGAGACTCAAGTCACTCTCTTACCATCCATAACCATCCAGGAGACTCAAGTCACTCTCTTACCATCCATAACCATCCAGGAGACTCAAGTCACTCTCTAACCATCCATAACCATCCAGCAGACTCAAGTCACTCTCTCACCATCCATATCCATCCAGGAGACTCAAGTCACTCTCTAACCATCCATAACCATCCAGGAGACTCAAGACACTCTCTCACCATCCAAAACCATCCAGGAGACTCAAGTCACTCTCTTACCATCCATAACCATCCAGGAGACTCAAGTCACTCTCTTACCATCCATAACCATCCAGGAGACTCAAGTCACTCTCTAACCATCCATAACCATCCAGGAGACTCAAGTCACTCTCTCACCATCCATAACCATCCAGGAGACTCAAGTCACTCTCTCACCATCCATAACCATCCAGGAGACTCAAGTCACTCTCTCACCATCCATAACCATCCAGGAGACTCAAGTCACTCTCTCACCATCCATAACCATCCAGGAGACTCAAGTCACTCTCTCACCATCTATAACCATCCAGGAGACTCAAGTCACTCTCTCACCATCCATATCCATCCAGGAGACTCAAGTCACTCTCTCACCATCCATAACCATCCAGGAGACTCAAGTCACTCTCTTACCATCCATAACCATCCAGGAGACTCAAGTCACTCTCTCACCATCCATAACCATCCAGGAGACTCAAGTCACTCTCTCACCATCCATAACCATCCAGGAGACTCAAGTCACTCTCTAACCATCCATAACCATCCAGGAGACTCAAGTCACTCTCTCACCATCCATAACCATCCAGGAGACTCAAGTCACTCTCTTACCATCCATAACCATCCAGGAGACTCAAGTCACTCTCTCACCATCCATAACCATCCAGGAGACTCAAGTCACTCTCTCACCATCCATAACCATCCAGGAGACTCAAGTCACTCTCTCACCATCCATAACCATCCAGGAGACTCAAGTCACTCTCTCACCATCCATATCCATCCAGGAGACTCAAGTCACTCTCTCACCATCCATAACCATCCAGGAGACTCAAGTCACTCTCTTACCATCCATAACCATCCAGGAGACTCAAGTCACTGTCTCACCATCCATAACCATCCAGGAGACTCAAGTCACTCTCTCACCATCCATAACCATCCAGGAGACTCAAGTCACTCTCTCACCATCCATAACCATCCAGGAGACTCAAGTCACTCTCTCACCATCCATAACCATCCAGGAGACTCAAGTCACTCTCTCACCATCCATAACCATCCAGGAGACTCAAGTCACTCTCTCACCATCCATATCCATCCAGGAGACTCAAGTCACTCTCTCACCATCCATAACCATCCAGGAGACTCAAGTCACTCTCTCACCATCCATATCCATCCAGGAGACTCAAGTCACTCTCTCACCATCCATAACCATCCAGGAGACTCAAGTCACTCTCTCACCATCCATATCCATCCAGGAGACTCAAGTCACTCTCTCACCATCCATATCCATCCAGGAGACTCAAGTCACTCTCTCACCATCCATAACCATCCAGGAGACTCAAGTCACTCTCTCACCATCCATAACCATCCAGGAGACTCAAGTCACTCTCTCACCATCCATAACCATCCAGGAGACTCAAGTCACTCTCTCACCATCCATAACCATCCAGGAGACTAAGTCACTCTCTCAGACCAGACCCAAACAAGACACAGACAGGTGAAGCCCCCTATACCCACTCAGGTGGTCCACCAACCAGCCACCCAGACCAGACCCAGACCCAGACCAGACCCAGATCAGACCCAGACCAGACCCAGATCAGACCCAGACCCAGACCAGACCCAGATCCAGACCCAGACCCAGACCAGACCCAGATCAGACCCAGACCAGACCCAGATCCAGACCAGACCAGACCCAGATCAGACCCAGATCCAGACCAGACCCAGACCAGACCCAGATCAGACCCAGATCAGACCCAGACCAGACCCAGACCAGACCCAGATCAGACCCAGATCAGACCCAGATCAGACCCAGACCAGACCCAGACCAGACCCAGATCAGACCCAGACCAGACCCAGATCCAGACCAGACCAGACCCAGACCCAGATCCAGACCCAGACCCAGACCAGACCCAGATCAGACCCAGACCAGACCCAGATCCAGACCAGACCAGACCCAGACCCAGATCAGACCCAGATCAGACCCAGATCAGACCCAGACCAGACCCAGACCAGACCCAGATCAGACCCAGATCAGACCCAGATCAGACCCAGACCAGACCCAGACCAGACCCAGATCAGACCCAGACCAGACCCAGACCAGACCCAGATCCAGACCCAGACCCAGACCCAGACCCAGATCCAGACCCAGACCCAGACCAGACCCAGATCAGACCCAGATCAGACCCAGACCAGACCCAGACCAGACCCAGATCAGACCCAGATCAGACCCAGATCAGACCCAGACCAGACCCAGACCAGACCCAGATCAGACCCAGACCCAGACCCAGATCCAGACCAGACCAGATCCAGACCAGACCCAGACCAGACCCAGATCCAGACCAGACCCAGATCAGACCCAGACCAGACCCAGATCCAGACCAGACCCAGATCAGACCCAGACCCAGACCCAGATCCAGACCAGACCAGATCCAGACCAGACCCAGATCAGACCCAGACCCAGACCAGACCAGATCCAGACCAGATCCAGACCAGACCCAGACCAGACCCAGACCCAGATCCAGACCAGACCAGATCCAGACCAGATCCAGATCAGACCCAGATCAGACCCAGACCCAGACCCAGATCCAGACCAGACCAGATCCAGACCAGACCCAGACCAGACCCAGACCCAGACCCAGACCCAGATCAGACCCAGACCAGACTAGACCCAGACCAGACCCAGACCAGACCCAGACCAGCCCAGACCCAGACCCAGACCAGACCCAGACAGGTGAAACCTCCTGTACCCACTCAGGTGGTCCGCCCAGCCACCCAGACCAGACCCAGACCTGACCCAGACCAGACCAGACCAGACCCAGCCACCCAGACCCAACAGAACGCCTGTTCCCAGAAAGCCCACAGCTGTGTGTGTGTCCGTATTACTCAGCAGCAACAGCATGACTGTACCGACCAGAGAAAAGGGGGAGAGACTCTTCGTATCTCCTTCCCTCCCCCTCTCCCTCTCTCCTTCCCTCCCCCTCTCCCTCTCTCCATCCCTCCCCCTCTCCGTCTCTCCATCCCTCCCCCTCTCCCTCTCTCCTTCCCTCCCCCTCTTCGTATCTCCTTCCCTCCCCCTCTCCCTCTCTCCTTCCCTCCCCCTCTCCCTCTCTCCATCCCTCCCCCTCTCCGTCTCTCCATCCCTCCCCCTCTCCCTCTCTCCTTCCCTCCCCCTCTCCGTCTCTCCTTCCCTCCCCCTCTCCCTCTCTCCTTCCCTCCCCCTCTCCCTCTCTCCTTCCCTCCCCCTCTCCGTCTCTCCTTCCCTCCCCCTCTCCCTCTCTCCTTCCCTCCCCCTCTCCCTCTCTCCATCCCTCCCCCTCTCCATCTCTCCATCCCTCCCCCTCTCCCTCTCTCCTTCCCTCCCCCTCTCCCTCTCTCCTTCCCTCCCCCTCTCCGTCTCTCCTTCCCTCCCCCTCTCCCTCTCTCCTTCCCTCCCCCTCTCCGTCTCTCCTTCCCTCCCCCTCTCCCTCTCTCCTTCCATCGTGACATCATAACGGGATATCAAAGTGATTGACGCGGTCCTACAGTAATAAACGTCTGGCCTGCTCTCTGGACCTCTTCTTTGAGGAGGCCCTCTAGTATTCCGGAGGGAAGTGGGTTTCTTTACGACCTCCGCTTAGAGGGACAAATGCACAGGTTTTAGGGGACACACACACAGCGGGTTACGTCCCCCCCTACACCCTGTGTGACCATACACCCTCCTTCTCTGATGGCTGTCTCTGTGCACCAAGTAAAGTAATACTGAAAACCTCCCCTGCTCTCTGCTCTCTGCTCTCTGCTCTCTGCTCTCTGCTCTCTGCTCCCTGCTCCCTGCTCCTTGCTCTCTGCTCCTTGCTCTCTGCTCTCTGCTCTTTGCTCCCTGCTCCTTGCTCTCTGCTCCTTGCTCTCTGCTCTCTGCTCCCCTGCTCCCCTGCTCCCCTGCTCCCTGCTCCTTGCTCTCTGCTCCTTGCTCCTTGCTCCTTGATCCTTGCTCCTTGCTCTATGCTCTCTACTCCCTGCTCCTCTGCTCCTCTGCTCCTCTGCTCCTCTGCTCCTCTGCTCCCTGCTCCCTGCTCCCTGCTCCCTGCTCCCTGCTCTCTGCTCTCTGCTCTCTGCTCCCTGCTCCCTGCTCCCTGCTCTCTGCCTCCTGCTCCCTGCTCCCTGCTCCCTGCTCTCTGCTCTCTGCTCCCTGCTCCCTGCTCCCTGCTCTCTGCTCTCTGCTCTCTGCTCCCTGCTCCCTGCTCCCTGCTTCCTGCTCTCTGCTCCCTGCTCCCTGCTCCCTGCTCCCTGCTCCCTGCTCTCTGCTCCCTGCTCCCTGCTCTCTGCTCTCTGCACCCTGCTCCCTGCTCCCTGCTCTCTGCTCTCTGCTCCCTGCTCCCTGCTCCCTGCTCCCTGCTCTCTGCTCTCTGCTCTCTGCTCTCTGCTCATTGCTCCCTGCTTCCTGCTCCCTGCTCCCTGCTCCCCTGCTCCCTGCTCTCTGCTCCCTGCTCCCTGCTCTCTGCTCCCTGCTCCACTGCTCCTCTGCTCCCTGCTCCCTGCTCCCCTGCTCTCTGCTCCCTGCTCCCTACTCTCTGCTCCCTGCTCCACTGCTCCTCTGCTCCCTGCTCCCTGCTCCCCTGCTCCCTGCTCCCTGCTTCCTGCTCCTCTGCTCCCTGCTCCCCTGCTCCCCTGCTCCTCTGCTCATTGCTCCCTGCTCCCTGCTCCACTGCTCCTCTGCTCCCTGCTCCCTGCTCCCCTGCTCCCTGCTCCCTGCTTCCTGCTCCTCTGCTCCCTGCTCCCCTGCTCCCCTGCTCCCTGCTCCCTGCTTCCTGCTCCTCTGCTCCCTGCTCCCCTGCTTCCTGCTCCCTGCTCCCTGCTCTCTGCTCCCTGCTCCCTGCTCTCTGCTCCCTGCTCCACTGCTCCTCTGCTCCCTGCTCCCTGCTCCCCTGCTCCCTGCCTCCTGCTCCTATGCTCCCTGCTCCCCTGCTCCCCTGCTCCCTGCTCCACTGCTCCTCTGCTCCCTGCTCCCCTGCTCCCTGCTCCCTGCTTCCTGCTCCTCTGCTCCCTGCTCCCCTGCTCCCCTGCTCCTCTGCTCATTGCTCCCTGCTCCCTGCTCCCTGCTCTCTGCTCCCTGCTCCCTGCTCCCTGCTCCCTGCTCCCCTGCTCCCTGCTCTCTGCTCCCTGCTCCCTGCTCTCTGCTCCCTGCTCCACTGCTCCTCTGCTCCCTGCTCCCTGCTCCCCTGCTCTCTGCTCCCTGCTCCCTACTCTCTGCTCCCTGCTCCACTGCTCCTCTGCTCCCTGCTCCCTGCTCCCCTGCTCCCTGCTCCCTGCTTCCTGCTCCTCTGCTCCCTGCTCCCCTGCTCCCCTGCTCCTCTGCTCATTGCTCCCTGCTCCCTGCTCCACTGCTCCTCTGCTCCCTGCTCCCTGCTCCCCTGCTCCCTGCTCCCTGCTTCCTGCTCCTCTGCTCCCTGCTCCCCTGCTCCCCTGCTCCCTGCTCCCTGCTTCCTGCTCCTCTGCTCCCTGCTCCCCTGCTTCCTGCTCCCTGCTCCCTGCTCTCTGCTCCCTGCTCCCTGCTCTCTGCTCCCTGCTCCACTGCTCCTCTGCTCCCTGCTCCCTGCTCCCCTGCTCCCTGCCTCCTGCTCCTATGCTCCCTGCTCCCCTGCTCCCCTGCTCCCTGCTCCACTGCTCCTCTGCTCCCTGCTCCCCTGCTCCCTGCTCCCTGCTTCCTGCTCCTCTGCTCCCTGCTCCCCTGCTCCCCTGCTCCTCTGCTCATTGCTCCCTGCTCCCTGCTCCCTGCTCTCTGCTCCCTGCTCCCTGCTCTCTGCTCCCTGCTCCACTGCTCCTCTGCTCCCTGCTCCCTGCTCCCCTGCTCCCTGCTCCCTGCTTCCTGCTCCTCTGCTCCCTGCTCCCCTTCTCCCCTGCTCCTCTGCTCCCTGCTCCCTGCTCCCTGCTCCCCTGCTCCCCTGCTCCCCTGCTCCTCTGCTCATTGCTCCCTGCTTCCTGCTCCCTGCTCCCTGCTCCTTGCTCCCTGCTCCTTGCTCCCTAATCCCCTGCTCCCTGCTCCCTGCTCCCTGCTCTCTGCTCTCTGCTCACTGCTCCTTGCTCCCTGCTCCCTGCTTCCTGCTCCCCTGCTCCTCTGCTCCCTGCTCCCCTGCTCCTCTGCTCTCTGCTCCCTGCTTCCTGCTCCCTGCTCCCTGCTCCTTGCTCCCTGCTCCTTGCTCCCTGCTCCCCTGCTCCCTGCTCCCTGCTCCCTGCTCTCTGCTCTCTGCTCACTGCTCCTTGCTCCCTGCTCCCTGCTCCCTGCTTCCTGCTCCCCTGCTCCTCTGCTCCCTGCTCCCCTGCTCCTCTGCTCTCTGCTCCCTGCTTCCTGCTCCCTGCTCCCTGCTTCCTGCTCCCCTGCTCCTCTGCTCCCTGCTCCCCTGCTCCTCTGCTCCTCTGCTCCTTGCTCCCTGCTCCTCTGCTCCCTGCTCTCTGCTCTCTGCTCTCTGCTCTCTGCTCTCTGCTCTCTGCTCATTGCTCCCTGCTTCCTGCTCCCTGCTCCCTGCTCCCCTGCTCCCTGCTCTCTGCTCCCTGCTCCCTGCTCCCTGCTCCACTGCTCCTCTGCTCCCTGCTCCCTGCTCCCCTGCTCTCTGCTCCCTGCTCCCTGCTCTCTGCTCCCTGCTCCACTGCTCCTCTGCTCCCTGCTCCCCTGCTCCCTGCTCCCTGCTTCCTGCTCCTCTGCTCCCTGCTCCCCTGCTCCCCTGCTCCTCTGCTCATTGCTCCCTGCTCCCTGCTCCACTGCTCCTCTGCTCCCTGCTCCCTGCTCCCCTGCTCCCTGCTCCCTGCTTCCTGCTCCCCTGCTCCCCTGCTCCCCTGCTCCCTGCTCCCTGCTTCCTGCTCCTCTGCTCCCTGCTCCCCTGCTTCCTGCTCCCTGCTCCCTGCT
This sequence comes from Salvelinus alpinus, assembly GCF_045679555.1. Lineage (NCBI taxonomy): Eukaryota > Metazoa > Chordata > Actinopteri > Salmoniformes > Salmonidae > Salvelinus > Salvelinus alpinus. The sequence continues at coordinate 6,652,965 of NC_092096.1, read as the reverse complement.
CTCTGCTCCCTGCTCCCTGCTCCCTGCTCCACTGCTCCTCTGCTCCCTGCTCCCTGCTCCCCTGCTCCCTGCTCCCTGCTTCCTGCTCCTCTGCTCCCTGCTCCCCTGCTCCCCTGCTCCACTGCTCCTCTGCTCCCTGCTCCCCTGCTCCCTGCTCCCTGCTTCCTGCTCCTCTGCTCCCTGCTCCCCTGCTCCCCTGCTCCTCTGCTCATTGCTCCCTGCTTCCTGCTCCCTGCTCCCTGCTCTCTGCTCCCTGCTCCCTGCTCCCTGCTCCCTGCTCCTCTGCTCCCTGCTCCCTGCTCCCTGCTCCCCTGCTCCCTGCTCCCTGCTTCCTGCTCCTCTGCTCCCTGCTCCCCTGCTCCCCTGCTCCTCTGCTCCCTGCTCCCTGCTCCCTGCTCCCCTGCTCCCTGCTCCCCTGCTCCTCTGCTCATTGCTCCCCGCTTCCTGCTCCCTGCTCCCTGCTCCTTGCTCCCTGCTCCTTGCTCCCTGCTCCCCTGCTCCCTGCTCCCTGCTCTCTGCTCTCTGCTCACTGCTCCTTGCTCCCTGCTCCCTGCTCCCTGCTTCCTGCTCCCCTGCTCCTCTGCTCCCTGCTCCCCTGCTCCTCTGCTCTCTGCTTCCTGCTCCCTGCTCCTTGCTCCCTGCTCCTTGCTCCCCTGCTCCCTGCTCCCTGCTCCCTGCTCTCTGCTCTCTGCTCACTGCTCCTTGCTCCCTGCTCCCTGCTCCCTGCTTCCTGCTCCCCTGCTCCTCTGCTCCCTGCTCCCCTGCTCCTCTGCTCTCTGCTCCCTGCTTCCTGCTCCCTGCTCCCTGCTCCTTGCTCCCTGCTCCTTGCTCCCTGCTCCCCTGCTCCCTGCTCCCTGCTCCCCTGCTCCCCTGCTCCCCTGCTCCTCTGCTCATTGCTCCCTGCTTCCTGCTCCCTGCTCCCTGCTCCCTGCTCCCTGCTCCCCTGCTCCTCTGCTCCCTGCTCCCTGCTCCCTGCTCCCTGCCCGGGATGTTAGCAGGGAAGCTAAGAGGGATTTGAAATATTGTTGTTGGAAGTTTCTCTCCTTGTTTTTGGGAGCGTTTTCCTTATTAATTCTGAGCTGTAGTTGTTGCATCATTAATTCACCGGTTTCAGGGCATTTTTAAGTGAACAGGAAACTATAAAATCTCAACCTTTCTGCCTCTGCTGTTGTGTTTCCATGGTGTCTGTCAGGACTTTCCCACCATTTCAAAGGGTCAGTCGGTATAGACACGTTTAGGTCATTGATCTGTGGGTATAGACACGTTTAGGTCATTGATCTGTGGGTAAAGACACGTTTAGGTCATTGATCTGTGGGTAAAGACACGTTTAGGTCATTGATCTGTGGGTATAGACACGTTTAGGTCATTGATCTGTGGGGTAATGACACGTTTAGGTCATTGATCTGTGGGTAATGACACGTTTAGGTCATTGATCTGTGGGTAATGACACGTTTAGGTCATTGATCTGTGGGGTAAAGACACGTTTAGGTCATTGATCTGTGGGTAAAGACACGTTTAGGTCATTGATCTGTGGGTAATGACACGTTTAGGTCATTGATCTGTGGGTAAAGACACGTTTAGGTCATTGATCTGTGGGTAAAGACACGTTTAGGTCATTGATCTGTGGGTAATGACACGTTTAGGTCATTGATCTGTGGGTAAAGACACGTTTAGGTCATTGATCTGTGGGTAATGACACGTTTAGATCATTGATCTTTGGGTAATGACACGTTTAGGTCATTGATCTGTGGGTAAAGACAAGTTTAGGTCATTGATCTGTGGGGTAAAGACAAGTTTAGGTCATTGATCTGTGGGGTAAAGACAAGTTTAGGTCATTGATCTGTGGGGTAAAGACACGTTTAGGTCATTGATCTGTGGGTAATGACACGTTTAGGTCATTGATCTGTGGGTAAAGACAAGTTTAGGTCATTGATCTGTGGGTAAAGACAAGTTTAGGTCATTGATCTGTGGGGTAAAGACAAGTTTAGGTCATTGATCTGTGGGGTAAAGACAAGTTTAGGTCATTGATCTGTGGGTATAGACAAGTTTAGGTCATTGATCTGTGGGTAAAGACAAGTTTAGGTCATTGATCTGTGGGTATAGACAAGTTTAGGTCATTGATCTGTGGGGTAAAGACAAGTTTAGGTCATTGATCTGTGGGTATAGACAAGTTTAGGTCATTGATCTGTGGGGTAAAGACAAGTTTAGGTCATTGATCTGTGGGATAAAGACAAGTTTAGGTCATTGATCTGTGGGTATAGACAAGTTTAGGTCATTGATCTGTGGGGTAAAGACAAGTTTAGGTCATTGATCTGTGGGTATAGACAAGTTTAGGTCATTGATCTGTGGGTATAGACAAGTTTAGGTCATTGATCTGTGGGTATAGACAAGTTTAGGTCATTGATCTGTGGGTATAGACAAGTTTAGGTCATTGATCTGTGGGTATAGACAAGTTTAGGTCATTGATCTGTGGGTAAAGACAAGTTTAGGTCATTGATCTGTGGGTAAAGACAAGTTTAGGTCATTGATCTGTGGGTAAAGACACGTTTAGGTCATTGATCTGTGGGTAAAGACACGTTTAGGTCATTGATCTGTGGGTAAAGACAAGTTTAGGTCATTGATCTGTGGGTATAGACAAGTTTAGGTCATTGATCTGTGGGTATAGACACGTTTAGGTCATTGATCTGTGGGTATAGACAAGTTTAGGTCATTGATCTGTGGGTAAAGACAAGTTTAGGTCATTGATCTGTGGGGTAAAGACAAGTTTAGGTCATTGATCTGTGGGTATAAACAAGTTTAGGTCATTGATCTGTGGGGTAAAGACAAGTTTAGGTCATTGATCTGTGGGGTATAGACAAGTTTAGGTCATTGATCTGTGGGTATAGACAAGTTTAGGTCATTGATCTGTGGGTATAGACACGTTTAGGTCATTGATCTGTGGGTATAGACAAGTTTAGGTCATTGATCTGTGGGTAAAGACAAGTTTAGGTCATTGATCTGTGGGGTAAAGACAAGTTTAGGTCATTGATCTGTGGGTATAAACAAGTTTAGGTCATTGATCTGTGGGGTAAAGACAAGTTTAGGTCATTGATCTGTGGGGTATAGACAAGTTTAGGTCATTGATCTGTGGGTATAGACAAGTTTAGGTCATTGATCTGTGGGTATAGACACGTTTAGGTCATTGATCTGTGGGTATAGACAAGTTTAGGTCATTGATCTGTGGGTATAGACACGTTTAGGTCATTGATCTGTGGGTAAAGACAAGTTTAGGTCATTGATCTGTGGGTAAAGACAAGTTTAGGTCATTGATTCGAGTTTTGGTCATTGATCTGTGGGAAAAGACACATTTAGGTCATTGATCTGTGGGAAAAGACACATTTAGGTCATTGATCTGTGGGAAAAGACACATTTAGGTCATTGATCCTTGGGTAAAGACAAGTTTAGATAATTTAAACACAGTCTGTGTGACCAGTCAGTGGCTCCTGCACAGGAGTCTTTACATGTTGAGGCTTCAGTTAGTTAGCAGCCAGTCAGAGACCCTGACACCTCTCTTCACGGCTCTCTGCTCATGTTGAGGCTTCAGTTAGTTAGCAGCCAGTCAGAGACCCTGACACCTCTCTTCACGGCTCTCTGCTCATGTTGAGGCTTCAGTTAGTTAGCAGCCAGTCAGAGACCCTGACACCTCTCTTCACGTCTCTCTGCTCATGTTGAGGCTTCAGTTAGTTAGCAGCCAGTCAGAGACCCTGACACCTCTCTTCACGTCTCTCTGCCCATGTTGAGGCTTCAGTTAGTTAGCAGCCAGTCAGAGACCCTGACACCTCTCTTCACGGCTCTCTGCCCATGTTGAGGCTTCAGTTAGTTAGCAGCCAGTCAGAGACCCTGACACCTCTCTTCACGTCTCTCTGCCCATGTTGAGGCTTCAGTTAGTTAGCAGCCAGTCAGAGACCCTGACACCTCTCTTCACGTCTCTCTGCCCATGTTGAGGCTTCAGTTAGTTAGCAGCCAGTCAGAGACCGTGACACCTCTCTTCACGTCTCTCTGCCCATGTTGAGGCTTCAGTTAGTTAGCAGCCAGTCAGAGACCGTGACACCTCTCTTCACGGCTCTCTGCTCATGTTGAGGCTTCAGTTAGTTAGCAGCCAGTCAGAGACCCTGACACCTCTCTTCACGTCTCTCTGCCCATGTTGAGGCTTCAGTTAGTTAGCAGCCAGTCAGAGACCGTGACACCTCTCTTCACGTCTCTCTGCCCATGTTGAGGCTTCAGTTAGTTAGCAGCCAGTCAGAGACCCTGAGACCTCTCTTCACGTCTCTCTGCCCATGTTGAGGTTTCAGTTAGTTAGCAGCCAGTCAGAGACCCTGAGACCTCTCTTCACGTCTCTCTGCTCATGTTGAGGCTTCAGTTAGTTAGCAGCCAGTCAGAGACCCTGACACCTCTCTTCACGTCTCTCTGCTCATGTTGAGGCTTCAGTTAGTTAGCAGCCAGTCAGAGACCGTGACACCTCTCTTCACGTCTCTCTGCCCATGTTGAGGCTTCAGTTAGTTAGCAGCCAGTCAGAGACCCTGACACCTCTCTTCACGTCTCTCTGCCCATGTTGAGGCTTCAGTTAGTTAGCAGCCAGTCAGAGACCCTGACACCTCTCTTCACGTCTCTCTGCTCATGTTGAGGCTTCAGTTAGTTAGCAGCCAGTCAGAGACCCTGACACCTCTCTTCACGTCTCTCTGCTCATGTTGAGGCTTCAGTTAGTTAGCAGCCAGTCAGAGACCGTGACACCTCTCTTCACGGCTCTCTGCCCATGTTGAGGCTTCAGTTAGTTAGCAGCCAGTCAGAGACCCTGAGACCTCTGTAGTGGCTTCCTGTCCTCTTTACCAAGTTAGCAGCCAGTCTGAGACCCTGTGACCTCTGTAGTGGCTTCCTGTCCTCTTTACCAAGTTAGCAGCCAGTCAGAGACCCTGACACCTCTCTTCACGTCTCTCTGCTCAGGCATTTGTCTGGTCTCTTTGTGAGGTTGGAGAAGCGTTTTTTAAATCTTGTTTATCTTTGAGAGGTCAGTCTGACCCGTCTTAAGGAGGTAGGAGGACACACAGAGGTATTTCCTCTGAATAGGTATGGGTCGTTAGGTCGAAGGTTAACAAGGTCACAGCTGGCGCACCAGTCAGGTGTTTGTCTGACTGGAATGGGAACGTCATGGGAATCCAGAAAACCGGTCATTCCTGGTAGGTAGGCCGTGTCCATCCTGTTGCGGGACTCCCAGTAGGGGAAGTCCTCTGAAAACAGCTCCATGAGTCACCTCCAGCCTAACACTCTCCTCTGATCAGCTTTCACCTTTCGGGAAATGCTAGTCACTTCAAAAGTGGAAGTCATTGGAAACTTTTCACGTTAATGATGACTTTTGTCAAATCATGAATGATTCAAATGACCTTTTAGTTACAAAGATGACAGAGAAATGTTACCAATGTATGTTCTACAGTAGATAACTGTAGAGAACCACTAGATACCACCCAGAAATAAATCATTTCAATTGGACAGCAAACCTACAAGCTGTAGTCAAGCTGTTCCCCAGTCTCTCTCCTCTTCATCGTTCAGCCAGTCTCTCTCCTCTTCATCGTTCAGCCAGTCTCTCTCCTCTTCATGTTGGAGCCAGTCTCTCTCCTCTTCATGTTGGAGCCAGTCTCTCTCCTATTCATGTTGGAGCCAGTCTCTCTCCTCTTCATCATTCAGCCAGTCTCTCTCCTATTCATGTTGGAGCCAGTCTCTCTCCTCTTCATGAGCCTCTCTGCTCTGTGAATCACTTAGAGAATAATGAACTAGCCTCTCTGCTCTGTGAATCACTTAGAGAATAATGAACCAGCCTCTCTGCTCTGTGAATCACTTAGAGAACGACATCAGTAGGACTGCTAATAGAAGTAAGGTAATTACAGGAAGAGGAAATAGCACCTGGTTCTGAGGCCAAATGGTTTTTCTGCTTTTACCCATGTTTTCATTTCCTCTCCTCTCTCTCTCCGTCTCCCAGCACGATTCTGTTACATACAGAACGCCCGCTCTGAGGGAAGGTGAACCGCAGCCCCGGGCGCCATGGAATTATTTCACCGGAGATCGACACCCGCACTCCTCTGCAGGCCGTCTGATTGGCTGATTTCTGGTCCGGATCCTGAATCACACAGCTGTCTGAGATGACCACATGTTTGTCTTGAACAGGGCCGAGGCGGAGCCGTTTGATTGGACGGTGTAATTTGTGATTCTTGTTGAAAGGCAGGTGTGGAGAGACGGGACGGAGATTATGGGGCGGAGCTGAATGCAGAGCGAGGCGGTTGGACGTCTGTGAAGGAACCCGGCCAGCGACTCACCCTCTCCTGTTCATTCATACAGCTGCAGCTACCATGCAGAGGACACAGAGGTCAGAGGTCAGAGGTCAGACCAGAGGACACAGAGGTCAGATCAGAGGTCAGATCAGAGGTCAGATCAGAGGTCAGATCAGAGGTTAGATCAGAGGTCAGATCAGAGGTCAGATCAGAGGTCAGATCAGAGGTCAGATCAGAGGTCAGATCAGAGGTCAGATCAGAGGTTAGATCAGAGGTCAGATCAGAGGTTAGATCAGAGGTCAGATCAGAGATCAGATCAGAGGTTAGATCAGAGGTTAGATCAGAGGTCAGATCAGAGGTCAGATCAGAGGTCAGATCAGAGGTCAGATCAGAGGTCAGATCAGAGGTTAGATCAGAGGTCAGATCAGAGGTCAGATCAGAGGTTAGATCAGAGGTCAGATCAGAGGTCAGATCAGAGGTCAGATCAGAGGTCAGATCAGAGGACACAGAGGTCAGATCAGAGGTCAGATCAGAGGTCAGATCAGAGGTCAGATCAGAGGTTAGATCAGAGGTCAGATCAGAGGACACAGAGGTCAGATCAGAGGTCAGATCAGAGGTCAGATCAGAGGTCAGATCAGAGGTCAGATCAGAGGTTAGATCAGAGGTCAGATCAGAGGACACAGAGGTCAGATCAGAGGTCAGATCAGAGGTCAGATCAGAGGTCAGATCAGAGGTTAGATCAGAGGTCAGATCAGAGGACACAGAGGTCAGATCAGAGGTCAGATCAGAGGTCAGATCAGAGGTCAGATCAGAGGTCAGATCAGAGGTCAGATCAGAGGACACAGAGGTCAGATCAGAGGTCAGATCAGAGGTCAGATCAGAGGTCAGATCAGAGGTCAGATCAGAGGTTAGATCAGAGGTCAGATCAGAGGACACAGAGGTCAGATCAGAGGTCAGATCAGAGGTCAGATCAGAGGTCAGATCAGAGGACACAGAGGTCAGATCAGAGGTCAGATCAGAGGTCAGATCAGAGGTCAGATCAGAGGTTAGATCAGAGGTCAGATCAGAGGACACAGAGGTCAGATCAGAGGTCAGATCAGAGGTCAGATCAGAGGTCAGATCAGAGGTCAGATCAGAGGACACAGAGGTCAGATCAGAGGTCAGATCAGAGGTCAGATCAGAGGTCAGATCAGAGGTCAGATCAGAGGTTAGATCAGAGGTCAGATCAGAGGACACAGAGGTCAGATCAGAGGTCAGATCAGAGGTCAGATCAGAGGTCAGATCAGAGGTCAGATCAGAGGTCAGATCAGAGGTTAGATCAGAGGTCAGATCAGAGGTCAGATCAGAGGACACAGAGGTCAGATCAGAGGTCAGATCAGAGGACACAGAGGTCAGATCAGAGGTCAGATCAGAGGTTAGATCAGAGGTCAGATCAGAGGTCAGATCAGAGGTTAGATCAGAGGTCAGATCAGAGGTCAGATCAGAGGTCAGATCAGAGGTCAGATCAGAGGACAGATCAGAGGTCAGATCAGAGGTTAGATCAGAGGTCAGATCAGAGGACACAGAGGTCAGATCAGAGGTCAGATCAGAGGTTAGATCAGAGGTCAGATCAGAGGTTAGATCAGAGGTCAGATCAGAGGTCATATCAGAGGACACAGAGGTCAGATCAGAGGTCAGATCAGAGGACACAGAGGTCAGATCAGAGGTCAGATCAGAGGTTAGATCAGAGGTCAGATCAGAGGACACAGAGGTCAGATCAGAGGTCAGATCAGAGGTCAGATCAGAGGTCAGATCAGAGGTCAGATCAGAGGACACAGAGGTCAGATCAGAGGTCAGATCAGAGGTCAGATCAGAGGTCAGATCAGAGGTCAGATCAGAGGTTAGATCAGAGGTCAGATCAGAGGACACAGAGGTCAGATCAGAGGTCAGATCAGAGGTCAGATCAGAGGTCAGATCAGAGGTCAGATCAGAGGTTAGATCAGAGGTCAGATCAGAGGTCAGATCAGAGGACACAGAGGTCAGATCAGAGGTCAGATCAGAGGTTAGATCAGAGGTCAGATCAGAGGTCAGATCAGAGGTTAGATCAGAGGTCAGATCAGAGGTCAGATCAGAGGTCAGATCAGAGGTCAGATCAGAGGACAGATCAGAGGTCAGATCAGAGGTTAGATCAGAGGTCAGATCAGAGCACACAGAGGTCAGATCAGAGGTCAGATCAGAGGTTAGATCAGAGGTCAGATCAGAGGTCAGATCAGAGGTTAGATCAGAGGTCAGATCAGAGGTCAGATCAGAGGTTAGATCAGAGGTCAGATCAGAGGTTAGATCAGAGGTCAGATCAGAGGTCAGATCAGAGGTTAGATCAGAGGTCAGATCAGAGGTCAGATCAGAGGTCAGATCAGAGGTCAGATCAGAGGTTAGATCAGAGGTCAGATCAGATGTCAGATCAGAGGTTAGATCAGAGGTCAGATCAGAGGTTAGATCAGAGGACACAGAGGTCAGATCGGAGATAGATCAGAGGTCAGATCAGAGGTCAGATCAGAGGACAGATCAGAGGTCAGATCAGAGGACACAGAGGTCAGATCAGAGGTCAGGTCAGAGGTCAGATCAGAGGTCAGATCAGAGGTCAGATCAGAGGTCAGATCATTTGCATATAGGAGTAATATTTAATATTTAATATATAAGGTCCCAATGTCGATTCCTGAGGCCAAAATAATTACAATTATATCTAAGGGTTTGCTGAGGCCAAATGACACACTATTCCCTATATAGTACACTACTATAGACCAGGGCCCTATTCCCTATATAGTACACTACTTTATACCAGAGCCCTATTCCCTATATAGTGCACTACTATAGACCAGAGCCCTATTCCCTATATAGTACACTACTTTAGACCAGAGCATTATTCCCTATATAGTACACTACTTTAGACCAGAGCCCTATTCCCTATATAGTACACTACTTTAGACCAGAGCATTATTCCCTATATAGTACACTACTTTAGACCAGAGCCCTATTCCCTCTATAGTGCACTACTATAGACCAGAGCCCTATTCCCTATATAGTGCACTACTATAGACCAGAGCCCTATTCCCTATATAGTACACTACTTTAGACCAGAGCATTATTCCCTATATAGTACACTACTTTAGACCAGAGCCCTATTCCCTATATAGTACACTACTTTAGACCAGAGCATTATTCCCTATATAGTACACTACTTTAGACCAGAGCCCTATTCCCTCTATAGTGCACTACTATAGACCAGAGCCCTATTCCCTATATAGTGCACTACTTTAGACCAGAGCCCTATTCCCTATATAGTGGTACTACTTTAGACCAGAGCCCTATTCCCTCTATAGTGCACTACTATAGACCAGAGCCCTATTCCCTATATAGTGCACTACTATAGACCAGAGCCCTATTCCCTATATAGTACACTACTTTAGACCAGAGCATTATTCCCTATATAGTACACTACTTTAGACCAGAGCCCTATTCCCTATATAGTACACTACTTTAGACCAGAGCATTATTCCCTATATAGTACACTACTTTAGACCAGAGCCCTATTCCCTCTATAGTGCACTACTATAGACCAGAGCCCTATTCCCTATATAGTGCACTACTTTAGACCAGAGCCCTATTCCCTATATAGTGGTACTACTTTAGACCAGAGCCCTATTCCCTCTATAGTGCACTACTATAGACCAGAGCCCTATTCCCTATATAGTGCACTACTATAGACCAGAGCCCTATTCCCTATATAGTGCACTACTTTAGACCAGAGCCCTATTCCCTATATAGTGGTACTACTATAGACCAGAGCCCTATTCCCTATATAGTGCACTACTTTAGACCAGAGCCCTATTCCCTATATAGTACACTACTTTAGACCAGAGCCCTATTCCCTATATAGTGCACTACTTTAGACCAGAGTCCTATTCCCTATATAGTGCACTACTATAGACCAGAGCCCTATTCCCTATATAGTGCACTACTTTAGCCCAGAGCCCTATTCCCTATATAGTGCACTACTATAGACCAGAGCCCTATTCCCTATATAGTGCACTACTTTAGACCAGAGCCCTATTCCCTATATAGTACACTACTTTAGACCAGAGCCCTATTCCCTATATAGTACACTACTTTAGACCAGAGCCCTATTCCCTATATAGTGCACTACTTTAGACCAGAGCATTATTCCCTATATAGTACACTACTTTAGACCAGAGCCCTATTCCCTATATAGTGCACTACTTTAGACCAGAGCCCTATTCCCTATATAGTGCACTACTTTAGACCAGAGCCTTATTCCCTATATAGTGCACTACTTTAGACCAGAGCCCTATTCCCTATATAGTGCACTACTATAGACCAGAGCCCTATTCCCTATATAGTGCACTACTATAGACCAGAGCCCTATTCCCTATATAGTGCACTACTTTAGACCAGAGCCTTATTCCCTATATAGTGCACTACTTTAGACCAGAGCCCTATTCCATATATAGTGCACTACTTTAGACCAGAGTCCTATTCCATATATAGTGCACTACTTTAGACCAGAGCCCTATTCCCTATATAGTACACTACTGTTGATCAGAGCCCTATTCCCTATATAGTGCACTACTATAGACCAGAGCCCTATTCCCTATATAGTACACTACTATAGACCAGAGCCCTATGTGTGATACAGCCTGATAGACTGCAGCTGTGAAGCGGCAGCAGAAAGACCACTAGTTGTTTGTTTGTTAATCAAGGCCTTTGGGAAGAGTTTCATCATGTATCAAATTCAAAAACTCCAGGTTTCTGACAACTTGTCCTTTGCAGTATCTGATGAGACGTCACAAGGTGTGTGGTGCCTTGCAGCAAGGCGGGAAAACGTCCTGGGTGGTTTTGTTAAATAACAGTAAACTGGTTCATTCATGAATAGAATCCCAAGACGTTATAGAATAACAATCTCTCACTGCCAGGGATACGGGGACGAGAGCTGAGAGAGCGGCTGTAAAGCACAGAGTTCCCCGTAGGTTCAACTAGTTTAACAGAGAGTTTCCATCTGATCCAGAGACACAGGGACCTCTAAGGCCCTCTGATTGGACCACTCCTGGAGAGGGGGGTTATGGGAACTCTAAGGCCCTCTGTTTAGACCACTCCTGGAGAGGGGGGTTATGGGAACTCTAAGGCCCTCTGTTTAGACCACTCCTGGAGAGGGGGGTTATGGGAACTCTAAGGCCCTCTGTTTAGACCACTCCTGGAGAGGGGGGTTATGGGAACTCTAAGGCCCTCTGTTTAGACCACTCCTGGAGAGGGGGGTTATGGGAACTCTAAGACCCTCTGTTTAGACCACTCCTGGAGAGGGGGGTTATGGGAACTCTAAGGCCCTCTGTTTAGACCACTCCTGGAGAGCGGGGTCATGGTTAAACAAATCAGTTAGAGGAAGACTCATGGTATATTTCTGGAAGTTTCTTCTTTAAATAGAAAACAGGAAGTGCAGGTCTATTTTGACAGCCCATGGGTATAACCCTGAGTCCTGGGTATCAGACACTAAAGATAGTCTTCACCAAGCACATCTGGCCAACAGGGGGTACGGCGGGCGGGGGGAGATGACCTTTCACCCTCTCGACAGAGCAACACTAGAAATAGCAGGCCTCTGTGTGTGTTCTCCTGGTCCCTCTAAAACAGGGGACTGGAATGACACACCCCTGATCTAAAACGCTGTTTCAAGTGTTTATGGAGGTATGGATAGCAGTCCAACAAGGGCAGGATACTGGAAAAACCCCAGCGCATAGGGCTCGTCCAATCAGGAACTATGTGAGGTATCCCTTTAAACCAGAGGGTGGAGTAGAGACAGGTATTCCCTTTAAACCAGAGGGTGGAGAAGAGACAGGTATTCCCTTTAAACCAGAGGGTGGAGAAGAGACAGGTATTCCCTTTAAACCAGAGGGTGGAGAAGAGACAGGTATTCCCATTAAACCAGAGGGTGGAGAAGAGACAGGTATTCCCTTTAAACCAGAGTGTAGTGAAGAGACCGGTATTCCCTTTAAACCAGAGGGTGGAGTAGAGACAGGTATTCCCTTTAAACCAGAGGGTGGAGAAGAGACAGGTATTCCCTTTAAACCAGAGGGTGGAGAAGAGACAGGTATTCCCTTTAAACCAGAGGGTGGAGAAGAGACAGGTATTCCCTTTAAACCAGAGGGTGGTGAAGATACAGGTATTCCCTTTAAACCACAGGGTGGAGAATCGACAGGTATTCCCTTTAAACCAGATGGTGGAGAAAAGACAGGTATTCCCTTTAAACCAGAGGGTGGAGTAGAGACAGGTATTCCCTTTAAACCAGAGGGTGGAGAAGAGACAGGTATTCCCTTTAAACCAGAGGGTGGAGAAGAGACAGGTATTCCCTTTAAACCAGAGGGTGGAGAAGAGACAGGTATTCCCTTTAAACCAGAGGGTGGAGAAGAGACAGGTATTCCCTTTAAACCAGAGGGTGGTGAAGAGACAGGTATTCCCTTTAAACCACAGGGTGGAGAATCGACAGGTATTCCCTTTAAACCAGAGGGTGGAGAAGAGACAGGTATTCCCTTTAAACCAGAGGGTGGAGAAGAGACAGGTATTCCCTTTAAACCAGAGGGTGGAGAAGAGACAGGTATTCCCTTTAAACCAGAGGGTGGTGAAGAGACAGGTATTCCCTTTAAACCACAGGGTGGAGAATCGACAGGTATTCCCTTTAAACCAGATGGCGGAGAAAAGACAGGTATTCCCTTTAAACCAGAGGGTGGAGTAGAGACAGGTATTCCCTTTAAACCAGAGGGTGGAGAATCGACAGGTATTCCCTTTAAACCACAGGGTGGAGAAAAGACAGGTATTCCCTTTAAACCAGAGGGTGGAGTAGAGACAGGTATTCCCTTTAAACCAGAGGGTGGAGAAGAGACAGGTATTCCCTTTAAACCAGAGGGTGGTGAAGATACAGGTATTCCCTTTAAACCACAGGGTGGAGAATCGACAGGTATTCCCTTTAAACCAGATGGTGGAGAAAAGACAGGTATTCCCTTTAAACCAGAGGGTGGAGTAGAGACAGGTATTCCCTTTAAACCAGAGGGTGGAGAAGAGACAGGTATTCCCTTTAAACCAGAGGGTGGAGAAGAGACAGGTATTCCCTTTAAACCAGAGGGTGGAGAAGAGACAGGTATTCCCTTTAAACCAGAGGGTGGAGAAGAGACAGGTATTCCCTTTAAACCAGAGGGTGGTGAAGAGACAGGTATTCCCTTTAAACCACAGGGTGGAGAATCGACAGGTATTCCCTTTAAACCAGATGGTGGAGAAAAGACAGGTATTCCCTTTAAACCAGAGGGTGGAGTAGAGACAGGTATTCCCTTTAAACCAGAGGGTGGAGAATCGACAGGTATTCCCTTTAAACCAGAGGGTGGAGAAAAGACAGGTATTCCCTTTAAACCAGAGGGTGGAGTAGAGACAGGTATTCCCTTTAAACCAGAGGGTGGAGAAGAGACAGGTATTCCCTTTAAACCAGAGGGTGGAGAAGAGACAGGTATTCCCTTTAAACCAGAGGGTGGAGAAGAGACAGGTATTCCCTTTAAACCAGAGGGTGGTGAAGAGACAGGTATTCCCTTTAAACCACAGGGTGGAGAATCGACAGGTATTCCCTTTAAACCAGATGGTGGAGAAAAGACAGGTATTCCCTTTAAACCAGAGGGTGGAGTAGAGACAGGTATTCCCTTTAAACCAGAGGGTGGTGAAGAGACAGGTATTCCCTTTAAACCACAGGGTGGAGAATCGACAGGTATTCCCTTTAAACCAGAGGGTGGAGAAAAGACAGCTCTAAGAGCAGAACCTCAGTTTCCTCTTATAATACGTGGCTCTAAGAGCTGATCCTCAGTTTCCTCTTATCGTACGTGGCTCTAAGAGCAGAACCTCAGTTTCCTCTTATCGTACGTGGCTCTAAGAGCAGAACCTCAGTTTCATCTTATCGTACGTGGCTCTAAGAGCAGAACCTCAGTTTCCTCTTATAATACGTGGCTCTAAGAGCAGAACCTCAGTTTCCTCTTATCGTACGTGGCTCTAGAGCAGAACCTCAGTTTCCTCTTATCGTACGTGGCTCTAAGAGCAGAACCTCAGTTTCCTCTTATCATACGTGGCTCTAAGAGCTGATCCTCAGTTTCCTCTTATCGTACGTGGCTCTAAGAGCAGAACCTCAGTTTCATCTTATCGTACGTGGCTCTAAGAGCAGAACCTCAGTTTCATCTTATCGTACGTGGCTCTAAGAGCAGAACCTCAGTTTCCTCTTATCATACGTGGCTCTAAGAGCAGAACCTCAGTTTCCTCTTATCGTACGTGGCTCTAAGAGCAGAACCTCAGTTTCCTCTTATCGTACGTGGCTCTAAGAGCAGAACCTCAGTTTCCTCTTATCATACGTGGCTCGAAGAGCAGAACCTCAGTTTCCTCTTATCGTACGTGGCTCTAAGAGCAGAACCTCAGTTTCCTCTTATAATACGTGGCTCTAAGAGCTGACCAACCCCACATCGGACCAACTCAAACACTCTGCTACCTTTTCACCAGCTGTTTTCTCTTGACCCCGTGACCTTTCTAATGGTCTCTGCCATCTCTGCTTTCAGCTCTAAGAGCAGCGCAGTGCGGCAGACCAACACTGTGTCTCTGATAGATTGATGCCCTTCACCAGTCCATTGCTCTTCCCAGCTCAGGTGGAAAATATGTGCGTACAGTCCTCTGTCAGCAGTGTTGTGGGCAGAGAGCTACGGCCGGGGTTGGAGGACCCTGTTGGGTCTGACAGGACATTGGTAGAAATGGGACCAGTCATTAAAACCATCACCAGAACAATGAACAGCTCTGTCTGTGTCTCAGGGTAGAACTCTGTGTCTCAGGGTAGAATTCTGTCTGTGTCTCAGGGTAGAACTCTGTCTGTGTCTCAGGGTAGAACTGTCTGTGTCTCAGGGTAGAACTCTGTCTGTGTCTCAGGGTAGAACTGTCTGTGTCTCAGGGTAGACCTCTGTCTGTGTCTCAGGGTAGATCTCTGTCTGTGTCTCAGGGTAGAACTCTGTGTCTCAGGGTAGAACTCTGTGTCTCAGGGTAGAACTCTGTGTCTCAGGGTAGAACTCTGTCTGTGTCTCAGGGTAGAACTCTGTCTGTGTCTCAGGGTAGAACTGTCTGTGTCTCAGGGTAGAACTGTCTGTGTCTCAGGGTAGAACTGTTTGTGTCTCAGGGTAGAACTGTCTGTGTCTCAGGGTAGAACTCTGTCTGTGTCTCAGGGTAGAACTCTGTGTCTCAGGGTAGAACTGTCTGTGTCTCAGGGTAGAACTGTCTGTGTCTCAGGGTAGAACTCTGTCTGTGTCTCAGGGTAGACCTCTGTCTGTGTCTCAGGGTAGAACTGTCTGTGTCTCAGGGTAGAACTGTCTGTGTCTCAGGGTAGAACTCTGTCTGTGTCTCAGGGTAGAACTCTGTCTGTGTCTCAGGGTAGAACTCTGTCTGTGTCTCAGGGTAGAACTCTGACTCAGGGTAGAACTCTGTGTCTCAGGATAGAACTCTGTCTGTGTCTCAGGGTAGAATTCTGTCTGTGTCTCAGGGTAGAACTCTGTCTGTGTCTCAGGGTAGAACTGTCTGTGTCTCAGGGTAGAACTGTCTGTGTCTCAGGGTAGAACTCTGTCTGTGTCTCAGGGTAGAACTCTGTCTGTGTCTCAGGGTAGAACTCTGTCTGTGTCTCAGGGTAGAACTCTGTCTGTGTCTCAGGGTAGAACTCTGTCTGTGTCTCAGGGTAGAACTCTGTCTGTGTCTCAGGATAGAACTCTGTCTGTGTCTCAGGGTAGAACTCTGTCTGTGTCTCAGGGTAGAACTCTGTCTGTGTCTCAGGGTAGAACTCTGACTCAGGGTAGAACTCTGTTTTTCAGGGTAGAACTGCCTAGCCAAAACATCACTGCTCTAGAGGAGATCTGCATGGAGGAATGGGCCAAAATACCAGCAAAAGTGTGTAAAAACCTTGTGAAGACTTACAGAAAACGTTTGACCTCTGTCATTGCCAACAAAGGGTATATAACAAAGTATTGACATAAACTTTTGTTATTGATCAAATACTTATTTTCCACCATAATTTACAAATAATTTCATTAAAATTTTTTGTCTGTCATAGTCTGTCATAGTCTGTCATAGTTGAAGTGTACCTATGATGAAAATTACAGGCCTCTCTCATCTTTTTAAGTGGGAGAAATTGCACAATTGGTGGCTGACTAAATACTTTTTTGCCCCACTGTATGTCATCCTGACTGAGATAAATGCCAGTAGCTCCCCAAAGCAGAAGCCACCGATCTATGACGAACCCTAAACCAACAAACGACATAGGGCCATGTTTCACAGTACAGCGTCACTCGGCCAACACATCTGCACTCCTGCTCAGTTTACAGTCATCTCTCGTCTCTCATCCCTGTTTTTATACGCCGAAAGGTCAGCACACCTTGTCATTCAGTGGCAGGATAGACAACACAGACTCCTGAAAGCTGAACGGACATGTCACCGTACCTAGCGTCATCCAGACAACCTAAATGCCAGTAGCCGCCCAAAGCCCAAATCAAACGGCACCAAAAGTCAGAACCTACGCAGATAATTTAACACGACACCTGAAGGGAAGTCTGTTTTTTGGCAACACGAGACCAACGGAGGAGAGACTGAAAAGGTCACGACGTCATCAGACCATAAGACCCAACGACTTCCGGGCCATTCTGAGACGGACCTGTATCCGTGACCTCTAGGCTACCTGCCACCCTATTCTGAGACGGACCTGTATCCATAATCTCTAGACTACCTGCCACCCTATTCTGAGACGGACCTGTATCCGTGACCTCTAGACTACCTGCCACCCTATTCTGAGACGGACCTGTATCCGTGACCCCTAGACTACCTGCCACCCTATTCTGAGACGGACCTGTATCCGTGACCTCTAGACTACCTGCCACCCTATTCTGAGACGGACCTGTATCCGTGACCTCTAGGCTACCTGCCACCCTATTCTGAGACGGACCTGTATCCATGACCTCTAGGCTACCTGCCACCCTATTCTGAGACGGACCCTGTATCCATGACCTCTAGGCTACCTGCCACCCTATTCTGAGACGGACCCTGTATCCGTGACCTCTAGGCTACCTGCCACCCTATTCTGAGACGGACCTGTATCCGTGACCTCTAGGCTACCTGCCACCCTATTCTGAGACGGACCTGTATCCGTGACCTCTAGGCTACCTGCCACCCTATTCTGAGACGGACCCTGGCTACAAGGCCTCATCTACCTTGGTGCGTAGAGGAAGACGTTCCCTCTGGATGCCGGAGGACAGGGTCTGGGTACAATCTGAGAACGCTCTGGATGCCGGAGGACAGGGTCTGGGTACAATCTGATGACCCTCTGGATGACGGAGGACAGGGTCTGGGTACAATCTGATGACCCTCTGGATGCCGGAGGACAGGGTCTGGGTACAATCTGAGGACGCTCTGGATGCCGGAGGACAGTGTCTGGGTACAATCTGAGAACGCTCTGGATGCCGGAGGACAGGGTCTGGGTACAATCTGAGAACGCTCTGGATGCCGGAGGACAGGGTCTGGGTACAATCTGATGACCCTCTGGATGCCGGAGGACAGGGTCAGGTTACTGATCGTCCCTCTGGACCCTGTATACCTGCTGTATAGAGGCTATTTAAAGGCTGTCTAAATATAGAAATCTTGGAAGATAAACCACAAAAGCATTATTTGGAATTGGGAATGATTAGATTAGATTCAATTAGATTAGATTAGATTAAATTAAATTAGATTAGATTAAAGAGATTTTATTGTCCTACATGGGGAAATTAATTTGGTCACGTGCTTGAAAACATGTTCCAAAACAGTCATTTTGTGATGGTTGAATTGTTCTGCCATATTGTCCCATCTAGACAACATCGTGTCCAGGTGCCTAAAGTGGACCACACAGGGAAGGGTTGGTATTGGTTGGTACAGGGAGGGGTTGGTATTGGTTGGTATAGGGAGGGGTTGGTATTGGTTTGTACAGGGAGGGGTTGGTATTGGTTGGTACAGGGAAGGGTTAGTATTGGTTGGTACAGGGAAGGGTTAGTATTGGTTGGTACAGGGAAGGGTTGGTATTGGTTGGTACAGGGAGGGGTTGGTATTGGTTGGTACAGGGAGGGGTTGGTATTGGTTGGTACAGGGAGGGGTTGGTATTGGTTGGTACAGGGAAGGGTTAGTATTGGTTGGTACAGGGAAGGGTTAGTATTGGTTGGTACAGGGAAGGGTTGGTATTGGTTGGTACAAGGAGGGTTGGTATTGGTTGGTACAAGGAGGGGTTGGTAGTGGTTGGTACAGGGAGGGTTGGTATTGGTTGGTACAGGGAGGGTTGGTATTGGTTGGTACAGGGAGGGGTTGGTATTGGTTGGTACAAGGAGGGTTGGTATTGGTTGGTACAGGGAGGGGTTGGTAGTGGTTGGTACAGGGAGGGTTGGTATTGGTTGGTACAGGCAGGGTTGGTAGGTACAGGGAGGGGTTGGTATTGGTTGGTACAGGGAGGGGTTGGTATTGGTTGGTACAAGGAGGGTTGGTATTGGTTGGTACAAGGAGGGTTGGTATTGGTTGGTACAAGGAGGGTTGGTATTGGTTGGTACAGGGAGGGGTTGGTAGTGGTTGGTACAGGGAGGGTTGGTATTGGTTGGTACAGGGAGGGTTGGTATTGGTTGGTACAGGGAGGGGTTGGTATTGGTTGGTACAAGGAGGGTTGGTATTGGTTGGTACAAGGAGGGTTGGTATTGGTTGGTACAAGGAGGGGTTGGTAGTGGTTGGTACAGGGAGGGTTGGTATTGGTTGGTACAGGGAGGGTTGGTATTGGTTGGTACAGGGAGGGTTGGTATTGGTTGGTACAGGGAGGGGTTGGTATTGGTTGGTACAAGGAGGGTTGGTATTGGTTGGTACAGGGAGGGGTTGGTAGTGGTTGGTACAGGGAGGGTTGGTATTGGTTGGTACAGGCAGGGTTGGTAGGTACAGGGAGGGGTTGGTATTGGTTGGTACAGGGAGGGGTTGGTATTGGTTGGTACAAGGAGGGTTGGTATTGGTTGGTACAAGGAGGGTTGGTATTGGTTGGTACAAGGAGGGTTGGTATTGGTTGGTACAGGGAGGGGTTGGTAGTGGTTGGTACAGGGAGGGTTGGTATTGGTTGGTACAGGGAGGGTTGGTATTGGTTGGTACAGGGAGGGTTGGTATTGGTTGGTACAGGGAGGGGTTGGTATTGGTTGGTACAAGGAGGGTTGGTATTGGTTGGTACAGGGAGGGGTTGGTAGTGGTTGGTACAGGGAGGGTTGGTATTGGTTGGTACAGGCAGGGTTGGTAGGTACAGGGAGGGGTTGGTATTGGTTGGTACAGGGAGGGGTTGGTATTGGTTGGTACAAGGAGGGTTGGTATTGGTTGGTACAAGGAGGGTTGGTATTGGTTGGTACAAGGAGGGTTGGTATTGGTTGGTACAGGGAGGGGTTGGTAGTGGTTGGTACAGGGAGGGTTGGTATTGGTTGGTACAGGCAGGGTTGGTAGGTACAGGGAGGGGTTGGTATTGGTTGGTACAGGGAGGGTTGGTATTGGTTGGTACAGGGAGGGTTGGTATTGGTTGGTACAGGGAGGGTTGGTATTGGTTCCTTATTGAAGAAGGACGTTTAGAACAGTCTCCCATGGAAAGAGTTCATTACAGTGACACGTGATAAAACTATGTGCCTGGGTGGTGTGAGAGGAGAGGAGAGAGGAGGGGTGAGGAGAGAGGAGAGGAGAGAGGAGGGGTGAGGAGAGAGGAGAGGAGAGAGGAGAGAGGTAAGAGGAGAGGAGGAGAGAGGTAAGAGGAGAAAGGAGAGGAGGAGAGAGAGGAGTGTAGAGAGGAGAGGAGAGGAGAGGAGAGGAAGGAGGGGAGAGGAGAGGAAGGAGGGGAGAGGAGAGGAAGGAGGGGAGAGAGGAGAAAGGAGAGAGGAGAGAGGAGAGGAAAGAGGAGGGGTGAGAGGAGAGGATAGGAGAGAGGAGGGGAGAGAGGAGGGGAGGGAGGAGGGGAGAGGAGGAGGGGAGCGAGGAAAGGAGAGAGGAGAGGAGAGAGGAGAGGAGAGAGGAGAGGAGAGAGGAGAGGAAAGAGGAGGGGTGAGAGGAGAGGATAGGAGAGAAGAGGGGAGAGAGGAGAGAGGAGGGGAGGGATCAGGGGAGAGGAGGAGGGGAGAGAGGGGAGAGAGGGGAGAGAGGGGAGGGAGGAGGGGAGAGGAGAGGAGAGGAGAGAGGAGAGGAGAGGAGAGAGGAGGGGTGAGGAGAGGAGAGAGGGGTCAGAACAGGGGTGAGAGCTGCAGTCAGAACACTTGTCTTTAATGGCTCCTCCACTTCCCAGCGCTGGGCCAGGTGCTGACTGGTCTGATGTATCACTCCGTCCGCCAAGCTTCAGCAGGAACCCGGCAGCCATCTTGTCTTGTGGAACCGAGGAGCGCAGCATGTGTGTTTATTGGCTGGTGTGATAAACACTGTGACATGTTTCCACCACATGTCTGTCTGTGGACCAGTAGGCCTGCAGCTCTGTGTGTTGACCTCGCATCGACCCCAGGACCCAGGGCTGCGACCAGAGATGAGTGGCTGCTCCTCCAGCCTCCACACCACCGACCTCCAGCCCTCCAAACCACCGACCTCCAGCCCTCCAAACCACCGACCTCCAGCCCTCCAAACCACCAACCTCCAGCCCTCCACACCACCAACCTCCAGCCCTCCACACCACCGACCTCCAGCCCTCCACACCACCGACCTCCAGCCCTCCACACCACCGACCTCCAGCCCTCCACACCACCGACCTCCAGCCCTCCACACCACCGACCTCCAGCCTCCACACCACCGACCTCCAGCCCTCCAAACCACCGACCTCCAGCCCTCCAAACCACCGACCTCCAGCCCTCCACACCACCGACCTCCAGCCCTCCACACCACCGACCTCCAGCCCTCCAAACCACCGACCTCCAGCCCTCCAAACCACCGACCTCCAGCCCTCCACACCACCGACCTCCAGCCTCCACACCACCGACCTCCAGCCCTCCACACCACCGCCCTCCAGCCTCCAAACCACCGACCTCCAGCCCTCCACACCACCGACCTCCAGCCCTCCACACCACCGACCTCCAGCCCTCCACACCACCGACCTCCAGCCCTCCACACCACCGACCTCCAGCCCTCCACACCACCGACCTCCAGCCCTCCACACCACCGACCTCCAGCCCTCCACACCACCGACCTCCAGCCCTCCACACCACCGACCTCCAGCCTCCAAACCACCGACCTCCAGCCCTCCTCACCACCGACCTCCAGCCTCCACACCACCGCCCTCCAGCCCTCCACACCACCGACCTCCAGCCCTTCACACCACCGACCTCCAGCCCTCCACACCACCGACCTCCAGCCCTCCACACCACCGACCTCCAGCCCTTCACACCACCGACCTCCAGCCCTCCACACCACCGACCTCCAGCCCTCCACACCACCGACCTCCAGCCTCCACACCACCGACCTCCAGCCTCCACACCACCGACCTCCAGCCCTCCACACCACCGACCTCAAGCCCTCCACACCACCGACCTCCAGCCTCCACACCACCGACCTCCAGCCCTCCACACCACCGCCCTCCAGCCTCCAAACCACCGACCTCCAGCCTCCACACCACCGACCTCCAGCCCTCCACACCACCGACCTCCAGCCTCCACACCACCGATCTCCAGCCCTCCACACCACCGACCTCCAGCCCTCCACACCACCGACCTCCAGCCTCCAAACCACCGACCTCCAGCCCTCCACACCACCGACCTCCAGCCCTCCACACCACCGACCTCCAGCCCTCCACACCACCGACCTCCAGCCTCCACACCACCGACCTCCAGCCCTCTACACCACCGATCTCCAACCTCATAACCACCGACCTCCAGCCCTCCACACCACCGACCTCCAGCCCTCCACACCACCGACCTCCAGCCTCCACACCACCGACCTCCAGCCTCCACACCACCGACCTCCAGCCCTCCACACCACCGACCTCCAGCCTCCAAACCACCGACCTCCAGCCCTCCACACCACCGACCTCCAGCCCTCCACACCACCGACCTCCAGCCCTCCACACCACCGACCTCCAGCCTCCACACCACCGACCTCCAGCCCTCTACACCACCGACCTCCAGCCTCATAACCACCGACCTCCAGCCCTCCACACCACCGACCTCCAGCCCTCCACACCACCGACCTCCAGCCCTCCACACCACCGACCTCCAGCCTCCACACCACCGACCTCCAGCCCTCCACACCACCGCCCTCCAGCCTCCAAACCACCGACCTCCAGCCCTCCACACCACCGACCTCCAGCCCTCCACACCACCGACCTCAAGCCCTCCACACCACCGACCTCCAGCCCTCCACACCACCGACCCTCCAGCCCTCCACACCACCGACCTCCAGCCCTCCACACCACCGACCTCCAGCCCTCCACACCACCGACCTCCAGCCTCCAAACCACCGACCTCCAGCCTCCACACCACCGACCTCCAGCCCTCCACACCACCGACCTCCAGCCCTCCACACCACCGACCTCCAGCCTCCACACCACCGACCTCCAGCCCTCCACACCACCGACCTCCAGCCTCCACACCACCGCCCTCCAGCCTCCACACCACCGACCTCCAGCCCTCTACACCACCGACCTCCAGCCCTCCACACCACCGACCTCCAGCCCTCCACACCACCGACCTCCAGCCCTCCACACCACCGACCTCCAGCCCTCCACACCACCGACCTCCAGCCCTCCACACCACCGCCCTCCAGCCTCCACACCACCGACCTCCAGCCCTCTACACCACCGACCTCCAGCCCTCCACACCACCGACCTCCAGCCCTCCACACCACCGACCTCCAGCCCTCCACACCACCGCCCTCCAGCCCTCCACACCACCGCCCTCCAGCCCTCCACACCACCGACCTCCAGCCCTCCGGTCCGTTGGAATGTTCTCTCTCCTCCATCCCTCCTATTTCCCCCCAGGAGGAGCAGGCAGCTGAGGCCAGGGTGGAGGGTGGGAGGAGGCTGGCTAGACGCTGGTTACATATAGTCCGATTTTAGATTTAGAATTCCTCGCCATTGTTTGGAATTTCACTTCCTGGTCTGTCTTTCTAACAAATAAACAGTCTGGGGATTGGCCGGAGGGGAAAGCGGTGCGGTACGCCTGGCTGAGTGGGGATAGAAACATTGCTGTTAAAAGTCAGAAAGATCCTCTGGCAGCTTCAGGTCTGGAGGAGCAGATGGCGGAGCGATGGAGATACACCCACATGTTTTCAAAAAGGCACCCTGTGCCCTACGTACCATTTAGAACGGTGGGTTAACGTTAGTGCGCTATAGAGGGCGTAGGGTGTTATTTCAGACACAGTATGTCCTCCTGTACGTAGCGTTGTCCTGAGGGTTACTGACCGGCTGTGGATGGGAACAAGAGGAGGACCGATCGTTGCTGTTTATCAATCTTCAAGAAACTCATTGCCTTTCTACTTTTCTTCACCTCACTAACTTCTCAGATGGACAGGAAATACCCCCCCCCCCCAACCCCCACCACCCCAGGGAATGTCTGACATATTATTCAGATAGAAACACGGAAACAAACGTTCCATTCCTGCGGTGTGACTTGTAGAAAGGTGGAGAATGTTATTCACACCTTCCCTGTCAGATGGCTGTGTTGATGTTCAGGCTCTGATGGAAGAGCTGGCTCTGGATGAGACTGAGAGAGAGAGAGAGAGAGTGAGAGAGAGAGAGAGAGAGAGACAGAGAGAGAGAGAGAGAGAGAGAGAGAGAGAGAGAGAGAGAGAGAGAGAGAGACAGAGAGAGAGAGAGAGGGAGTCTATGTGTCTGGCTGAGGGCTAGAGGGATGGTCAGAGGTTGGCCTTCTCAAAAGCTTGGTGACATTAACGATCCGGACCCCAGACCCTGACCCACTGGTATGGGGTAGAAAGGTCTGGTTTTAGCCCCTGGCCCACTGGTATGGGGTAGAAAGGTCTGGATTTAGACCCTGACCCACTGGTATGGGGTAGAAAGGTCTGGGTTTAGACCCTGGTATCTGGTATGGGGTAGAAAGGTCTGGTTTTAGACCCTGACCCACTGGTATGGGGTAGAAAGGTCTGGTTTTAGACCCTGGTATCTGGTATGGGGTAGAAAGGTCTGGTTTTAGACCCTGACCCACTGGTATGGGGTAGAAAGGTCTGGTTTTAGACCCTGGTATCTGGTATGGGGTAGAAAGGTCTGGTTTTAACCCCTGACCCACTGGTATGGGGTAGAAAGGTCTGGTTTTAACCCCTGACCCACTGGTATGGGGTAGAACGGTCTCGTTTTAACCCCTGACCCACTGGTATGGGGTAGAAAGGTCTGAGTTTAACACCTGACCCACTGGTATGGGGTAGAAAGGTCTGGTTTTAACCCCTGACCCACTGGTATGGGGTAGAAAGGTCTGGGTTTAGTCCCTGGTATCTGGTATGGGGTAGAAAGGTCTGGTTTTAACCCCTGACCGACTGGTATGGGGTAGAAAGGTCTGGGTTTAGTCCCTGGTATCTGGTATGGGGTAGAAAGGTCTGGTTTTAACCCCTGACCCACTGGTATGGGGTAGAAAGGTCTGGGTTTAGTCCCTGGTATCTGGTATGGGGTAGATAGGTCTGGTTTTAACCCCTGACCCACTGGTATGGGGTAGAAAGGTCTGGGTTTAGTCCCTGGTATCTGGTATGGGGTAGAAAGGTCTGGTTTTAGACCCTGGTATCTGGTATGGGGTAGAAAGGTCTGGTTTTAGACCCTGGTATCTGGTATGGGGTAGAAAGGTCTGGTTTTAGACCCTGGTATCTGGTATGGGGTAGAAAGGTCTGGTTTTAGACCCTGGTATCTGGTATGGGGTAGAAAGGTCTGGTTTTAGACCCTGGTATCTGGTATGGGGTAGAAAGGTCTGGTTTTAACCCCTGACCCACTGGTATGGGGTAGAAAGGTCTGGGTTTAGACCCTGGTATCTGGTATGGGGTAGAAAGGTCTGGTTTTAGACCCTGGTATCTGGTATGGGGTAGAAAGGTCTGGTTTTAGACCCTGGTATCTGGTATGGGGTAGAAAGGTCTGGTTTTAGACCCTGGTATCTGGTATGGGGTAGAAAGGTCTGGTTTTAGACCCTGGTATCTGGTATGGGGTAGAAAGGTCTGGTTTTAGACCCTGGTATCTGGTATGGGGTGGAAAGGTCTGGTTTTAGACCCTGGTATCTGGTATGGGGTAGAAAGGTCTGGTTTTAGACCCTGGTATCTGGTATGGGGTAGAAAGGTCTGGTTTTAACCCCTGACCCACTGGTATGGGGTAGAAAGGTCTGGTTTTAGACCCTGGTATCTGGTATGGGGTAGAAAGGTCTGGTTTTAACCCCTGACCCACTGGTATGGGGTAGAAAGGTCTGGTTTTAGACCCTGATATCTGGTATGGGGTAGAAAGGTCTGGTTTTAACCCCTGACCCACTGGTATGGGGTAGAAAGGTCTGGTTTTAACCCCTGACCCACTGGTATGGGGTAGAACGGTCTCGTTTTAACCCCTGACCCACTGGTATGGGGTAGAAAGGTCTGAGTTTAACACCTGACCCACTGGTATGGGGTAGAAAGGTCTGGTTTTAACCCCTGACCCACTGGTATGGGGTAGAAAGGTCTGGGTTTAGTCCCTGGTATCTGGTATGGGGTAGAAAGGTCTGGTTTTAACCCCTGACCGACTGGTATGGGGTAGAAAGGTCTGGGTTTAGTCCCTGGTATCTGGTATGGGGTAGAAAGGTCTGGTTTTAACCCCTGACCCACTGGTATGGGGTAGAAAGGTCTGGGTTTAGTCCCTGGTATCTGGTATGGGGTAGAAAGGTCTGGTTTTAACCCCTGACCCACTGGTATGGGGTAGAAAGGTCTGGGTTTAGTCCCTGGTATCTGGTATGGGGTAGATAGGTCTGGTTTTAACCCCTGACCCACTGGTATGGGGTAGAAAGGTCTGGGTTTAGTCCCTGGTATCTGGTATGGGGTAGAAAGGTCTGGTTTTAGACCCTGGTATCTGGTATGGGGTAGAAAGGTCTGGTTTTAGACCCTGGTATCTGGTATGGGGTAGAAAGGTCTGGTTTTAGACCCTGGTATCTGGTATGGGGTAGAAAGGTCTGGTTTTAGACCCTGGTATCTGGTATGGGGTAGAAAGGTCTGGTTTTAGACCCTGGTATCTGGTATGGGGTAGAAAGGTCTGGTTTTAACCCCTGACCCACTGGTATGGGGTAGAAAGGTCTGGGTTTAGACCCTGGTATCTGGTATGGGGTAGAAAGGTCTGGTTTTAGACCCTGGTATCTGGTATGGGGTAGAAAGGTCTGGTTTTAGACCCTGGTATCTGGTATGGGGTAGAAAGGTCTGGTTTTAGACCCTGGTATCTGGTATGGGGTAGAAAGGTCTGGTTTTAGACCCTGGTATCTGGTATGGGGTAGAAAGGTCTGGTTTTAGACCCTGGTATCTGGTATGGGGTGGAAAGGTCTGGTTTTAGACCCTGGTATCTGGTATGGGGTAGAAAGGTCTGGTTTTAGACCCTGGTATCTGGTATGGGGTAGAAAGGTCTGGTTTTAACCCCTGACCCACTGGTATGGGGTAGAAAGGTCTGGTTTTAGACCCTGGTATCTGGTATGGGGTAGAAAGGTCTGGTTTTAACCCCTGACCCACTGGTATGGGGTAGAAAGGTCTGGTTTTAGACCCTGGTATCTGGTATGGGGTAGAAAGGTCTGGTTTTAACCCCTGACCCACTGGTATGGGGTAGAAAGGTCTGGTTTTAACCCCTGACCCACTGGTATGGGGTAGAACGGTCTCGTTTTAACCCCTGACCCACTGGTATGGGGTAGAAAGGTCTGAGTTTAACACCTGACCCACTGGTATGGGGTAGAAAGGTCTCGTTTTAACCCCTGACCCACTGGTATGGGGTAGAAAGGTCTGGGTTTAGTCCCTGGTATCTGGTATGGGGTAGAAAGGTCTGGTTTTAACCCCTGACCGACTGGTATGGGGTAGAAAGGTCTGGGTTTAGTCCCTGGTATCTGGTATGGGGTAGAAAGGTCTGGTTTTAACCCCTGACCCACTGGTATGGGGTAGAAAGGTCTGGGTTTAGTCCCTGGTATCTGGTATGGGGTAGAAAGGTCTGGTTTTAACCCCTGACCCACTGGTATGGGGTAGAAAGGTCTGGTTTTAGACCCTGGTATCTGGTATGGGGTAGAAAGGTCTGGTTTTAACCCCTGACCCACTGGTATGGGGTAGAAAGGTCTGGGTTTAGTCCCTGGTATCTGGTATGGGGTAGAAAGGTCTGGTTTTAACCCCTGACCGACTGGTATGGGGTAGAAAGGTCTGGGTTTAGTCCCTGGTATCTGGTATGGGGTAGAAAGGTCTGGTTTTAACCCCTGACCCACTGGTATGGGGTAGAAAGGTCTGGGTTTAGTCCCTGGTATCTGGTATGGGGTAGAAAGGTCTGGTTTTAACCCCTGACCCACTGGTATGGGGTAGAAAGGTCTGGGTTTAGTCCCTGGTATCTGGTATGGGGTAGATAGGTCTGGTTTTAACCCCTGACCCACTGGTATGGGGTAGAAAGGTCTGGGTTTAGTCCCTGGTATCTGGTATGGGGTAGAAAGGTCTGGTTTTAGACCCTGGTATCTGGTATGGGGTAGAAAGGTCTGGTTTTAGACCCTGGTATCTGGTATGGGGTAGAAAGGTCTGGTTTTAGACCCTGGTATCTGGTATGGGGTAGAAAGGTCTGGTTTTAGACCCTGGTATCTGGTATGGGGTAGAAAGGTCTGGTTTTAGACCCTGGTATCTGGTATGGGGTAGAAAGGTCTGGTTTTAACCCCTGACCCACTGGTATGGGGTAGAAAGGTCTGGGTTTAGACCCTGGTATCTGGTATGGGGTAGAAAGGTCTGGTTTTAGACCCTGGTATCTGGTATGGGGTAGAAAGGTCTGGTTTTAGACCCTGGTATCTGGTATGGGGTAGAAAGGTCTGGTTTTAGACCCTGGTATCTGGTATGGGGTAGAAAGGTCTGGTTTTAGACCCTGGTATCTGGTATGGGGTAGAAAGGTCTGGTTTTAGACCCTGGTATCTGGTATGGGGTGGAAAGGTCTGGTTTTAGACCCTGGTATCTGGTATGGGGTAGAAAGGTCTGGTTTTAGACCCTGGTATCTGGTATGGGGTAGAAAGGTCTGGTTTTAACCCCTGACCCACTGGTATGGGGTAGAAAGGTCTGGTTTTAGACCCTGGTATCTGGTATGGGGTAGAAAGGTCTGGTTTTAACCCCTGACCCACTGGTATGGGGTAGAAAGGTCTGGTTTTAGACCCTGGTATCTGGTATGGGGTAGAAAGGTCTGGTTTTAACCCCTGACCCACTGGTATGGGGTAGAAAGGTCTGGTTTTAACCCCTGACCCACTGGTATGGGGTAGAACGGTCTCGTTTTAACCCCTGACCCACTGGTATGGGGTAGAAAGGTCTGAGTTTAACACCTGACCCACTGGTATGGGGTAGAAAGGTCTGGTTTTAACCCCTGACCCACTGGTATGGGGTAGAAAGGTCTGGGTTTAGTCCCTGGTATCTGGTATGGGGTAGAAAGGTCTGGTTTTAACCCCTGACCGACTGGTATGGGGTAGAAAGGTCTGGGTTTAGTCCCTGGTATCTGGTATGGGGTAGAAAGGTCTGGTTTTAACCCCTGACCCACTGGTATGGGGTAGAAAGGTCTGGGTTTAGTCCCTGGTATCTGGTATGGGGTAGAAAGGTCTGGTTTTAACCCCTGACCCACTGGTATGGGGTAGAAAGGTCTGGTTTTAGACCCTGGTATCTGGTATGGGGTAGAAAGGTCTGGTTTTAACCCCTGACCCACTGGTATGGGGTAGAAAGGTCTGGTTTTAACCCCTGACCCACTGGTATGGGGTAGAACGGTCTCGTTTTAACCCCTGACCCACTGGTATGGGGTAGAAAGGTCTGAGTTTAACACCTGACCCACTGGTATGGGGTAGAAAGGTCTGGTTTTAACCCCTGACCCACTGGTATGGGGTAGAAAGGTCTGGGTTTAGTCCCTGGTATCTGGTATGGGGTAGAAAGGTCTGGTTTTAACCCCTGACCCACTGGTATGGGGTAGAAAGGTCTGGGTTTAGTCCCTGGTATCTGGTATGGGGTAGAAAGGTCTGGTGTTAGACCCTGGTATCTGGTATGGGGTAGAAAGGTCTGGTTTTAGACCCTGGTATCTGGTATGGGGTAGAAAGGTCTGGTTTTAGACCCTGGTATCTGGTATGGGGTAGAAAGGTCTGGTTTTAGACCCTGGTATCTGGTATGGGGTAGAAAGGTCTGGTTTTAGACCCTGGTATCTGGTATGGGGTGGAAAGGTCTGGTTTTAGACCCTGGTATCTGGTATGGGGTAGAAAGGTCTGGTTTTAGACCCTGGTATCTGGTATGGGGTAGAAAGGTCTGGTTTTAACCCCTGACCCACTGGTATGGGGTAGAAAGGTCTGGTTTTAGACCCTGGTATCTGGTATGGGGTAGAAAGGTCTGGTTTTAACCCCTGACCCACTGGTATGGGGTAGAAAGGTCTGGTTTTAGACCCTGGTATCTGGTATGGGGTAGAAAGGTCTGGTTTTAACCCCTGACCCACTGGTATGGGGTAGAAAGGTCTGGTTTTAACCCCTGACCCACTGGTATGGGGTAGAACGGTCTCGTTTTAACCCCTGACCCACTGGTATGGGGTAGAAAGGTCTGAGTTTAACACCTGACCCACTGGTATGGGGTAGAAAGGTCTGGTTTTAACCCCTGACCCACTGGTATGGGGTAGAAAGGTCTGGGTTTAGTCCCTGGTATCTGGTATGGGGTAGAAAGGTCTGGTTTTAACCCCTGATCGACTGGTATGGGGTAGAAAGGTCTGGGTTTAGTCCCTGGTATCTGAATGGGGTAGAAAGGTCTGGTTTTAACCCCTGACCCACTGGTATGGGGTAGAAAGGTCTGGGTTTAGTCCCTGGTATCTGGTATGGGGTAGAAAGGTCTGGTTTTAACCCCTGACCCACTGGTATGGGGTAGAAAGGTCTGGTTTTAGACCCTGGTATCTGGTATGGGGTAGAAAGGTCTGGTTTTAACCCCTGACCCACTGGTATGGGGTAGAAAGGTCTGGTTTTAACCCCTGACCCACTGGTATGGGGTAGAACGGTCTCGTTTTAACCCCTGACCCACTGGTATGGGGTAGAAAGGTCTGAGTTTAACACCTGACCCACTGGTATGGGGTAGAAAGGTCTGGTTTTAACCCCTGACCCACTGGTATGGGGTAGAAAGGTCTGGGTTTAGTCCCTGGTATCTGGTATGGGGTAGAAAGGTCTGGTTTTAACCCCTGACCGACTGGTATGGGGTAGAAAGGTCTGGGTTTAGTCCCTGGTATCTGGTATGGGGTAGAAAGGTCTGGTTTTAACCCCTGACCCACTGGTATGGGGTAGAAAGGTCTGGGTTTAGTCCCTGGTATCTGGTATGGGGTAGAAAGGTCTGGTTTTAACCCCTGACCCACTGGTATGGGGTAGAAAGGTCTGGGTTTAGTCCCTGGTATCTGGTATGGGGTAGAAAGGTCTGGTTTTAGACCCTGGTATCTGGTATGGGGTAGAAAGGTCTGGTTTTAGACCCTGGTATCTGGTATGGGGTAGAAAGGTCTGGTTTTAGACCCTGGTATCTGGTATGGGGTAGAAAGGTCTGGTTTTAACCCCTGACCCACTGGTATGGGGTAGAAAGGTCTGGGTTTAGTCCCTGGTATCTGGTATGGGGTAGAAAGGTCTGGTTTTAGACCCTGGTATCTGGTATGGGGTAGAAAGGTCTGGTTTTAGACCCTGGTATCTGGTATGGGGTAGAAAGGTCTGGTTTTAGACCCTGGTATCTGGTATGGGGTAGAAAGGTCTGGTTTTAGACCCTGGTATCTGGTATGGGGTGGAAAGGTCTGGTTTTAGACCCTGGTATCTGGTATGGGGTAGAAAGGTCTGGTTTTAGACCCTGGTATCTGGTATGGGGTAGAAAGGTCTGGTTTTAGACCCTGGTATCTGGTATGGGGTAGAAAGGTCTGGGTTTAGACCCTGGCCCACTTGGACAGGTCTGGTTTCTGTCTCCAGGCCGTGGACATCTGGACTGTGGACCATTGGCATGCTACAGGAAACACGCATTCCAAAAGACCCATGATGCACTGTGAACCTTTGTCTAAAGATTCACGGAGCTGCCTCATTGGATAACAACTAGAGTATAAAATACTATCGTCCGTGTGGACAGGGACATGACTGGTGTTTTGGTCAGCAGGGTGTTGATATCAATAACACACAGTGATGTTTTGGACCGGGACTGACGGTCCATGTTCTTTGTCCAGACCTCAGCCAGGTGTCTCGTCCTCTGACATGTTTATCACCTCCAGGGACGTGTTGTCCAGACCTCAGCCAGGTGTCTCGTCCTCTGACATGTTTTTCACCTCCAGGGACGTGTTGTCCAGACCTCAGCCAGGTGTCTCGTCCTCTGACATGTTTTTTACCTCCAGGGACGTGTTGTCCAGACCTCAGCCAGGTGGCTCGTCCTCTGACATGTTTTTCACCTCCAGGGACGTGTTGTCCAGACCTCAGCCAGGTGGCTCGTCCTCTGACATGTTTTTCACCTCCAGGGACGTGTTGTCCAGACCTCAGCCAGGTGTCTCGTCCTCTGACATGTTTTTTACCTCCAGGGACGTGTTGTCCAGACCTCAGCCAGGTGGCTCGTCCTCTGACATGTTTTTCACCTCCAGGGACGTGTTGTCCAGACCTCAGCCAGGTGGCTCGTCCTCTGACATGTTTTTTACCTCCAGGGACGTGTTGTTCAGACCTCAGCCAGGTTGCTCGTCCTCTGGCATGTTTTTCACCTCCAGGGACGTGTTGTCCAGACCTCAGCCAGGTGGCTCGTCCTCGGACATGTTTATCACCTCCAGGGACGTGTTGTCCAGACCTCAGCCATGTGGCTCGTCCTCTGACATGTTTTTCACCTCCAGGTACGTGTTGTTCAGACCTCAGCCAGGTGGCTCGTCCTCGGACATGTTTATCACCTCCAGGGACGTGTTGTCCAGACCTCAGCCAGGTGGCTCGTCCTCGGACATGTTTATCACCTCCAGGGACGTGTTGTCCAGACCTCAGCCAGGTGGCTCGTCCTCTGACATGTTTTTCACCTCCAGGGACGTGTTGTCCAGACCTCAGCCAGGTGGCTCGTCCTCGGACATGTTTATCACCTCCAGGGACGTGTTGTCCAGACCTCAGCCAGGTGGCTCGTCCTCGGACATGTTTTCACCTCCAGGGACGTGTTTTCCAGACCTCAGCCAGGTGGCTCGTCCTCTAACATGTTTTTCACCTCCAGGGACGTGTTGTCCAGACCTCAGCCAGGTGGCTCGTCCTCGGACATG
The DNA here is from genome assembly GCF_045679555.1 of Salvelinus alpinus. Taxonomy (NCBI): domain Eukaryota; kingdom Metazoa; phylum Chordata; class Actinopteri; order Salmoniformes; family Salmonidae; genus Salvelinus; species Salvelinus alpinus. The sequence goes on along the minus strand of NC_092096.1, from coordinate 6,620,178 downwards.
TTTATCACCTCCAGGGACGTGTTGTCCAGACCTCAGTCAGGTGGCTCGTCCTCTGACATGTTTTATCACCTCCAGGGACGTGTTATCCAGACCTCAGCCAGGTTGCTCGTCCTCTGACATATTTTATCACCTCCAGGGACGTGTTGTCCAGACCTCAGTCAGGTGGCTCGTCCTCTGACATGTTTTATCACCTCCAGGGATGTGTTGTCCAGACCTCAGCCAGGTGGCTCGTCCTCTGACATGTTTTATCACCTCCAGGGACACATTGTCCAGACCTCAGCCAGGTGGCTTGTCCTCGGACATGTTTTTCACCTCCAGGGACACGTTGTCCAGACCTCAGCCAGGTGGCTCGACCTCTGGCATGTTTTTCACCTCCAGGGACACGTTGTCCAGACCTCAGCCAGGTGGCTCGTCCTCTGACATGCTGTGTGTATGAAGATAAAATAGTTTCTTGGCGTTCCACAGTGACGAAAGGGTTCAAACACCTAAATCACTGTTAGATGTTGAGGGCTTTTGTTTTACTTGTGGTGGAGGTGTGGGAACGATTTATATAGTCATAACATTTCTGCTGTCATGCCTCAGTACACAATGTTATGTAATATTAACAATAGCAGCTGACAGAATACTCTGTCCTGATAGGCCATGTAACATATTACTGTTAATACTCTATCCTGATAGGCCATGTAACATATTACTGTTAATACTCTGTTCTGATAGGCCATGTAACATATGACTGTTAATACTCTGTCCTGATAGGCCATGTAACATATTACTGTTAATACTCTGTTCTGATAGGCCATGTAACATATTACTGTTAATACTCTGTTCTGATAGGCCATGTAACATATTACTGTTAATACTCTGTTCTGATAGGCCATGTAACATATTACTGTTAATACTCTGTTCTGATAGGCCATGTAACATATTACTGTTAATACTCTGTTCTGATAGGCCATGTAACATATTACTGTTAATACTCTGTTCTGATAGGCCATGTAACATATTACTGTTAATACTCTGTTCTGATAGGCCATGTAACATATGACTGTTAATACTCTATCCTGATAGGCCATGTAACATATGACTGTTAATACTCTGTCCTGATAGGCCATGTAACATATGACTGTTAATACTCTGTCCTGATAGGCCATGTAACATATTACTGTTAATACTCTGTCCTGATAGGTCATGTAACATATTACTGTTAATACTCTGTTCTGATAGGCCATGTAACATATTACTGTTAATACTCTGTTCTGATAGGCCATGTAACATATTACTGTTAATACTCTGTTCTGATAGGCCATGTAACATATTACTGTTAATACTCTGTTCTGATAGGCCATGTAACATATTACTGTTAATACTCTGTCCTGATAGGCCATGTAACATATTACTGTTAATACTCTGTCCTGATAGGCCATGTAACATATTACTGTTAATACTCTGTCCTGATAGGCCATGTAACATATGACTGTTAATACTCTGTCCTGATAGGCCATGTAACATATTACTGTTAATACTCTGTCCTGATAGGTCATGTAACATATTACTGTTAATACTCTGTTCTGATAGGCCATGTAACATATTACTGTTAATACTCTGTTCTGATAGGCCATGTAACATATTACTGTTAATACTCTGTTCTGATAGGCCATGTAACATATTACTGTTAATACTCTGTTCTGATATGCCATGTAACATATTACTGTTAATACTCTGTCCTGATAGGCCATGTAACATATTACTGTTAATACTCTGTCCTGATAGGCCATGTAACATATTACTGTTAATACTCTGTCCTGATAGGCCATGTAACATATTACTGTTAATACTCTGTTCTGATAGGCCATGTAACATATTACTGTTAATACTCTGTCCTGATAGGCCATGTAACTTATTACTGTTAATACTCTGTTCTGATAGGCCATGTAACATATTACTGTTAATACTCTATCCTGATAGGCCATGTAACATATTACTGTTAATACTCTGTCCTGATAGGCCATGTAACATATGACTGTTAATACTCTGTCCTGATAGGCCATGTAACATATTACTGTTAATACTCTGTTCTGATAGGACATGTAACATATTACTGTTAATACTCTGTTGTGTTACTAGACTGAGAGAGTATTACTAACCCGAGAGAGTATTACTAAACTAAGAGAGTATTACTAAACTGAGAGAGTGTTACTAGACTGAGATAGTATTACTCAACTGAGAGAGTATTACTAAACTGAGAGAGTATTACTAAACTGAGAGAATATTACTAATCGGTGAGAGTATTACTAAACTGAGAGAGTATTACTAACCCGAGAGAGTATTACTAAACTGTGAGAGTATTACTAAACTTAGAGAGTATTACTAACCCGAGAGAGTATTACTAAACTAAGAGAGTATTACTAAACTGAGAGAGTGTTACTAGACTGAGATAGTATTACTCAACTGAGAGAGTATTACTAAACTGAGAGAATATCACTAAACTAAGCGAGTATTACTAACCCGGGAGAGTATTACTCAACCGAGAGAGTATTACTAAACTGAGAGAGTATTACTAACCCGAGAGAGTATTACTAAACTGTGAGAGTATTACTAAACCGAGAGAGTATTACTAAACTGAGAGAGTATTACTAAACTGAGGTAATATTACTAAACTGAGAGAGCTGAGAGAATATTACTAAACTGAGAGAGTATTACTATACTGAGAGAATATTACTAAACTGAGAGAGTATTACTAAACTGCTGAGAGAGTGTTACTAAACTGAGAGAAAATTACTCAACGGTGAGATTATTACTCAACGGAGAGAGTATTACTAAACTGAGAGAGTATTACTAAACTGAGAGAGTGTTACTAAACTGAAAGAATATTACTCAACTGAGAGAGTATTACTAAACTGAGAGAGTATTACTAAACTGAGAGAGTATTACTAAACTGAGAGAGTTTTACTAGACTGAGATAGTATTACTCAACTGAGAGAGTATTACTAAACTGAGAGAGTATTACTAAACTGAGAGAGTATTACTCAACGGAGGGAGTGTTACTAGACTGAGAGAGTATTACTAAACTGAGAGAGTGTTACTAAACTGAGAGAGTATTACTAAACTGAGAGAGCTGAGAGAGTATTACTAAACTGAGAGAATATTACTAAACTGAGAGAATATTACTAAACTGAGAGAATATTACTAAACTGAGAGTATTACTAAACTGAGAGAGTATTACTAAACTGAGAGAATATTACTAAACTGAGAGAGTATTACTAATCTGAGAGAGCTGAGAGAATATTACTAAACTGAGAAAATATTACTAAACTGAGAGAGTATTACTAAACTGAGGGAGTATTACTAAACCAAGAGAGTATTACTAAACTGAGAGAATATTACTAAACTGAGAGAATATCACTAAACTAAGCGAGTATTACTAACCCGGGAGAGTATTACTCAACCGAGAGAGTATTACTAAACTGAGAGAGTATTACTAACCCAAGAGAGTATTACTAAACTGTGAGAGTATTACTAAACCGAGAGAGTATTACTAAACTGAGAGAGTATTACTAAACTGAGGTAATATTACTAAACTGAGAGAGCTGAGACAATATTACTAAACTGAGAGAGTATTACTATACTGAGAGAATATTACTAAACTGAGAAAGTATTACTAAACTGCTGAGAGAGTATTACTAAACTGAGAGAGTATTACTAAACTGAGAGAGTGTTACTAAACTGAAAGAATATTACTCAACTGAGAGAGTATTACTAAACTGAGAGAGTATTACTAAACTGAGAGAGTGTTACTAAACTGAAAGAATATTACTCAACTGAGAGAGTATTACTAAACTGAGAGAGTATTACTAAACTGAGAGAGTATTACTAAACTGAGAGAGTTTTACTAGACTGAGATAGTATTACTAAACTGAGAGAGTATTACTAAACTGATAGAGTATTACTCAACTGAGAGAGTATTACTAAACTGAGAGAGTATTACTAAACTGAGAGAGTGTTACTAAACTGAAAGAATATTACTCAACTGAGAGAGTATTACTAAACTGAGAGAGTATTACTAAACTGAGAGAGTATTACTAAACTGAGAGAGTTTTACTAGACTGAGAGAGTATTACTCAACTGAGAGAGTATTACTAAACTGATAGAGTATTACTCAACGGAGGGAGTGTTACTAGACTGAGAGAGTATTACTAAACTGAGAGAGTGTTACTAAACTGAGAGAATATTACTAAACTGAGAGAATATTACTAAACTGAGAGAATATTACTAAACTGAGAGAGCTGAGAGAATATTACTAAACTGAGAGAGTATTACTAAACTGAGAGAGTATTACTAAACTGAGAGAATATTACTAAACTGAGAGTATTACTAAACTGAGAGAGTATTACTAAACTGAGAGAATATTACTAAACTGAAAGAGCTGAGAGAATATTACTGAAGAGTATTACTGAGAGAGTATTACTAAACTGAGAGAATATTACTAAACTGTGAGAGTATTACTAAACTGGGAGAGTATTACTAACCCGAGAGAGTATTACTAAACTGAGAGAGTATTACTAAACTGAGAGAGTGTTACTAGACTGAGATAGTATTACTCAACTGAGAGAGTATTACTAAACTGAGAGCGTATTACTAAACTGAGAGAATATTACTAAACGGGGAGAGTATTACTAAACTGAGAGAGTATTACTAACCCGAGAGAGTATTACTAAACTGAGAGAGTATTACTAAACTGAGAGATTATTACTAGACTGAGAGAGTATTACTCAACTGAGAGAATATTACTCACCGGAGAGAATATTACTAAATTGAGAGAGTATTACTAACCCGAGAGAGTATTACTAAACTGAGAGAGTATTACTAACCCGAGAGAGTATTACTAAACTGAGAGAATATTACTAAACTAAGAGAGTATTACTAACCCGGGAGAGTATTACTCAACCGAGAGAGTATTACTAAACTGAGAGAGTGTTACTAACCCGAGAGAGTATTACTAAACTGTGAGAGTATTACTAAACTGAGAGAGTATTACTAACCCGAGAGAGTATTACTAAACTGAGAGAGTATTACTAAACTGAGAGAATATTACTAAACTGAGAGAGCTGAGAGAATATTACTAAACTGAGAGAGTATTACTAAACTGAGAGAATATTACTAAACTGAGAGAGTATTACTAAACTGCTGAGAGAGTGTTACTAAACCGAGAGAATATTACTCAACGGTGAGATTATTACTCAACTGAGAGAGTATTACTAAACTGAGAGAGTATTACTAAACTGAGAGAGTATTACTAAACTGAGAGAGTTTTACTAGAGTATTACTAAACTGAGAGAGTGTTACTAAACTGAACGAATAATACTCAACTGAGAGAGTATTACTAAACTGAGAGAGTATTACTAAACTGAGAGAGTATGACTAAACTGAGAGAGTTTTACTAGACTGAGATAGTATTACTCAACTGAGAGAGTATAACTAAACTGAGAGAGTATTACTAAACTGAGAGAATATTACGAAACGGTGACAGTATTACTAAACTGAGAGAGTATTACTAACCCGAGAGAGTATTACTAAACTGAGAGAGTATTACTAAACTGAGAGAGTGTTACTAGCCTGAGATAGTATTACTAAACTGAGAGAGTATTACTAAACTGAGAGAGTTTTACTAAACTGTGAGAATATTACTCAACTGAGAGATCATTACTCTATGGAGAGATTATTTCTCAACTGAGAGAGTATTACTAAACTGAGAGAGTATTACTAAACTGAGAGAGTGTTACTAAACTGAGAGAATATTACTCAACTGAGAGAGTATGACTAAACTGATAGAATATTACTCAACGGAGGGAGTGTTACTAGACTGAGAGAGTATTACTAAACTGAGAGAGTGTTACTAAACTGAGAGAGTATTACTAAACTGAGAGAGCTGAGAGAGTATTACTAAACTGAGAGAATATTACTAAACTGAGAGAATATTACTAAACTGAGAGAATATTACTAAACTGAGAGTATTACTAAACTGAGAGAGTATTACTAAACTGAGAGAATATTACTAAACTGAGAGAGTATTACTAATCTGAGAGAGCTGAGAGAATATTACTAAACTGAGAAAATGTTACTAAACTGAGAGAGTATTACTAAACTGAGGGAGTATTACTAAACCAATTGAGTATTACTAAACTGAGAGAATATTACTAAACTGAGAGAATATCACTAAACTAAGCGAGTATTACTAACCCGGGAGAGTATTACTCAACCGAGAGAGTATTACTAAACTGAGAGAGTATTACTAACCCGAGAGAGTATTACTAAACTGTGCGAGTATTACTAAACCGAGAGAGTATTACTAAACTGAGAGAGTATTACTAAACTGAGGTAATATTACTAAACTGTGAGAGTATTACTAAACTGAGAGAGTATTACTAACCCGAGAGAGTATTACTAAACTGAGAGAGTATTACTAAACTGAGAGAATATTACTAAACTGAGAGAGCTGAGAGAATATTACTAAACTGAGAGAGTATTACTAAACTGAGAGAATATTACTAAACTGAGAGATCTGAGAGAGTATTACTAGACTGAGAGATTATTACTAGACTGAGAGAGTATTACTCAACTGAGAGAATATTACTCACCGGAGAGAATATTACTAAATTGAGAGAGTATTACTAACCCGAGAGAGTATTACTAAACTGAGAGAGTATTACTAACCCGAGAGAGTATTACTAAACTGAGAGAATATTACTAAACTAAGCGAGTATTACTAACCCAGGAGAGTATTACTCAACCGGGAGAGTATTACTAAACTGAGAGAGAATTACTAACCCGAGAGAGTATTACTAAACTGTGAGAGTATTACTAAACTGAGAGAGTATTACTAACCCGAGAGAGTATTACTAAACTGAGAGAGTATTACTAAACTGAGAGAATATTACTAAACTGAGAGAGTGAGAGAATATTACTAAACTGAGAGAGTATTACTAAACTGAGAGAATATTACTAAACTGAGAGAGTATTACTAAACTGCTGAGAGAGTGTTACTAAACCGAGAGAATATTACTCAACGGTGAGATTATTACTCAACTGAGAGAGTATTACTAAACTGAGAGAGTATTACTAAACTGAGAGAGTATTACTAAACTGAGAGAGTATTATTACTAAACTGAGAGAATATTAATAAACTGAGAGAGTATTACTAAACTGAGAGAGTATTACTAAACTGGGAGAGTATTACTAAACTGAGAGAGTATTACTAAACTGAGAGAGTTTTACTAGACTGAGATAGTATTACTCAACTGAGAGAGTATTACTAAACTGAGAGAGTATTACTAAACTGAGAGAGTATTACTAAACTGAGAGAGTATTACTAAACTGAGAGAGTATTACTAAACCGAGAGAGTATTACTAAACTGAGAGAGTATTACTAAACTGAGAGAGTGTTACTAGCCTGAGATAGTATTACTCAACTGAGAGAGTATTACTAAACTGAGAGAGTGTTACTAAACTGAGAGAGTATTACTAAACTGAGAGATCATTACTCTATGGAGAGATTATTTCTCAACTGAGAGAGTATTACTAAACTGAGAGAGTATTACTAAACTGAGAGAGTGTTACTAAACTGAGAGAATATTACTCAACTGAGAGAGTATGACTAAACTGATAGAATATTACTCAACGGAGGGAGTGTTACTAGACTGAGAGAGTATTACTAAACTGAGAGAGTGTTACTAAACTGAGAGAGTATTACTAAACTGAGAGAGCTGAGAGAGTATTACTAAACTGAGAGAATATTACTAAACTGAGAGAATATTACTAAACTGAGAGAATATTACTAAACTGAGAGTATTACTAAACTGAGAGAGTATTACTAAACTGAGAGAATATTACTAAACTGAGAGAGTATTACTAATCTGAGAGAGCTGAGAGAATATTACTAAACTGAGAAAATGTTACTAAACTGAGAGAGTATTACTAAACTGAGGGAGTATTACTAAACCAAGAGAGTATTACTAAACTGAGAGAATATTACTAAACTGAGAGAATATCACTAAACTAAGCGAGTATTACTAACCCGGGAGAGTATTACTCAACCGAGAGAGTATTACTAAACTGAGAGAGTATTACTAACCCGAGAGAGTATTACTAAACTGTGCGAGTATTACTAAACCGAGAGAGTATTACTAAACTGAGAGAGTATTACTAAACTGAGGTAATATTACTAAACTGAGAGAGCTGAGAGAATATTACTAAACTGAGAGAGTATTACTATACTGAGAGAGTATTACTAAACTGAGAGAGTATTACTAAACTGCTGAGAGAGTGTTACTAAACTGAGAGAAAATTACTCAACAGTGAGATTATTACTCAACTGAGAGAGTATTACTAAACTGAGAGAGTATTACTAAACTGAGAGAGTGTTACTAAACTGAAAGAATATTACTCAACTGAGAGAGTATTACTAAACTGAGAGAGTATTACTAAACTGAGAGAGTATTACTAAACTGAGAGAGTTTTACTAGACTGAGATAGTATTACTCAACTGAGAGAGTATTACTAAACTGATAGAGTATTACTAAACTGAGAGAGTATTACTCAACTGAGAGAGTATTACTAAACTGATAGAATATTACTCAACGGAGGGAGTGTTACTAGACTGAGAGAGTATTACTAAACTGAGAGAGCTGAGAGAGTATTACTAAACTGAGAGAGTGTTACTAAACTGAGAGAGTATTACTAAACTGAGAGAGCTGAGAGAGTATTACTAAACTGAGAGAATATTACTAAACTGAGAGAATATTACTAAACTGAGAGAATATTACTAAACTGAGAGAGCTGAGAGAATATTACTAAACTGAGAGAGTATTACTAAACTGAGAGAGTATTACTAAACTGAGAGAATATTACTAAACTGAGAGTATTACTAAACTGAGAGAGTATTACTAAACTGAGAGAATATTACTAAACTGAAAGAGCTGAGAGAATATTAGAGCTGAGAGAGGATTACTAACCTGAGAGAGTATTACTAAACTGAGAGAATATTACTAAACTGTGAGAGTATTACTAAACTGGGAGAGTATTACTAAACTGAGAGAGTGTTACTAGACTGAGATAGTATTACTCAACTGAGAGAGTATTACTAAACTGAGAGCGTATTACTAAACTGAGAGAATATTACTAAACGGTGAGAGTATTACTAAACTGAGAGAGTATCACTAACCCGAGAGAGTATTACTAAACTGAGAGAGCTGAGAGAGTATTACTAGACTGAGAGATTATTACTAGACTGAGAGAGTATTACTCAACTGAGAGAATATTACTCACCGGAGAGAATATTACTAAATTGAGAGAGTATTACTAACCCGAGAGAGTATTACTAAACTGAGAGAGTATTACTAACCCGAGAGAGTATTACTAAACTGAGAGAATATTACTAAACTAAGCGAGTATTACTAACCCGGGAGAGTATTACTCAACCGAGAGAGTATTACTAAACTGAGAGAGTATTACTAACCCGAGAGAGTATTACTAAACTGTGAGAGTATTACTAAACTGAGAGAGTATTACTAACCCGAGAGAGTATTACTAAACTGAGAGAGTATTACTAAACTGAGAGAATATTACTAAACTGAGAGAGCTGAGAGAATATTACTAAACTGAGAGAGTATTACTAAACTGAGAGAGTATTACTAAACTGAGAGAGTATTACTAAACTGAGAGAGTGTTACTAAACCGAGAGAATATTACTCAACGGTGAGATTATTACTCAACTGAGAGAGTATTACTAAACTGAGAGAGTATTACTAAACTGAGAGAGAATTACTAAACTGAGAGAGTTTTACTAAACTGAGAGAGTGTTACTAAACTGAGAGAGCTATTACTAAACTGAGAGAGTATTACTAAACTGAGAGAGTATTACTAAACTGAGAGAGTATTACTAAACTGAGAGAGTTTTACTAGACTGAGATAGTATTACTCAACTGAGAGAGTATAACTAAACTGAGAGAGTATTACTAAACTGAGAGAATATTACGAAACGGTGACAGTATTACTAAACTGAGAGAGTATTACTAACCCGAGAGAGTATTACTAAACTGAGAGAGTATTACTAAACTGAGAGAGTGTTACTAGCCTGAGATAGTATTACTATACTGAGAGAGTATTACTAAACTGAGAGAGTTTTACTAAACTGTGAGAATATTACTCAACTGAGAGATCATTACTCTATGGAGAGATTATTTCTCAACTGAGAGAGTATTACTAAACTGAGAGAGTATTACTAAACTGAGAGAGTATTACTAAACTGAGAGAATATTACTAAACTGAGAGAGTATTACTAAACTGAGAGAGTATTACTAAACTGAGAGAGTATTCCTAAACTGAGAGAGTATTACTAAACTGAGAGAGTTTTACTAGACTGAGATAGCATTACTCAACTGAGAGAGTATTACTAAACTGAGAGAGTATTACTAAACTGAGAGAGTATTACTCAACTGAGAGAGTATTACTAAATTGATAGAATATTACTCAACGGAGGGAGTGTTACTAGACTGAGAGAGTGTTACTAAACTGAGAGAGTGTTACTAAACTGAGAGAGTATTACTAAACTGAGAGAGCTGAGAGAGTATTACTAAACTGAGAGAATATTACTAAACTGAGAGAATATTACTAAACTGAGAGAATATTACTAAACTGAGAGTATTACTAAACTGAGAGAGTATTACTAAACTGAGAGAATATTACTAAACTGAGAGAGTATTACTAATCTGAGAGAGCTGAGAGAATATTACTAAACTGAGAAAATGTTACTAAACTGAGAGAGTATTACTAAACTGAGGGAGTATTACTAAACCAAGAGAGTATTACTAAACTGAGAGAATATTATTAAACTGAGAGAATATCACTAAACTAAGCGAGTATTACTAACCCGGGAGAGTATTACTCAACCGAGAGAGTATTACTAAACTGAGAGAGTATTACTAACCCGAGAGAGGATTACTAAACTGTGAGAGTATTACCAAACCGAGAGAGTATTACTAAACTGAGAGAGTATTACTAAACTGAGGTAATATTACAAAACTGAGAGAGCTGAGAGAATATTATTAAACTGAGAGAGTATTACTATACTGAGAGAATATTAATTAACTGAGAGAGTATTACTAAACTGCTGAGAGAGTGTTACTAAACTGAGAGAAAATTACTCAACGGTGAGATTATTACTCAACTGAGAGAGTATTACTAAACTGAGAGAGTATTACTAAACTAAGAGAGTGTTACTAAACTGAAAGAATATTACTCAACTGAGAGAGTATTACTAAACTGAGAGAGTATTACTAAACTGAGAGAGTATTACTAAACTGAGAGAGTTTTACTAGACTGAGATAGTATTACTCAACTGAGAGAGTATTACTAAACTGAGAGAGTATTACTAAACTGAGAGAGTATTACTCAACTGAGAGAGTATTACTAAACTGATAGAATATTACTCAACGGAGGGAGTGTTACTAGACTGAGAGAGTATTACTAAACTGAGAGAGTGTTACTAAACTGAGAGAGTATTACTAAACTGAGAGAGCTGAGAGAGTATTACTAAACTGAGAGAATATTACTAAACTGAGAGAATATTACTAAACTGAGAGAATATTACTAAACTGAGAGAGCTGAGAGAATATTACTAAACTGAGAGAGTATTACTAAACTGAGAGAGTATTACTAAACTGAGAGAATATTACTAAACTGAGAGTATTACTAAACTGAGAGAGTATTACTAAACTGAGAGAATATTACTAAACTGAGAGAGCTGAGAGAATATTAGAGCTGAGAGAGTATTACTAACCTGAGAGAGTATTACTAAACTGAGAGAATATTACTAAACTGTGAGATTTTTACTAAACTGAGAGAGTATTACTAACCCGAGAGAGTATTACTAAACTGAGAGAGTATTACTAAACTGAGAGAGTGTTACTAGACTGAGATAGTATTACTCAACTGAGAGAGTATTACTAAACTGAGAGCGTATTACTAAACTGAGAGAATATTACTAAACGGTGAGAGTATTACTAAACTGAGAGAGTATTACTAACCCGAGAGAGTATTACTAAACTGAGAGAGCTGAGAGAGTATTACTAGACTGAAAGATTATTACTAGACTGAGAGAGTATTACTCAACTGAGAGAATATTACTCACCGGAGAGAATATTACTAAATTGAGAGAGTATTACTAACCCGAGAGAGTATTACTAAACTGAGAGAATATTACTAAACTGTGAGAGTATTACTAACCCGAGAGAGTATTACTAAACTGAGAGAGTATTACTAAACTGAGAGAGTGTTACTAGACTGAGATAGTATTACTCAACTGAGAGAGTATTACTAAACTGAGAGAATATTACTAAACGGTGAGCGTATTACTAAACTGAGAGAGTATTACTAACCCGAGAGAGTATTACTAAACTGAGAGAGCTGAGAGAGTATTACTAGACTGAGAGATTATTACTAGACTGAGAGAGTATTACTCAACTGAGAGAATATTACTCACCGGAGAGAATATTACTAAATTGAGAGAGTATTACTAACCCGAGAGAGTATTACTAAACTGAGAGAGTATTACTAACCCGAGAGAGTATTACTAAACTGAGAGAATATTACTAAACTAGGCGAGTATTACTAACCCGGGAGAGTATTACTCAACCGAGAGAGTATTACTAAACTGAGAGAGTATTACTAACCCGAGAGAGTATTACTAAACTGTGAGAGTATTACTAAACTGAGAGAGTATTACTAACCCGAGAGAGTATTACTAAACTGAGAGAGTATTACTAAACTGAGAGAATATTACTAAACTGAGAGAGCTGAGAGAATATTACTAAACTGAGAGAGTATTACTAAACTGAGAGAATATTACTAAACTGCTGAGAGAGTGTTACTAAACTGAGAGAATATTACTCAACGGTGAGATTATTACTAAACTGAGAGAATAATACTCAACTGAGAGAGTATTACTAAACTGAGAGAGTATTACTAAACTGAGAGAGTATTACTAAACTAAACTGAGAGAGTATTACTAGACTGAGATAGTATTACTCAACTGAGAGAGTATTACTAAACTGAGAGAGTATTACTAAACTGAGAGAATATTACTAAACGGTGACAGTATTACTAAACTGAGAGAGTATTACTAACCCGAGAGAGTATTACAAAACTGAGAGAGTATTACTAAACTGAGAGAGTGTTACTAGCCTGAGATAGTATTACTATACTGAGAGAGTATTACTAAACTGAGAGAGTATTACTAAACTCTGAGAATATTACTCAACTGAGAGATCATTACTCTATGGAGAGATTATTTCTCAACTGAGAGAGTATTACTAAACTGAGAGAGTATTACTAAACTGAGAGAGTGTTACTAAACTGAGAGAATATTACTCAACTGAGAGAGTATTATTAAACTGAGAGAGTATTACTAAACTGAGAGAGTATTACTAAACTGAGAGAGTGTTACTAAACTGAGAGAGTTTTACTAGACTGAGATAGTATTACTCAACTGAGAGAGTATTACTAAACTGAGAGAGTATTACTAAACTGAGAGAGTATTACTCAACTGAGAGAGTATTACTAAACTGATAGAATATTACTCAACGGAGGGAGTGTTACTAGACTGAGAGAGTATTACTAAACTGAGAGAGTGTTACTAAACTGAGAGAGTATTACTAAACTGAGAGAGCTGAGAGAGTATTACTAAACTGAGAGAATATTACTAAACTGAGAGAATATTACTAAACTGAGAGAATATTACTAAACTGAGAGTATTACTAAACTGAGAGAGTATTACTAAACTGAGAGAATATTACTAAACTGAGAGAGTATTACTAATCTTAGAGAGCTGAGAGAATATTACTAAACTGAGAAAATGTTACTAAACTGAGAGAGTATTACTAAACTGCGGGAGTATTACTAAACCAAGAGAGTATTACTAAACTGAGAGAATATTACTAAACTGAGAGAATATTACTAAACTGAGAGAATATCACTAAACTAAGCGAGTATTACTAACCCGGGAGAGTATTACTCAACCGAGAGAGTATTACTAAACTGAGAGAGTTTTACTAACCCGAGAGAGGATTACTAAACTGTGAGAGTATTACTAAACCGAGAGAGTATTACTAAACTGAGAGAGTATTACTAAACTGAGGTAATATTACAAAACTGAGAGAGCTGAGAGAATATTATTAAACTGAGAGAGTATTACTATACTGAGAGAATATTAATTAACTGAGAGAGTATTACTAAACTGCTGAGAGAGTGTTACTAAACTGAGAGAAAATTACTAAACTGAGAGAGTATTACTAAACTGAGAGAGTGTTACTAAACTGAAAGAATATTACTCAACTGAGAGAGTATTACTAAACTGAGAGAGTATTACTAAACTGATAGAATATTACTCAACGGAGGGAGTGTTACTAGACTGAGATAGTATTACTCAACTGAGAGAGTGTTACTAAACTGAGAGAGTATTACTAAACTGAGAGAGCTGAGAGAGTATTACTAAACTGAGAGAATATTACTAAACTGAGAGAATATTACTAAACTGAGAGAATATTACTAAACTGAGAGAGCTGAGAGAATATTACTAAACTGAGAGAGCTGAGAGAGTATTACTAAACTGAGAGAATATTACTAAACTGAGAGAATATTACTAAACTGAGAGAATATTACTAAACTGAGAGAGCTGAGAGAATATTACTAAACTGAGAGAGTATTACTAAACTGAGAGAGTATTACCAAACTGAGAGAATATTACTAAACTGAGAGTATTACTAAACTGAGAGAGTATTACTAAACTGAGAGAATATTACTAAACTGAGAGAGCTGAGAGAATATTAGAGCTGAGAGAGTATTACTAACCTGAGAGAGTATTACTAAACTGAGAGAATATTACTAAACTGTGAGATTTTTACTAAACTGAGAGAGTATTACTAACCCGAGAGAGTATTACTAAACTGAGAGAGTATTACTAAACTGAGAGAGTGTTACTAGACTGAGATAGTATTACTCAACTGAGAGAGTATTACTAAACTGAGAGCGTATTACTAAACTGAGAGAATATTACTAAACGGTGAGAGTATTACTAAACTGAGAGAGTATTACTAACCCGAGAGAGTATTACTAAACTGAGAGAGCTGAGAGAGTATTACTAGACTGAGAGATTATTACTAGACTGAGAGAGTATTACTCAACTGAGAGAATATTACTCACCGGAGAGAATATTACTAAATTGAGAGAGTATTACTAACCCGAGAGAGTATTACTAAACTGAGAGAATATTACTAAACTAAGCGAGTATTACTAACCCGGGAGAGTATTACTCAACCGAGAGAGTATTACTAAACTGAGAGAGTATTACTAACCCGAGAGAGTATTACTAAACTGTGAGAGTATTACTAAACTGAGAGAGTATTACTAACCCGAGAGAGTATTACTAAACTGAGAGAGTATTACTAAACTGAGAGAATATTACTAAACTGAGAGAGCTGAGAGAATATTACTAAACTGAGAGAGTATTACTAAACTGAGAGAATATTTCTAAACTGAGAGAGTATTACTAAACTGCTGAGAGAGTGTTACTAAACTGAGAGAATATTACTCAACGGTGAGATTATTACTCAACTGAGAGAGTATTACTAAACTGAGAGAGTATTACTAAACTGAGAGAGTATTATTAAACTGAGAGAGTTTTACTAGAGTATTACTAAACTGAGAGAGTGTTACTAGACTGAGATAGTATTACTCAACTGAAAGACAGTGTTACTAAACTGAGAGAATAATACTCAACTGAGAGAGTATTACTAAACTGAGAGAGTATTACTAAACTGAGAGAGTATGACTAAACTGAGAGAGTTTTACTAGACTGAGATAGTATTACTCAACTGAGAGAGTATTACTAAACTGAGAGAGTATTACTAAACTGAGAGAATATTACTAAACGGTGAGAGTATTACTAAACTGAGAGAGTATTACTAACCCGAGAGAGTATTACTAAACTGAGAGAGTATTACTAAACTGAGAGAGTTTTACTAGACTGAGATAGTATTACTCAACTGAGAGAGTATTACTAAACTGAGAGAGTATTACTAAACTGAGAGAGTATTACTCAACTGAGAGAGTATTACTAAACTGATAGAATATTACTCAACGAAGGGAGTGTTACTAGACTGAGAGAGTATTACTAAACTGAGAGAGTGTTACTAAACTGAGAGAGTAATACTAAACTGAGAGAGCTGAGAGAGTATTACTAAACTGAGAGAATATTACTAAACTGAGAGAATATTACTAAACTGAGAGAATATTACTAAACTGAGAGAGCTGAGAGAATATTACTAAACTGAGAGAGTATTACTAAACTGAGAGAGTATTACTAAACTGAGAGAATATTACTAAACTGAGAGAATATTACTAAACTGAGAGAGCTGAGAGAATATTAGAGCTGAGAGAGTATTACTAACCTGAGAGAGTATTACTAAACTGAGAGAATATTACTAAACTGTGAGATTTTTACTAAACTGAGAGAGTATTACTAACCCGAGAGCGTATTACTAAACTGAGAGAGTATTACTAAACTGAGAGAGTGTTACTAGACTGAGATAGTATTACTCAACTGAGAGAGCATTACTAAACTGAGAGCGTATTACTAAACTGAGAGAATATTACTAACCCGAGAGAGTATTACTAAACTGAGAGAGTATTACTAAACTGAGAGAGTATTACTCAACTGAGAGAGTATTACTAAACTGATAGAATATTACTCAACGAAGGGAGTGTTACTAGACTGAGAGAGTATTACTAAACTGAGAGAGTATTACTAAACTGAGAGAGTATTACTAAACTGAGAGAGCTGAGAGAGTATTACTAAACTGAGAGAATATTACTAAACTGAGAGAATATTACTAAACTGAGAGAATATTACTAAACTGAGAGAGCTGAGAGAATATTACTAAACTGAGAGAGTATTACTAAACTGAGAGAGTATTACTAACCCGAGAGAGTATTACTAAACTGAGAGAGTATTACTAAACTGAGAGAGTGTTACTAGACTGAGATAGTATTACTCAACTGAGAGAGTATTACTAAACTGAGAGCGTATTACTAAACTGAGAGAATATTACTAAACGGTGAGAGTATTACTAAACTGAGAGAGTATTACTAACCCGAGAGAGTATTACTAAACTGAGAGAGCTGAGAGAGTATTACTAGACTGAGAGATTATTACTAGACTGAGAGAGTATTACTCAACTGAGAGAATATTACTCACCGGAGAGAATATTACTAAATTGAGAGAGTATTACTAACCCGAGAGAGTATTACTAAACTGAGAGAATATTACTAAACTAAGCGAGTATTACTAACCCGGGAGAGTATTACTCAACCGAGAGAGTATTACTAAACTGAGAGAGTATTACTAACCCGAGAGAGTATTACTAAACTGTGAGAGTATTACTAAACTGAGAGAGTATTACTAACCCGAGAGAGTATTACTAAACTGAGAGAGTATTACTAAACTGAGAGAATATTACTAAACTGAGAGAGCTGAGAGAATATTACTAAACTGAGAGAGTATTACTAAACTGAGAGAATATTTCTAAACTTAGAGAGTATTACTAAACTGCTGAGAGAGTGTTACTAAACTGAGAGAATATTACTCAACGGTGAGATTATTACTCAACTGAGAGAGTATTACTAAACTGAGAGAGTATTACTAAACTGAGAGAGTATGACTAAACTGAGAGAGTTTTACTAGACTGAGAGAGTATTACTAAACTGAGAGAGTATTACTAAACTGAGAGAATATTACTAAACGGTGAGAGTATTACTAAACTGAGAGAGTATTACTAACCCGAGAGAGTATTACTAAACTGAGAGAGTATTACTAAACTGAGTGAGTTTTACTAGACTGAGATAGTATTACTCAACTGAGAGAGTATTACTAAACTGAGAGAGTATTACTAAACTGAGAGAGTATTACTCAACTGAGAGAGTATTACTAAACTGATAGAATATTACTCAACGAAGGGAGTGTTACTAGACTGAGAGAGTATTACTAAACTGAGAGAGTGTTACTAAACTGAGAGAGTAATACTAAACTGAGAGAGCTGAGAGAGTATTACTAAACTGAGAGAATATTACTAAACTGAGAGAATATTACTAAACTGAGAGAATATTACTAAACTGAGAGAGCTGAGAGAATATTACTAAACTGAGAGAGTATTACTAAACTGAGAGAGTATTACTAAACTGAGAGAATATTACTAAACTGAGAGAATATTACTAAACTGAGAGAGCTGAGAGAATATTAGAGCTGAGAGAGTATTACTAACCTGAGAGAGTATTACTAAACTGAGAGAATATTACTAAACTGTGAGATTTTTACTAAACTGAGAGAGTATTACTAACCCGAGAGCGTATTACTAAACTGAGAGAGTATTACTAAACTGAGAGAGTGTTACTAGACTGAGATAGTATTACTCAACTGAGAGAGCATTACTAAACTGAGAGCGTATTACTAAACTGAGAGAATATTACTAACCAGAGAGAGTATTACTAAACTGAGAGAGTATTACTAAACTGAGAGAGTTTTACTAGACTGAGATAGTATTACTCAACTGAGAGAGTATTACTAAACTGAGAGAGTATTACTAAACTGAGAGAGTATTACTCAACTGAGAGAGTATTACTAAACTGATAGAATATTACTCAACGAAGGGAGTGTTACTAGACTGAGAGAGTATTACTAAACTGAGAGAGTGTTACTAAACTGAGAGAGTAATACTAAACTGAGAGAGCTGAGAGAGTATTACTAAACTGAGAGAATATTACTAAACTGAGAGAATATTACTAAACTGAGAGAATATTACTAAACTGAGAGAGCTGAGAGAATATTACTAAACTGAGAGAGTATTACTAAACTGAGAGAGTATTACTAAACAGAGAGAATATTACTAAACTGAGAGTATTACTAAACTGAGAGAGTATTACTAAACTGAGAGAATATTACTAAACTGAGAGAGCTGAGAGAATATTAGAGCTGAGAGAGTATTACTAACCTGAGAGAGTATTACTAAACTGAGAGAATATTACTAAACTGTGAGATTTTTACTAAACTGAGAGAGTATTACTAACCCGAGAGCGTATTACTAAACTGAGAGAGTATTACTAAACTGAGAGAGTGTTACTAGACTGAGATAGTATTACTCAACTGAGAGAGTATTACTAAACTGAGAGCGTATTACTAAACTGAGAGAATATTACTAAACGGTGAGAGTATTACTAAACTGAGAGAGTATTACTAACCCGAGAGAGTATTACTAAACTGAGAGAGTATTACTAGACTGAGATAGTATTACTAAACTGAGAGAGTATTACTAAACTGAGAGAGTATTACTCAACTGAGAGAATATTACTAACCGGAGAGAATATTACTAAATTGAGAGAGTATTACTAACCCGAGAGAGTATTACTAAACTGAGAGAATATTACTAAACTAAGCGAGTATTACTAACCCGGGAGAGTATTACTCAACCGAGAGAGTATTACTAAACTGAGAGAGTATTACTAACCCGAGAGAGTATTACTAAACTGTGAGAGTATTACTAAACTGAGAGAGTATTACTAACCCGAGAGAGTATTACTAAACTGAGAGAGTATTACTAAACTGAGAGAATATTACTAAACTGAGAGAGCTGAGAGAATATTACTAAACTGAGAGAGTATTACTAAACTGAGAGAATATTACTAAACTGAGAGAGTATTACTAAACTGCTGAGAGAGTGTTACTAAACTGAGAGAGTATTACTCAACCGAGAGAGTATTACTAAACTGAGAGAGTATTACTAACCCGAGAGAGTATTACTAAACTGTGAGAGTATTACTAAACTGAGAGAGTATTACTAACCCGAGAGAGTATTACTAAACTGAGAGAGTATTACTAAACTGAGAGAATATTACTAAACTGAGAGAGTATTACTAAACTGAGAGAGTATTACTAAACTGAGAGAGTATTATTAAACTGAGAGAGTTTTACTAGATTATTACTAAACTGAGAGAGTGTTACTAGACTGAGATAGTATTACTCAACTGAAAGAGAGTGTTACTAAACTGAGAGAATAATACTCAACTGAGAGAGTATTACTAAACTGAGAGAGTATTACTAAACTGAGAGAGTATGACTAAACTGAGAGAGTTTTACTAGACTGAGATAGTATTACTCAACTGAGAGAGTATTACTAAACTGAGAGAGTATTACTAAACTGAGAGAATATTACTAAACGGTGAGAGTATTACTAAACTGAGAGAGTATTACTAACCCGAGAGAGTATTACTAAACTGAGAGAGTATTACTAAACTGAGAGAGTTTTACTAGACTGAGATAGTATTACTCAACTGAGAGAGTATTACTAAACTGAGAGAGTATTACTAAACTGAGAGAGTATTACTCAACTGAGAGAGTATTACTAAACTGAGAGAGCTGAGAGAGTATTACTAAACTGAGAGAATATTACTAAACTGAGAGAATATTACTAAACTGAGAGTATTACTAAACTGAGAGAGTATTACTAAACTGAGAGAATATTACTAAACTGAGAGAGCTGAGAGAATATTAGAGCTGAGAGAGTATTACTAACCTGAGAGAGTATTACTAAACTGAGAGAATATTACTAAACTGTGAGATTTTTACTAAACTGAGAGAGTATTACTAACCCGAGAGCGTATTACTAAACTGAGAGAGTATTACTAAACTGAGAGAATGTTACTAGACTGAGATAGTATTACTCAACTGAGAGAGTATTACTAAACTGAGAGCGTATTACTAAACTGAGAGAATATTACTAAACGGTGAGAGTATTACTAAACTGAGAGAGTATTACTAACCCGAGAGAGTATTACTAAACTGAGAGAGCTGAGAGAGTATTACTAGACTGAGAGATTATTACTAGACTGAGAGAGTATTACTCAACTGAGAGAATATTACTCACCGGAGAGAATATTACTAAATTGAGAGAGTATTACTAACCCGAGAGAGTATTACTAAACTGAGAGAATATTACTAAACTAAGCGAGTATTACTAACCCGGGAGAGTATTACTCAACCGAGAGAGTATTACTAAACTGAGAGAGTATTACTAAACTGAGAGAGTATTACTAAACTGAGAGAGTGTTACTAGACTGAGATAGTATTACTATACTGAGAGAGTATTACTAAACTGAGAGAGTATTACTAAACTGTGAGAATATTACTCAACTGAGAGATCATTACTCTATGGGGAGATTATTTCTCAACTGAGAAAGTATTACTAAACTGAGAGAGTATTACTAAACTGAGAGAGTGTTACTAAACTGAGAGAATATTACTCAACTGAGAGAGTATTACTAAACTGAGAGAGTATTACTAAACTGAGAGAGTGTTACTAGACTGAGATAGTATTACTCAACTGAGAGAGTATTACTAAACTGCGAGAGTATTACTAAACTGAGAGAGTATTACTCAACTGAGAGAGTATTACTAAACGGATAGAATATTACTCAACGGAGAGAGTGTTACTAAACTGAGAGAGTATTACTAAACTGAGAGAGCTGAGAGAGTATTACCAAACTGAGAGAATATTACTAAACTGAGAGAATATTACTAAACTGAGAGAATATTACTAAACTGAGAGAGCTGAGAGAATATTACTAAACTGAGAGAGTATTACTAAACTGAGAGAATATTACTAAACTGAGAGAGTATTACTAAACTGAGAGAGTGTTACTAAACTGAGATAATATTACTAAACTGAGAGAGTATTACTAAACTGAGAGAGCTGAGAGAATATTACTAAACTGAGAGAGTATTACTAAACTGAGGGAGTATTACTAATCCGAGAGAGTATTACTAAACTGAGAGAATATTACTAAACTGAGAGAATATTACTAAACTGAGAGAGTATTACTAAACTGAGAGAGTATTACTAAACCGAGAGAGCTGAGAGAATATTACTAAACTGAGAGAGTATTACTAAACTGAGGGAGTATTACTAATCCGAGAGAGTATTACTAAACTGAGAGAATAATACTAAACTGAGAGAATATTACTAATCTTACTAAACCGAGAGAGTATTACTAACCTGAGAGAGTATTACTAAACTGAGAGAATATTACTAAACTGTGAGAGTATTACTAAACTGAGAGAGTATTACTAACCCGAGAGAGTATTACTAAACTGAGAGAGTATTACTAAACTGAGAGAGTGTTACTAGACTGAGAGAGTATTACTAAACTGAGAGAATATTACTAAACTGAGAGAGTATTACTAAACTGAGGGAGTATTACTAAACCGAGAGAGTATTACTAAACTGAGAGAATATTACTAAACTGAGAGAGTATTACTAAACTGAGAGAAATGAGAGAATATTACTAAACTGAGAGAATATTACTAAACTGAGAGTGTATTACTAAACTGAGAGAGTATTACTAAACTGAGAGAGTATTACTAACCTGAGAGAGAATTACTAAACTGAGAGAATATTACTAAACTGAGAGAGTATTACTAAACTGAGAGAATTTTACTAAACTGAGAGAGTATTACTAAACTGAGCGAATATTACTAAACTGAGAGAGTATTACTAAACTGAGGGAGTATTACTAAACCGAGAGAGTATTACTAAACTGTGAGATTTTTACTAAACTGAGAGAGTATTACTAACCCGAGAGCGTATTACTAAACTGAGAGAGTATTACTAAACTGAGAGAGTGTTACTAGACTGAGATAGTATTACTCAACTGAGAGAGCATTACTAAACTGAGAGCGTATTACTAAACTGAGAGAATATTACTAACCCGAGAGAGTATTACTAAACTGAGAGAGTATTACTAAACTGAGAGAGTATTACTCAACTGAGAGAGTATTACTAAACTGATAGAATATTACTCAACGAAGGGAGTGTTACTAGACTGAGAGAGTATTACTAAACTGAGAGAGTGTTACTAAACTGAGAGAGTAATACTAAACTGAGAGAGCTGAGAGAGTATTACTAAACTGAGAGAATATTACTAAACTGAGAGAATATTACTAAACTGAGAGAATATTACTAAACTGAGAGAGCTGAGAGAATATTACTAAACTGAGAGAGTATTACTAAACTGAGAGAGTATTACTAACCCGAGAGAGTATTACTAAACTGAGAGAGTATTACTAAACTGAGAGAGTGTTACTAGACTGAGATAGTATTACTCAACTGAGAGAGTATTACTAAACTGAGAGCGTATTACTAAACTGAGAGAATATTACTAAACGGTGAGAGTATTACTAAACTGAGAGAGTATTACTAACCCGAGAGAGTATTACTAAACTGAGAGAGCTGAGAGAGTATTACTAGACTGAGAGATTATTACTAGACTGAGAGAGTATTACTCAACTGAGAGAATATTACTAAACTAAGCGAGTATTACTAACCCGGGAGAGTATTACTCAACCGAGAGAGTATTACTAAACTGAGAGAGTATTACTAACCCGAGAGAGTATTACTAAACTGTGAGAGTATTACTAAACTGAGAGAGTATTACTAACCCGAGAGAGTATTACTAAACTGAGAGAGTATTACTAAACGGATAGAATATTACTCAACGGAGAGAGTGTTACTAAACTGAGAGAGTATTACTAAACTGAGAGAGCTGAGAGAGTATTACCAAACTGAGAGAATATTACTAAACTGAGAGAATATTACTAAACTGAGAGAATATTACTAAACTGAGAGAGCTGAGAGAATATTACTAAACTGAGAGAGTATTACTAAACTGAGAGAATATTACTAAACTGAGAGAGTATTACTAAACTGAGAGAGTGTTACTAAACTGAGATAATATTACTAAACTGAGAGAGTATTACTAAACTGAGAGAGCTGAGAGAATATTACTAAACTGAGAGAGTATTACTAAACTGAGGGAGTATTACTAATCCGAGAGAGTATTACTAAACTGAGAGAATAATACTTAACTGAGAGAATATTACTAAACTGAGAGAGTATTACTAAACTGAGAGAGTATTACTAAACCGAGAGAGCTGAGAGAATATTACTAAACTGAGAGAGTATTACTAAACTGAGGGAGTATTACTAATCCGAGAGAGTATTACTAAACTGAGAGAATAATACTAAACTGAGAGAATATTACTAATCTTACTAAACCGAGAGAGTATTACTAACCTGAGAGAGTATTACTAAACTGAGAGAATATTACTAAACTGTGAGAGTATTACTAAACTGAGAGAGTATTACTAACCCGAGAGAGTATTACTAAACTGAGAGAGTATTACTAAACTGAGGGAGTATTACTAATCCGAGAGAGTATTACTAAACTGAGAGAATAATACTAAACTGAGAGAATATTACTAAACTGAGAGAGCTATTACTAAACTGAGAGAGTATTACTAAACTGAGAGAATATTACTAAACTGTGAGAGTATTACTAAACTGAGAGAGTATTACTAACCCGAGAGAGTATTACTAAACTGAGAGAGTATTACTAAACTGAGAGAGTGTTACTAGACTGAGAGAGTATTACTAAACTGAGAGAATATTACTAAACTGAGAGAGTATTACTAAACTGAGGGAGTATTACTAAACCGAGAGAGTATTACTAAACTGAGAGAATATTACTAAACTGAGAGAGTATTACTAAACTGAGAGAAATGAGAGAATATTACTAAACTGAGAGAATATTACTAAACTGAGAGTGTATTACTAAACTGAGGGAGTATTACTAAACTGAGAGAGTATTACTAACCTGAGAGAGTATTACTAAACTGAGAGAATATTACTAAACTGAGAGAGTATTACTAAACTGAGAGAATATTACTAAACTGAGAGAGTATTACTAAACTGAGCGAATATTACTAAACTGAGAGAGTATTACTAAACTGAGGGAGTATTACTAAACTGAGAGAGTATTACTAAACTGAGAGAATTTTACTAAACTGAGAGAGTATTACTAAACTGAGAGAGCTGAGAGAATATTACTAAACTGAGAGAGTATTACTAAACTGGGGGAGTATTACTAAACCGAGAGAGTATTACTAACCTGAGAGAGTATTACTAAACTGAGAGAATATTACATAAACTGTGAGAGTTTTACTAAACTGAGAAAGTATTACTATCCCGAGAGAGTATTACTAAACTGAGAGAGTATTACTAAACTGAGAGAGTATTACTAAACTGAGAGAATATTACTAAACTGAGAGAGCTGAGAGAATATTACTAAACTGAGAGAATATTACGAAACTGAGAGAGTATTACTCAATCAATCAATTTTATTTTTTAATCAGTTTAATTACTAAACTGAGAGAGCTGAGAGAATATTACTAAACTGAGAGAATATTACTAAACTGAGAGAATATTACTAAACTGAGAGAATATTACTAAACTGAGAGAGTATTACTAAACTGAGAGAATATTACTAAACTGTGAGATTATTACTAAACTGAGAGAGTATTACTAAACTGAGGGAGTATTACTAAACCGAGAGAGTATTACTAAACTGAGAGAGTATTACTAAACTGAGAGAATGTTACTAGACTGAGAGAGTATTACTAAACTGAGAGAATATTACTAAACTGAGAGAGTATTACTAAACTGAGGGAGTATTACTAAACCGAGAGAGTATTACTAAACTGAGAGAATATTACTAAACTGAGAGAGTATTACTAAACTGAGAGAACTGAGAGAATATTACTAAACTGAGAGAATATTACTAAACTGAGAGAGTATTACTAAACTGAGGGAGTATTACTAAACCGAGAGAGTATTACTAACCTGAGAGAGTATTACTAAACTGAGAGAATATTACTAAACTGTGAGATTATTACTAAACTGAGAGAGTATTACTAACCCGAGAGAGTATTACTAAACTGAGAGAATATTACTAAACTGAGAGAATATTACTAAACTGAGAGAGTATTACTAAACTGAGAGAGTGTTACTAAACTGAGAGAGCTGAGAGAGTATTACAAGACTGAGACAGTATTACTAAGCTGAGAGAGTTTTACTAAACTGAGAAAGTACTACTCAACGGAGAGATTATTACTCAACTGAGAGAGTGTTACTAAACTAAGAGAGTATTACTAAACTGAGAGAGTATTACTAAACTGAGAGAGTGTTGCTAGACTGAGATAGTATTACTAAACTGAGAGAGTTGTACTAAACTGAGAGAGTATTACTAAACTGTGAGAATATTACTCAATTGAGAGATTATTACTCTATGGAGAGATTATTTCTAAACTGAGAGAATATTACTAAACTGAGAGAGTATTACTAAACTGAGAGAGCTTAGAGAATATTACTAAACTGAGAGAATATTACTAAACTGAGAGAGTATTACTAAACTGAGAGAGTGTTACTAAACTGAGAGAGTGTACTAAACTGAGAGAGTGTTACTAGACTGAGAGAGTATTACTAAACTGAGAGAATATTACTAAACTGAGAGAGTATTACTAAACTGAGGGAGTATTACTAAACCGAGAATATTACTAAACTGAGAGAGTATTACTAAACTGAGAGAAATGAGAGAATATTACTAAACTGAGAGAATATTACTAAACTGAGAGAGTATTACTAAACTGAGGGAGTATTACTAAACCGAGAGAGTATTACTAACCTGAGAGAGTATTACTAAACTGAGAGAATATTACTAAACTGTGAGATTATTACTAAACTGAGAGAGTATTACTAAACTGAGGGAGTATTACTAAACCGAGAGAGTATTACTAAACTGAGAGAGTATTACTAAACTGAGAGAGTGTTACTAGACTGAGATAGTATTACTCAACTGAGAGAGTATTACTAAACTGAGAGAGTGTTACTAGACTGAGAGAGTATTACTAAACTGAGAGAATATTACTAAACTGAGAGAGTATTACTAAACTGAGGGAGCATTACTAAACCGAGAGAGTATTACTAAACTGAGAGAATATTACTAAACTGAGAGAGTATTACTAAACTGAGAGAAATGAGAGAATATTACTAAACTGAGAGAATATTACTAAACTGAGAGAGTATTACTAAACTGAGGGAGTATTACTAAACCGAGAGAGTATTACTAACCTGAGAGAGTATTACTAAACTGAGAGAATATTACTAAACTGTGAGATTATTACTAAACTGAGAGAGTATTACTAAACTGAGAGAGTATTACTAAACTGAGAGAGTATTACTAAACTGAGAGAGTATTACTAAACTGAGAGAGTATTACTAAACTGAGAGAATGTTACTAGACTGAGAGAGTATTACTAAACTGAGAGAATATTACTAAACTGAGAGAGTATTACTAAACTGAGGGAGTATTACAAAACCGAGAGAGTATTACTAAACTGAGAGAATATTACTAAACTGAGAGAGTATTACTAAACTGAGAGAACTGAGAGAATATTACTAAACTGAGAGAATATTACTAAACCGAGAGAGTATTACTAACCTGAGAGAGTATTACTAAACTGAGAGAATATTACTAAACTGTGAGATTATTACTAAACTGAGAGAGTATTACTAACCCGAGAGAGTATTACTAAACTGAGAGAATATTACTAAACTGAGAGAATATTACTAAACTGAGAGAGTATTACTAAACTGAGAGAGTGTTACTAAACTGAGAGAGCTGAGAGAGTATTACAAGACTGAGAGAGTATTACTAAGCTGAGAGAGTTTTACTAAACTGAGAAAGTACTACTCAACGGAGAGATTATTACTAAACTGAGAGAGTATTACTAAACTGAGGGAGTATTACTAATCCGAGAGAGTATTACTAAACTGAGAGAGTATTACTAAACTGAGAGAGTATTACTAAACCGAGAGAGCTGAGAGAATATTACTAAACTGAGAGAGTATTACTAAACTGAGGGAGTATTACTAATCCGAGAGAGTATTACTAAACTGAGAGAATAATACTAAACTGAGAGAATATTACTAATCTTACTAAACCGAGAGAGTATTACTAACCTGAGAGAGTATTACTAAACTGAGAGAATATTACTAAACTGTGAGAGTATTACTAAACTGAGAGAGTATTACTAACCCGAGAGAGTATTACTAAACTGAGAGAGTATTACTAAACTGAGGGAGTATTACTAATCCGAGAGAGTATTACTAAACTGAGAGAATAATACTAAACTGAGAGAATATTACTAATCTTACTAAACCGAGAGAGTATTACTAACCTGAGAGAGTATTACTAAACTGAGAGAATATTACTAAACTGTGAGAGTATTACTAAACTGAGAGAGTATTACTAACCCGAGAGAGTATTACTAAACTGAGAGAGTATTACTAAACTGAGAGAGTGTTACTAGACTGAGAGAGTATTACTAAACTGAGAGAATATTACTAAACTGAGAGAGTATTACTAAACTGAGGGAGTATTACTAAACCGAGAGAGTATTACTAAACTGAGAGAATATTACTAAACTGAGAGAGTATTACTAAACTGAGAGAAATGAGAGAATATTACTAAACTGAGAGAATATTACTAAACTGAGAGTGTATTACTAAACTGAGGGAGTATTACTAAACTGAGAGAGTATTACTAACCTGAGAGAGAATTACTAAACTGAGAGAATATTACTAAACTGAGAGAGTATTACTAAACTGAGAGAATATTACTAAACTGAGAGAGTATTACTAAACTGAGCGAATATTACTAAACTGAGAGAGTATTACTAAACTGAGGGAGTATTACTAAACTGAGAGAGTATTACTAAACTGAGAGAATTTTACTAAACTGAGAGAGTATTACTAAACTGAGAGAGCTGAGAGAATATTACTAAACTGAGAGAGTATTACTAAACTGGGGGAGTATTACTAAACCGAGAGAGTATTACTAACCTGAGAGAGTATTACTAAACTGAGAGAATATTACATAAACTGTGAGAGTTTTACTAAACTGAGAAAGTATTACTATCCCGAGAGAGTATTACTAAACTGAGAGAGTATTACTAAACTGAGAGAATATTACTAAACTGAGAGAGTATTACTAAACTGAGAGAGTATTACTAAACTGAGAGAATATTACGAAACTGAGAGAGTATTACTAAACTGAGAGAGTATTACTAAACTGAGAGAATATTACTAAACTGAGAGAATATTACTAAACTGAGAGAATATTACTAAACTGAGAGAGTATTACTAAACTGAGAGAATATTACTAAACTGTGAGATTATTACTAAACTGAGAGAGTATTACTAAACTGAGGGAGTATTACTAAACCGAGAGAGTATTACTAAACTGAGAGAGTATTACTAAACTGAGAGAATGTTACTAGACTGAGAGAGTATTACTAAACTGAGAGAATATTACTAAACTGAGAGAGTATTACTAAACTGAGGGAGTATTACTAAACCGAGAGAGTATTACTAAACTGAGAGAATATTACTAAACTGAGAGAGTATTACTAAACTGAGAGAACTGAGAGAATATTACTAAACTGAGAGAATATTACTAAACTGAGAGAGTATTACTAAACTGAGGGAGTATTACTAAACCGAGAGAGTATTACTAACCTGAGAGAGTATTACTAAACTGAGAGAATATTACTAAACTGTGAGATTATTACTAAACTGAGAGAGTATTACTAACCCGAGAGAGTATTACTAAACTGAGAGAATATTACTAAACTGAGAGAATATTACTAAACTGAGAGAGTATTACTAAACTGAGAGAGTGTTACTAAACTGAGAGAGCTGAGAGAGTATTACAAGACTGAGACAGTATTACTAAGCTGAGAGAGTTTTACTAAACTGAGAAAGTACTACTCAACGGAGAGATTATTACTCAACTGAGAGAGTGTTACTAAACTAAGAGAGTATTACTAAACTGAGAGAGTATTACTAAACTGAGAGAGTGTTGCTAGACTGAGATAGTATTACTAAACTGAGAGAGTTGTACTAAACTGAGAGAGTATTACTAAACTGTGAGAATATTACTCAATTGAGAGATTATTACTCTATGGAGAGAGTATTTCTAAACTGAGAGAATATTACTAAACTGAGAGAGTATTACTAAACTGAGAGAGCTTAGAGAATATTACTAAACTGAGAGAGTATTACTAAACTGAGAGAGTATTACTAAACTGAGAGAGTATTACTAAACTGAGAGAGTGTTACTAAACTGAGAGAGTGTTACTAGACTGAGAGAGTATTACTAAACTGAGAGAATATTACTAAACTGAGAGAGTATTACTAAACTGAGGGAGTATTACTAAACCGAGAATATTACTAAACTGAGAGAGTATTACTAAACTGAGAGAAATGAGAGAATATTACTAAACTGAGAGAATATTACTAAACTGAGAGAGTATTACTAAACTGAGGGAGTATTACTAAACCGAGAGAGTATTACTAACCTGAGAGAGTATTACTAAACTGAGAGAATATTACTAAACTGTGAGATTATTACTAAACTGAGAGAGTATTACTAAACTGAGGGAGTATTACTAAACCGAGAGAGTATTACTAAACTGAGAGAGTATTACTAAACTGAGAGAGTGTTACTAGACTGAGATAGTATTACTCAACTGAGAGAGTATTACTAAACTGAGAGAGTGTTACTAGACTGAGAGAGTATTACTAAACTGAGAGAATATTACTAAACTGAGAGAGTATTACTAAACTGAGGGAGCATTACTAAACCGAGAGAGTATTACTAAACTGAGAGAATATTACTAAACTGAGAGAGTATTACTAAACTGAGAGAAATGAGAGAATATTACTAAACTGAGAGAATATTACTAAACTGAGAGAGTATTACTAAACTGAGGGAGTATTACTAAACCGAGAGAGTATTACTAACCTGAGAGAGTATTACTAAACTGAGAGAATATTACTAAACTGTGAGATTATTACTAAACTGAGAGAGTATTACTAAACTGAGGGAGTATTACTAAACCGAGAGAGTATTACTAAACTGAGAGAGTATTACTAAACTGAGAGAGTATTACTAAACTGAGAGAGTATTACTAGACTGAGAGAGTATTACTAAACTGAGAGAATATTACTAAACTGAGAGAGTATTACTAAACTGAGGGAGTATTACAAAACCGAGAGAGTATTACTAAACTGAGAGAATATTACTAAACTGAGAGAGTATTACTAAACTGAGAGAACTGAGAGAATATTACTAAACTGAGAGAATATTACTAAACCGAGAGAGTATTACTAACCTGAGAGAGTATTACTAAACTGAGAGAATATTACTAAACTGTGAGATTATTACTAAACTGAGAGAGTATTACTAACCCGAGAGAGTATTACTAAACTGATAGAATATTACTAAACTGAGAGAATATTACTAAACTGAGAGAATATTACTAAACTGAGAGAGTATAACTAAACTGAGAGAGCTGAGAGAATATTACTAAACTGAGAGAATATTACTAAACTGAGAGAGTATTACTAAACTGAGAGAGTGTTACTAAACTGAGAGAGTGTTACTAAACTGAGAGAGTATTACTAAACTGAGAGAGCTGAGAGAGTATTACAAGACTGAGAGAGTATTACTAAACTGAGAGAGTTTTACTAAACTGAGAAAGTACTACTAACCCGAGAGAGTATTACTAAACTGAGAGAGTATTACTAAACTGAGAGAATATTACTAAACTGAGCGAGCTGAGAGAATATTACTAAACTGAGAGAATATTACTAAACTGAGAGAATATTACTAAACTGAGAGAGTATTACTAAACTGAGAGAGTGTTACTAAACTGAGAGAAAATTACTCAACGGAGAGATTATTACTCAACTGAGAGAGTATTACTAAACTGAGAGAGTATTACTAAACTGAGAGAGTGTTGGTAGACTAAAATAGTATTACTCAACAGAGAGAGTGTTACTAAACTGAGAGAATATTACTCAACGGAGAGATTATTACTCAACTGAGAGAGTATTACTAAACTGAGAGAGTGTTGCTAGACTGAGATAGTATTACTAAACTGAGAGATTATTACTAAACTGAGAG
Organism: Salvelinus alpinus; assembly: GCF_045679555.1. NCBI lineage: Eukaryota > Metazoa > Chordata > Actinopteri > Salmoniformes > Salmonidae > Salvelinus > Salvelinus alpinus. Next base: position 6,588,159 of record NC_092096.1, on the reverse strand, counting down.
AATATTACTAAACTGAGAGAGTGTTGCTAGACTGAGATAGTATTACTAAACTGAGAGATTATTACTAAACTGAGAGAATATTACTAAACTGAGAGAGTATAACTAAACTGAGAGAGCTGAGAGAATATTACTAAACTGAGAGAATATTACTAAACTGAGAGAGTATTACTAAACTGAGAGAATATTACTAAACTGAGAGAGCTGAGAGAGTATTACAAGACTGAGAGAGTATTACTAAACTGAGAGAGTGTTACTAAACTGAGAGAGTATTACTAAACTGAGAGAGCTGAGAGAGTATTACAAGACTGAGAGAGTATTACTAAACTGAGAGAGTTTTACTAAACTGAGAGAGTATTACTAACCCGAGAGAGTATTACTAAACTGAGAGAATATTACTAAACTGAGAGAATATTACTAAACTGAGAGAGCTGAGAGAATATTACTAAACTGAGAGAATATTACTAAACTGAGAGAATATTACTAAACTGAGAGAGTGTTACTAAACTGAGAGAGTGTTACTAAACTGAGAGAAAATTACTCAACGGAGAGATTATTACTCAACTGAGAGAGTATTACTAAACTGAGAGAGTATTACTAAACTGAGAGAGTGTTGCTAGACTAAAATAGTATTACTCAACTGAGAGAGTGTTACTAAACTGAGAGAATATTACTCAACGGAGAGATTATTACTCAACTGAGAGAGTGTTACTAAACTAAGAGAGTATTACTAAACTGAGAGAGTATTACTAAACTGAGAGAGTGTTGCTAGACTGAGATAGTATTACTAAACTGAGAGAGTTGTACTAAACTGAGAGAGTATTACTAAACTGTGAGAATATTACTCAACTGAGAGATTATTACTCAACGGAGAGATTATTACTCAACTGAGAGAGTGTTACTAAACTAAGAGAGTATTACTAAACTGAGAGAGTATTACTAAACTGAGAGAGTGTTGCTAGACTGAGATAGTATTACTAAACTGAGAGAATTTTACTAAACTGAGAGAGTATTACTAAACTGAGCGAATATTACTAAACTGAGAGAGTATTACTAAACTGAGGGAGTATTACTAAACTGAAAGAGTATTACTAAACTGAGAGAATTTTACTAAACTGAGAGAGTATTACTAAACTGAGAGAGCTGAGAGAATATTACTAAACTGAGAGAGTATTATTAAACTGGGGGAGTATTACTAAACCGAGAGAGTATTACTATCCCGAGAGAGTATTACTAAACTGAGAGAGTATTACTAAACTGAGAGAGTGTTACTAGACTGAGATAGTATTACTCAACTGAGAGAGTATTACTAAACTGAGAGAGTGTTACTAGACTGATAGAGTATTACTAAACTGAGAGAATATTACTAAACTGAGAGAGTATTACTAAACTGAGGGAGTATTACTAAACCGAGAGAGTATTACTAAACTGAGAGAGTGTTACTAGACTGAGATAGTATTACTCAACTGAGAGAGTATTACTAAACTGAGAGAGTGTTACTAGACTGAGAGAGTATTACTAAACTGAGAGAATATTACTAAACTGAGAGAGCATTACTAAACTGAGGGAGTATTACTAAACCGAGAGAGTATTACTAAACTGAGAGAATATTACTAAACTGAGAGAGTATTACTAAACTGAGAGAAATGAGAGAATATTACTAAACTGAGAGAATATTACTAAACTGAGAGAGTATTACTAAACTGAGGGAGTATTACTAAACCGAGAGAGTATTACTAACCTGAGAGAGTATTACTAAACTGAGAGAATATTACTAAACTGTGAGATTATTACTAAACTGAGAGAGTATTACTAACCCGAGAGAGTATTACTAAACTGAGAGATTATTACTAAACTGAGAGAATATTACTAAACTGAGAGAGTATAACTAAACTGAGAGAGCTGAGAGAATATTACTAAACTGAGAGAATATTACTAAACTGAGAGAGTATTACTAAACTGAGAGAGTGTTACTAAACTGAGAGAGTGTTACTAAACTGAGAGAGTGTTACTAGACTGAGAGAGTATTACTAAACTGAGAGAATATTACTAAACTGAGAGAGTATTACTAAACTGAGGGAGTATTACTAAACCGAGAGAGTATTACTAAACTGAGAGAATATTACTAAACTGAGAGAGTATTACTAAACTGAGAGAAATGAGAGAATATTACTAAACTGAGAGAATATTACTAAACTGAGAGAGTATTACTAAACTGAGGGAGTATTACTAAACCGAGAGAGTATTACTAACCTGAGAGAGTATTACTAAACTGAGAGAATATTACTAAACTGTGAGATTATTACTAAACTTAGAGAGTATTACTAAACTGAGGGAGTATTACTAAACCGAGAGAGTATTACTAAACTGAGAGAGTATTACTAAACTGAGAGAGTGTTACTAGACTGAGATAGTATTACTCAACTGAGAGAGTATTACTAAACTAAGAGAGTGTTACTAGACTGAGAGAGTATTAGTAAACTGAGAGAATATTACTAAACTGAGAGAGTATTACTAAACTGAGAGAGTATTACTAAACCGAGAGAGTATTACTAAACTGAGAGAATATTACTAAACTGAGAGAGTATTACTAAACTGAGAGAAATGAGAGAATATTACTAAACTGAGAGAATATTACTAAACTGAGAGAGTATTACTAAACTGAGAGAATATTACTCAACTGAGAGAATATTACTAAACTGAGAGAGTATTACTAAACTGAGGGAGTATTACTAAACCGAGAGAGTATTACTAAACTGAGAGAGTATTACTAAACTGAGAGAATATTACTAAACTGAGAGAGTATTACTAAACTGAGAGAGTATTACTAAACCGAGAGAGTATTACTAAACTGAGAGATTATTACTAAACTGAGAGAGTATTACTAAACTGAGAGAGTATTACTAAACTGAGAGAGTATTACTAAACTGAGAGAGTATTACTAAACTGAGAGAGTATTACTCAACTGAGAGAGTATTACTCAACTGAGAGAGTATTACTAAACTGAGAGAGTATTACTAAACTGAGAGAGTATTACTAAACTGAGAGAGTATTACTAAACTGAGAGAGTGTTACTAAACTGAGAGAATATTACTCAACGGAGAGATTATTACTCAACTGAGAGAGTGTTACTAAACTAAGAGAGTATTACTAAACTGAGAGAGTATTACTAAACTGAGAGAGTGTTACTAGACTGAGATAGTATTACTAAACTGAGAGAGTATTACTAAACTGAGAGAGTATTACTAAACTGAGAGAGTATTACTCAACTGAGAGAGTATTACTCTACTGAGAGAGTATTTCTAAACTGAGAGAGTATTACTAAACTGAGAGAGTATTACTAAACTGAGAGAGTATTACTAAACTGAGAGAGTATTACTAAACTGAGAGAGTATTACTAAACTGAGAGAGTATTACTAAACTGAGCGAATATTACTAAACTGAGAGAGTATTACTAAACTGAGAGAGTATTACTAAACTGAGAGAGTATTACTAAACTGAGAGAGTATTACTAAACTGAGAGAGTATTACTAAACTGAGAGAGTATTACTAAACTGAGAGAGTATTATTAAACTGAGAGAGAGTATTACTAAACTGAGAGAATATTACTAAACTGAGAGAGTATTACTAAACTGAGAGAGTATTACTAAACCGAGAGAGTATTACTAAACTGAGAGAGTATTACTAAACTGAGAGAATATTACTAAACTGAGAGAATATTACTAAACTGAGAGAGTATTACTAAACTGAGAGAGTATTACTAAACTGAGGGAGTATTACTAAACTGAGAGAGTATTACTAAACTGAGAGAGAGTTACTAAACTGAGAGAGTATTACTAAACTGAGAGAGTATTACTAAACTGAGAGAGTGTTACTAAACTGAGAGAGTATTACTAAACTGAGAGAGTATTACTAGACTGAGAGAGTATTACTAAACTGAGAGAGTGTTACTAAACTGAGAGAGTATTACTAAACTGAGAGAATATTACTAAACTGAGAGAGTATTACTAAACTGAGAGAGTGTTACTAAACTGAGAGAATATTACTCAACTGAGAGAGTATTACTAAACTGAGGGAGTATTACTAAACCGAGAGAGTATTACTAAACTGAGAGAGTGTTACTAGACTGAGATAGTATTACTCAACTGAGAGAGTGTTACTAAACTGAGAGAATATTACTCAACGGAGAGATTATTACTCAACTGAGAGAGTGTTACTAAACTAAGAGAGTATTACTAAACTGAGAGAGTATTACTAAACTGAGAGAGTGTTGCTAGACTGAGATAGTATTACTAAACTGAGAGAGTTGTACTAAACTGAGAGAGTATTACTAAACTGTGAGAATATTACTCAACTGAGAGATTATTACTCTATGGAGAGATTATTTCTAAACTGAGAGAGTATTACTAAACTGAGAGAGTATTACTAAACTGAGAGAGTATTACTAAACTGAGAGAGTATTACTAAACTGAGAGAATATTACTAAACTGAGAGAGTATTACTAAACTGAGCGAATATTACTAAACTGAGAGAGTATTACTAAACTGAGGGAGTATTACTAAACTGAAAGAGTATTACTAAACTGAGAGAATTTTACTAAACTGAGAGAGTATTACTAAACTGAGAGAGCTGAGAGAATATTACTAAACTGAGAGAGTATTATTAAACTGGGGGAGTATTACTAAACCGAGAGAGTATTACTATCCCGAGAGAGTATTACTAAACTGAGAGAGTATTACTAAACTGAGAGAGTGTTACTAGACTGAGATAGTATTACTCAACTGAGAGAGTATTACTAAACTGAGAGAGTGTTACTAGACTGATAGAGTATTACTAAACTGAGAGAATATTACTAAACTGAGAGAGTATTACTAAACTGAGGGAGTATTACTAAACCGAGAGAGTATTACTAAACTGAGAGAGTGTTACTAGACTGAGATAGTATTACTCAACTGAGAGAGTATTACTAAACTGAGAGAGTGTTACTAGACTGAGAGAGTATTACTAAACTGAGAGAATATTACTAAACTGAGAGAGTATTACTAAACTGAGGGACTATTACTAAACCGAGAGAGTATTACTAAACTGAGAGAATATTACTAAACTGAGAGAGTATTACTAAACTGAGAGAAATGAGAGAATATTACTAAACTGAGAGAATATTACTAAACTGAGAGAGTATTACTAAACTGAGGGAGTATTACTAAACCGAGAGAGTATTACTAACCTGAGAGAGTATTACTAAACTGAGAGAATATTACTAAACTGTGAGATTATTACTAAACTGAGAGAGTATTACTAACCCGAGAGAGTATTACTAAACTGAGAGATTATTACTAAACTGAGAGAATATTACTAAACTGAGAGAGTATAACTAAACTGAGAGAGCTGAGAGAATATTACTAAACTGAGAGAATATTACTAAACTGAGAGAGTATTACTAAACTGAGAGAGTGTTACTAAACTGAGAGAGTGTTACTAAACTGAGAGAGTGTTACTAGACTGAGAGAGTATTACTAAACTGAGAGAATATTACTAAACTGAGAGAGTATTACTAAACTGAGGGAGTATTACTAAACCGAGAGAGTATTACTAAACTGAGAGAATATTACTAAACTGAGAGAGTATTACTAAACTGAGAGAAATGAGAGAATATTACTAAACTGAGAGAATATTACTAAACTGAGAGAGTATTACTAAACTGAGGGAGTATTACTAAACCGAGAGAGTATTACTAACCTGAGAGAGTATTACTAAACTGAGAGAATATTACTAAACTGTGAGATTATTACTAAACTTAGAGAGTATTACTAAACTGAGGGAGTATTACTAAACCGAGAGAGTATTACTAAACTGAGAGAGTATTACTAAACTGAGAGAGTGTTACTAGACTGAGATAGTATTACTCAACTGAGAGAGTATTACTAAACTAAGAGAGTGTTACTAGACTGAGAGAGTATTAGTAAACTGAGAGAATATTACTAAACTGAGAGAGTATTACTAAACTGAGGGAGTATTACTAAACCGAGAGAGTATTACTAAACTGAGAGAATATTACTAAACTGAGAGAGTATTACTAAACTGAGAGAAATGAGAGAATATTACTAAACTGAGAGAATATTACTAAACTGAGAGAGTATTACTAAACTGAGAGAAATGAGAGAATATTACTCAACTGAGAGAATATTACTAAACTGAGAGAGTATTACTAAACTGAGGGAGTATTACTAAACCGAGAGAGTATTACTAACCTGAGAGAGTATTACTAAACTGAGAGAATATTACTAAACTGTGAGATTATTACTAAACTGAGAGAGTATTACTAACCCGAGAGAGTATTACTAAACTGAGAGATTATTACTAAACTGAGAGAATATTACTAAACTGAGAGAATATTACTAAACTGAGAGAGTATTACTAAACTGAGAGAGTGTTACTAAACTGAGAGAAAATTACTCAACGGATAGATTATTACTCAACTGAGAGAGTATTACTAAACTGAGAGAGTATTACTAAACTGAGAGAGTGTTGCTAGACTAAAATAGTATTACTCAACTGAGAGAGTGTTACTAAACTGAGAGAATATTACTCAACGGAGAGATTATTACTCAACTGAGAGAGTGTTACTAAACTAAGAGAGTATTACTAAACTGAGAGAGTATTACTAAACTGAGAGAGTGTTGCTAGACTGAGATAGTATTACTAAACTGAGAGAGTTGTACTAAACTGAGAGAGTATTACTAAACTGTGATAATATTACTCAACTGAGAGATTATTACTCTATGGAGAGATTATTTCTAAACTGAGAGAGTATTACTAAACTGAGAGAGTATTACTAAACTGAGAGAGTGTTGCTAGACTGAGATAGTATTACTAAACTGAGAGAATTTTACTAAACTGAGAGAGTATTACTAAACTGAGCGAATATTACTAAACTGAGAGAGTATTACTAAACTGAGGGAGTATTACTAAACTGAAAGAGTATTACTAAACTGAGAGAATTTTACTAAACTGAGAGAGTATTACTAAACTGAGAGAGCTGAGAGAATATTACTAAACTGAGAGAGTATTATTAAACTGGGGGAGTATTACTAAACCGAGAGAGTATTACTATCCCGAGAGAGTATTACTAAACTGAGAGAGTATTACTAAACTGAGAGAGTGTTACTAGACTGAGATAGTATTACTCAACTGAGAGAGTATTACTAAACTGAGAGAGTGTTACTAGACTGATAGAGTATTACTAAACTGAGAGAATATTACTAAACTGAGAGAGTATTACTAAACTGAGGGAGTATTACTAAACCGAGAGAGTATTACTAAACTGAGAGAGTGTTACTAGACTGAGATAGTATTACTCAACTGAGAGAGTATTACTAAACTGAGAGAGTGTTACTAGACTGAGAGAGTATTACTAAACTGAGAGAATATTACTAAACTGAGAGAGCATTACTAAACTGAGGGAGTATTACTAAACCGAGAGAGTATTACTAAACTGAGAGAATATTACTAAACTGAGGGAGTATTACTAAACCGAGAGAGTATTACTAACCTGAGAGAGTATTACTAAACTGAGAGAATATTACTAAACTGTGAGATTATTACTAAACTGAGAGAGTATTACTAACCCGAGAGAGTATTACTAAACTGAGAGATTATTACTAAACTGAGAGAATATTACTAAACTGAGAGAGTATAACTAAACTGAGAGAGCTGAGAGAATATTACTAAACTGAGAGAATATTACTAAACTGAGAGAGTATTACTAAACTGAGAGAGTGTTACTAAACTGAGAGAGTGTTACTAAACTGAGAGAGTATTACTAAACTGAGAGAGCTGAGAGAGTTTTACAAGACTGAGAGAGTATTACTAAACTGAGAGAGTTTTACTAAACTGAGAAAGTACTACTAACCCGAGAGAGTATTACTAAACTGAGAGAGTATTACTAAACTGAGAGAATATTACTAAACTGAGAGAGCTGAGAGAATATTACTAAACTGAGAGAATATTACTAAACTGAGAGAATATTACTAAACTGAGAGAGTATTACTAAACTGAGAGAGTGTTACTAAACTGAGAGAAAATTACTCAACGGAGAGATTATTACTCAACTGAGAGAGTATTACTAAACTGAGAGAGCATTACTAAACTGAGGGAGTATTACTAAACCGAGAGAGTATTACTAAACTGAGAGAATATTACTAAACTGAGGGAGTATTACTAAACCGAGAGAGTATTACTAACCTGAGAGAGTATTACTAAACTGAGAGAATATTACTAAACTGTGAGATTATTACTAAACTGAGAGAGTATTACTAACCCGAGAGAGTATTACTAAACTGAGAGATTATTACTAAACTGAGAGAATATTACTAAACTGAGAGAGTATAACTAAACTGAGAGAGCTGAGAGAATATTACTAAACTGAGAGAATATTACTAAACTGAGAGAGTATTACTAAACTGAGAGAGTGTTACTAAACTGAGAGAGTGTTACTAAACTGAGAGAGTATTACTAAACTGAGAGAGCTGAGAGAGTTTTACAAGACTGAGAGAGTATTACTAAACTGAGAGAGTTTTACTAAACTGAGAAAGTACTACTAACCCGAGAGAGTATTACTAAACTGAGAGAGTATTACTAAACTGAGAGAATATTACTAAACTGAGAGAATATTACTAAACTGAGAGAGTATTACTAAACTGAGAGAGTGTTACTAAACTGAGAGAAAATTACTCAACGGAGAGATTATTACTCAACTGAGAGAGTATTACTAAACTGAGAGAGTATTACTAAACTGAGAGAGTGTTGCTAGACTAAAATAGTATTACTCAACAGAGAGAGTGTTACTAAACTGAGAGAATATTACTCAACGGAGAGATTATTACTCAACTGAGAGAGTATTACTAAACTGGGAGAGTGTTGCTAGACTGAGATAGTATTACTAAACTGAGAGATTATTACTAAACTGAGAGAATATTACTAAACTGAGAGAGTGTTGCTAGACTGAGATAGTATTACTAAACTGAGAGATTATTACTAAACTGAGAGAATATTACTAAACTGAGAGAGTATAACTAAACTGAGAGAGCTGAGAGAATATTACTAAACTGAGAGAATATTACTAAACTGAGAGAGTATTACTAAACTGAGAGAATATTACTAAACTGAGAGAGCTGAGAGAGTATTACAAGACTGAGAGAGTATTACTAAACTGAGGGAGTGTTACTAAACTGAGAGAGTATTACTAAACTGAGAGAGCTGAGAGAGTATTACAAGACTGAGAGAGTATTACTAAACTGAGAGAGTTTTACTAAACTGAGAAAGTACTACTAACCCGAGAGAGTATTACTAAACTGAGAGAGTATTACTAAACTGAGAGAATATTACTAAACTGAGAGAGCTGAGAGAATATTACTAAACTGAGAGAATATTACTAAACTGAGAGAATATTACTAAACTGAGAGAGTATTACTAAACTGAGAGAGTGTTACTAAACTGAGAGAAAATTACTCAACGGAGAGATTATTACTCAACTGAGAGAGTATTACTAAACTGAGAGAGTATTACTAAACTGAGAGAGTGTTGCTAGACTAAAATAGTATTACTCAACTGAGAGAGTGTTACTAAACTGAGAGAATATTACTCAACGGAGAGATTATTACTCAACTGAGAGAGTGTTACTAAACTAAGAGAGTATTACTAAACTGAGAGAGTATTACTAAACTGAGAGAGTGTTGCTAGACTGAGATAGTATTACTAAACTGAGAGAGTTGTACTAAACTGAGAGAGTATTACTAAACTGTGAGAATATTACTCAACTGAGAGATTATTACTCTATGGAGAGATTATTTCTAAACTGAGAGAGTATTACTAAACTGAGAGAGTATTACTAAACTGAGGGAGTATTACTAAACTGAGAGAGTATTACTAAACTGAGAGAATTTTACTAAACTGAGAGAGTATTACTAAACTGAGAGAATATTACTAAACTGAGAGAGTATTACTAAACTGAGGGAGTATTACTAAACTGAGAGAGTATTACTAAACTGAGAGAATTTTACTAAACTGAGAGAGTATTACTAAACTGAGAGAGCTGAGAGAATATTACTAAACTGAGAGAGTATTATTAAACTGGGGGAGTATTACTAAACCGAGAGAGTATTACTATCCCGAGAGAGTATTACTAAACTGAGAGAGTATTACTAAACTGAGAGAGTGTTACTAGACTGAGATAGTATTACTCAACTGAGAGAGTATTACTAAACTGAGAGAGTGTTACTAGACTGATAGAGTATTACTAAACTGAGAGAATATTACTAAACTGAGAGAGTATTACTAAACTGAGGGAGTATTACTAAACCGAGAGAGTATTACTAAACTGAGAGAGTGTTACTAGACTGAGATAGTATTACTCAACTGAGAGAGTATTACTAAACTGAGAGAGTGTTACTAGACTGAGAGAGTATTACTAAACTGAGAGAATATTACTAAACTGAGAGAGCATTACTAAACTGAGGGACTATTACTAAACCGAGAGAGTATTACTAAACTGAGAGAATATTACTAAACTGAGAGAGTATTACTAAACTGAGAGAAATGAGAGAATATTACTAAACTGAGAGAATATTACTAAACTGAGAGAGTATTACTAAACTGAGGGAGTATTACTAAACCGAGAGAGTATTACTAACCTGAGAGAGTATTACTAAACTGAGAGAATATTACTAAACTGTGAGATTATTACTAAACTGAGAGAGTATTACTAACCCGAGAGAGTATTACTAAACTGAGAGATTATTACTAAACTGAGAGAATATTACTAAACTGAGAGAGTATAACTAAACTGAGAGAGCTGAGAGAATATTACTAAACTGAGAGAATATTACTAAACTGAGAGAGTATTACTAAACTGAGAGAGTGTTACTAAACTGAGAGAGTGTTACTAAACTGAGAGAGTGTTACTAGACTGAGAGAGTATTACTAAACTGAGAGAATATTACTAAACTGAGAGAGTATTACTAAACTGAGGGAGTATTACTAAACCGAGAGAGTATTACTAAACTGAGAGAATATTACTAAACTGAGAGAGTATTACTAAACTGAGAGAAATGAGAGAATATTACTAAACTGAGAGAATATTACTAAACTGAGAGAGTATTACTAAACTGAGGGAGTATTACTAAACCGAGAGAGTATTACTAACCTGAGAGAGTATTACTAAACTGAGAGAATATTACTAAACTGTGAGATTATTACTAAACTTAGAGAGTATTACTAAACTGAGGGAGTATTACTAAACCGAGAGAGTATTACTAAACTGAGAGAGTATTACTAAACTGAGAGAGTGTTACTAGACTGAGATAGTATTACTCAACTGAGAGAGTATTACTAAACTAAGAGAGTGTTACTAGACTGAGAGAGTATTAGTAAACTGAGAGAATATTACTAAACTGAGAGAGTATTACTAAACTGAGGGAGTATTACTAAACCGAGAGAGTATTACTAAACTGAGAGAATATTACTAAACTGAGAGAGTATTACTAAACTGAGAGAAATGAGAGAATATTACTAAACTGAGAGAATATTACTAAACTGAGAGAGTATTACTAAACTGAGAGAAATGAGAGAATATTACTCAACTGAGAGAATATTACTAAACTGAGAGAGTATTACTAAACTGAGGGAGTATTACTAAACCGAGAGAGTATTACTAAACTGAGAGAGTATTACTAAACTGAGAGAATATTACTAAACTGTGAGATTATTACTAAACTGAGAGAGTATTACTAACCCGAGAGAGTATTACTAAACTGAGAGATTATTACTAAACTGAGAGAATATTACTAAACTGAGAGAATATTACTAAACTGAGAGAGTATTACTAAACTGAGAGAGTGTTACTAAACTGAGAGAAAATTACTCAACGGATAGATTATTACTCAACTGAGAGAGTATTACTAAACTGAGAGAGTATTACTAAACTGAGAGAGTGTTGCTAGACTAAAATAGTATTACTCAACTGAGAGAGTGTTACTAAACTGAGAGAATATTACTCAACGGAGAGATTATTACTCAACTGAGAGAGTGTTACTAAACTAAGAGAGTATTACTAAACTGAGAGAGTATTACTAAACTGAGAGAGTGTTGCTAGACTGAGATAGTATTACTAAACTGAGAGAGTTGTACTAAACTGAGAGAGTATTACTAAACTGTGAGAATATTACTCAACTGAGAGATTATTACTCTATGGAGAGATTATTTCTAAACTGAGAGAGTATTACTAAACTGAGAGAGTATTACTAAACTGAGGGAGTATTACTAAACTGAGAGAGTATTACTAAACTGAGAGAATTTTACTAAACTGAGAGAGTATTACTAAACTGAGCGAATATTACTAAACTGAGAGAGTATTACTAAACTGAGGGAGTATTACTAAACTGAAAGAGTATTACTAAACTGAGAGAATTTTCCTAAACTGAGAGAGTATTACTAAACTGAGAGAGCTGAGAGAATATTACTAAACTGAGAGAGTATTATTAAACTGGGGGAGTATTACTAAATCGAGAGAGTATTACTATCCCGAGAGAGTATTACTAAACTGAGAGAGTATTACTAAACTGAGAGAGTGTTACTAGACTGAGATAGTATTACTCAACTGAGAGAGTATTACTAAACTGAGAGAGTGTTACTAGACTGATAGAGTATTACTAAACTGAGAGAATATTACTAAACTGAGAGAGTATTACTAAACTGAGGGAGTATTACTAAACCGAGAGAGTATTACTAAACTGAGAGAGTGTTACTAGACTGAGATAGTATTACTAAACTGAGAGAGTATTACTAAACTGAGAGAGTGTTACTAGACTGAGAGAGTATTACTAAACTGAGAGAATATTACTAAACTGAGAGAGCATTACTAAACTGAGAGAGTATTACTAAACTGAGAGAGTATTACTAAACTGAGAGAATATTACTAAACTGAGGGAGTATTACTAAACCGAGAGAGTATTACTAACCTGAGAGAGTATTACTAAACTGAGAGAATATTACTAAACTGAGAGATTATTACTAAACTGAGAGAGTATTACTAACCCGAGAGAGTATTACTAAACTGAGAGATTATTACTAAACTGAGAGAATATTACTAAACTGAGAGAGTATAACTAAACTGAGAGAGCTGAGAGAATATTACTAAACTGAGAGAATATTACTAAACTGAGAGAGTATTACTAAACTGAGAGAGTGTTACTAAACTGAGAGAGTGTTACTAAACTGAGAGAGTGTTACTAGACTGAGAGAGTATTACTAAACTGAGAGAATATTACTAAACTGAGAGAGTATTACTAAACTGAGGGAGTATTACTAAACCGAGAGAGTATTACTAAACTGAGAGAATATTACTAAACTGAGAGAGTATTACTAAACTGAGAGAAATGAGAGAATATTACTAAACTGAGAGAATATTACTAAACTGAGAGAGTATTACTAAACTGAGGGAGTATTACTAAACCGAGAGAGTATTACTAACCTGAGAGAGTATTACTAAACTGAGAGAATATTACTAAACTGTGAGATTATTACTAAACTTAGAGAGTATTACTAAACTGAGGGAGTATTACTAAACCGAGAGAGTATTACTAAACTGAGAGAGTATTACTAAACTGAGAGAGTGTTACTAGACTGAGATAGTATTACTCAACTGAGAGAGTATTACTAAACTAAGAGAGTGTTACTAGACTGAGAGAGTATTAGTAAACTGAGAGAATATTACTAAACTGAGAGAGTATTACTAAACTGAGGGAGTATTACTAAACCGAGAGAGTATTACTAAACTGAGAGAATATTACTAAACTGAGAGAGTATTACTAAACTGAGAGAAATGAGAGAATATTACTAAACTGAGAGAATATTACTAAACTGAGAGAGTATTACTAAACTGAGAGAAATGAGAGAATATTACTCAACTGAGAGAATATTACTAAACTGAGAGAGTATTACTAAACTGAGGGAGTATTACTAAACCGAGAGAGTATTACTAACCTGAGAGAGTATTACTAAACTGAGAGAATATTACTAAACTGTGAGATTATTACTAAACTGAGAGAGTATTACTAACCCGAGAGAGTATTACTAAACTGAGAGATTATTACTAAACTGAGAGACTATTACTAAACTGGGAGAGTATAACTAAACTGAGAGAGCTGAGAGAATATTACTAAACTGAGAGAGTATTACTAAACTGAGAGAGTATTACTAAACTGAGAGAGTATTACTAAACTGATAGAGTATTACTAAACTGAGAGAGTGTTACTAAACTGAGAGAGTGTTACTAAACTGAGAGAGTGTTACTAAACTGAGGGAGTATTACTAAACCGAGAGAGTGTTACTAAACTGATAGAGTATTACTAAACTGAGAGAGTATTACTAAACTGAGAGAATATTACTAAACTGAGAGAGTATTACTAAACTGAGAGAAATGAGAGAATATTACTAAACTGAGAGAATATTACTAAACTGAGAGAGTATTACTAAACTGAGGGAGTATTACTAAACTGAGAGAGTATTACTAACCTGAGAGAGTATTACTAAACTGAGAGAATATTACTAAACTGTGAGATTATTACTAAACTGAGAGAGTATTACTAAACTGAGGGAGTATTACTAAACCGAGAGAGTATTACTAAACTGAGAGAGTATTACTAAACTGAGAGAATGTTACTAGACTGAGAGAGTATTACTAAACTGAGAGAATATTACTAAACTGAGAGAGTATTACTAAACTGAGGGAGTATTACTAAACCGAGAGAGTATTACTAAACTGAGAGAATATTACTAAACTGAGAGAGTATTACTAAACTGAGAGAACTGAGAGAATATTACTAAACTGAGAGAATATTACTAAACTGAGAGAGTATTACTAAACTGAGGGAGTATTACTAAACCGAGAGAGTATTACTAAACTGAGAGAATATTACTAAACTGAGAGAGTATTACTAAACTGAGAGAAATGAGAGAATATTACTAAACTGAGAGAATATTACTAAACTGAGAGAGTATTACTAAACTGAGAGAAATGAGAGAATATTACTAAACTGAGAGAATATTACTAAACTGAGAGAGTATTACTAAACTGAGGGAGTATTACTAAACCGAGAGAGTATTACTAACCTGAGAGAGTATTACTAAACTGAGAGAATATTACTAAACTGTGAGATTATTACTAAACTGAGAGAGTATTACTAACCCGAGAGAGTATTACTAAACTGAGAGATTATTACTAAACTGAGAGAATATTACTAAACTGAGAGAGTATAACTAAACTGAGAGAGCTGAGAGAATATTACTAAACTGAGAGAATATTACTAAACTGAGAGAAAATTACTCAACGGATAGATTATTACTCAACTGAGAGAGTATTACTAAACTGAGAGAGTATTACTAAACTGAGAGAGTGTTGCTAGACTAAAATAGTATTACTCAACTGAGAGAGTGTTACTAAACTGAGAGAATATTACTCAACGGAGAGATTATTACTCAACTGAGAGAGTGTTACTAAACTAAGAGAGTATTACTAAACTGAGAGAGTATTACTAAACTGAGAGAGTGTTGCTAGACTGAGATAGTATTACTAAACTGAGAGAGTTGTACTAAACTGAGAGAGTATTACTAAACTGTGAGAATATTACTCAACTGAGAGATTATTACTCTATGGAGAGATTATTTCTAAACTGAGAGAGTATTACTAAACTGAGAGAGTATTACTAAACTGAGGGAGTATTACTAAACTGAGAGAGTATTACTAAACTGAGAGAATTTTACTAAACTGAGAGAGTATTACTAAACTGAGAGAGTATTACTAAACTGAGAGAGTATTACTAAACTGAGGGAGTATTACTAAACTGAGAGAGTATTACTAAACTGAGAGAATATTACTAAACTGAGAGAGTATTACTAAACTGAGAGAGCTAAACTGAGAGAATATTACTAAACTGAGAGAGTATTACAAAACTGGGGGAGTATTACTAAATCGAGAGAGTATTACTATCCCGAGAGAGTATTACTAAACTGAGAGAGTATTACTAAACTGAGAGAGTGTTACTAGACTGAGATAGTATTACTCAACTGAGAGAGTATTACTAAACTGAGAGAGTGTTACTAGACTGATAGAGTATTACTAAACTGAGAGAATATTACTAAACTGAGAGAGTATTACTAAACTGAGGGAGTATTACTAAACCGAGAGAGTATTACTAAACTGAGAGAGTGTTACTAGACTGAGATAGTATTACTCAACTGAGAGAGTATTACTAAACTGAGAGAGTGTTACTAGACTGAGAGAGTATTACTAAACTGAGAGAATATTACTAAACTGAGAGAGCATTACTAAACTGAGGGAGTATTACTAAACCGAGAGAGTATTACTAAACTGAGAGAATATTACTAAACTTAGAGAGTATTACTAAACCGAGAGAGTATTACTAAACTGAGAGAGTATTACTAAACTGAGGGAGTATTACTAAACCGAGAGAGTATTACTAACCTGAGAGAGTATTACTAAACTGAGAGAATATTACTAAACTGTGAGATTATTACTAAACTGAGAGAGTATTACTAACCCGAGAGAGTATTACTAAACTGAGAGATTATTACTAAACTGAGAGAATATTACTAAACTGAGAGAGTATAACTAAACTGAGAGAGCTGAGAGAATATTACTAAACTGAGAGAATATTACTAAACTGAGAGAGTATTACTAAACTGAGAGAGTGTTACTAAACTGAGAGAGTGTTACTAAACTGAGAGAGTGTTACTAGACTGAGAGAGTATTACTAAACTGAGAGAATATTACTAAACTGAGAGAGTATTACTAAACTGAGGGAGTATTACTAAACCGAGAGAGTATTACTAAACTGAGAGAATATTACTAAACTGAGAGAGTATTACTAAACTGAGAGAAATGAGAGAATATTACTAAACTGAGAGAATATTACTAAACTGAGAGAGTATTACTAAACTGAGGGAGTATTACTAAACCGAGAGAGTATTACTAACCTGAGAGAGTATTACTAAACTGAGAGAATATTACTAAACTGTGAGATTATTACTAAACTTAGAGAGTATAACTAAACTGAGGGAGTATTACTAAACCGAGAGAGTATTACTAAACTGAGAGAGTATTACTAAACTGAGAGAGTGTTACTAGACTGAGATAGTATTACTCAACTGAGAGAGTATTACTAAACTAAGAGAGTGTTACTAGACTGAGAGAGTATTAGTAAACTGAGAGAATATTACTAAACTGAGAGAGTATTACTAAACTGAGGGAGTATTACTAAACCGAGAGAGTATTACTAAACTGAGAGAATATTACTAAACTGAGAGAGTATTACTAAACTGAGAGAAATGAGAGAATATTACTAAACTGAGAGAATATTACTAAACTGAGAGAGTATTACTAAACTGAGAGAAATGAGAGAATATTACTCAACTGAGAGAATATTACTAAACTGAGAGAGTATTACTAAACTGAGGGAGTATTACTAAACCGAGAGAGTATTACTAACCTGAGAGAGTATTACTAAACTGAGAGAATATTACTAAACTGTGAGATTATTACTAAACTGAGAGAGTATTACTAACCCGAGAGAGTATTACTAAACTGAGAGATTATTACTAAACTGAGAGACTATTACTAAACTGAGAGAGTATTACTAAACTGAGAGAGCTGAGAGAATATTACTAAACTGAGAGAATATTACTAAACTGAGAGAGTATTACTAAACTGAGAGAGTGTTACTAAACTGATAGAGTATTACTAAACTGAGAGAGTATTACTAAACTGAGAGAGTGTTACTAAACTGAGAGAGTGTTACTAAACTGAGGGAGTATTACTAAACCGAGAGAGTGTTACTAAACTGAGAGAGTATTACTAAACTGAGAGAGTATTACTAAACTGAGAGAATATTACTAAACTGAGAGAGTATTACTAAACTGAGAGAAATGAGAGAATATTACTAAACTGAGAGAATATTACTAAACTGAGAGAGTATTACTAAACTGAGGGAGTATTACTAAACCGAGAGAGTATTACTAACCTGAGAGAGTATTACTAAACTGAGAGAATATTACTAAACTGTGAGATTATTACTAAACTGAGAGAGTATTACTAAACTGAGAGAGTATTACTAAACCGAGAGAGTATTACTAAACTGAGAGAGTATTACTAAACTGAGAGAATGTTACTAGACTGAGAGAGTATTACTAAACTGAGAGAATATTACTAAACTGAGAGAGTATTACTAAACTGAGAGAGTATTACTAAACTGAGAGAGTATTACTAAACTGAGAGAATATTACTAAACTGAGAGAGTATTACTAAACTGAGAGAACTGAGAGAATATTACTAAACTGAGAGAATATTACTAAACTAAGAGAGTATTACTAAACTGAGGGAGTATTACTAAACCGAGAGAGTATTACTAACCTGAGAGAGTATTACTAAACTGAGAGAATATTACTAAACTGTGAGATTATTACTAAACTGAGAGAGTATTACTAACCCGAGAGAGTATTACTAAACTGAGAGAATATTACTAAACTGAGAGAATATTACTAAACTGAGAGAGTATTACTAAACTGAGAGAGTGTTACTAAACTGAGAGAGCTGAGAGAGTATTACAAGACTGAGACAGTATTACTAAGCTGAGAGAGTTTTACAAAACTGAGAAAGTACTACTCAACGGAGAGATTATTACTCAACTGAGAGAGTGTTACTAAACTAAGAGAGTATTACTAAACTGAGAGAGTATTACTAAACTGAAAGAGTGTTGCTAGACTGAGATAGTATTACTAAACTGAGAGAGTTGTACTAAACTGAGAGAGTATTACTAAACTGTGAGAATATTACTCAATTGAGAGATTATTACTCTATGGAGAGATTATTTCTAAACTGAGAGAATATTACTAAACTGAGAGAGTATAACTAAACTGAGAGAGCTTAGAGAATATTACTAAACTGAGAGAATATTACTAAACTGAGAGAGTATTACTAAACTGAGAGAGTGTTACTAAACTGAGAGAGTGTACTAAACTGAGAGAGTGTTACTAGACTGAGAGAGTATTACTAAACTGAGAGAATATTACTAAACTGAGAGAGTATTACTAAACTGAGGGAGTATTACTAAACCGAGAATATTACTAAACTGAGAGAGTATTACTAAACTGAGAGAAATGAGAGAATATTACTAAACTGAGAGAATATTACTAAACTGAGAGAGTATTACTAAACTGAGGGAGTATTACTAAACCGAGAGAGTATTACTAACCTGAGAGAGTATTACTAAACTGAGAGAATATTACTAAACTGTGAGATTATTACTAAACTGAGAGAGTATTACTAAACTGAGGGAGTATTACTAAACCGAGAGAGTATTACTAAACTGAGAGAGTATTACTAAACTGAGAGAGTGTTACTAGACTGAGATAGTATTACTCAACTGAGAGAGTATTACTAAACTGAGAGAGTGTTACTAGACTGAGAGAGTATTACTAAACTGAGAGAATATTACTAAACTGAGAGAGTATTACTAAACTGAGGGAGTATTACTAAACCGAGAGAGTATTACTAAACTGAGAGAATATTACTAAACTGAGAGAGTATTACTAAACTGAGAGAAATGAGAGAATATTACTAAACTGAGAGAATATTACTAAACTGAGAGAGTATTACTAAACTGAGGGAGTATTACTAAACCGAGAGAGTATTACTAACCTGAGAGAGTATTACTAAACTGAGAGAATATTACTAAACTGTGAGATTATTACTAAACTGAGAGAGTATTACTAACCCGAGAGAGTATTACTAAACTGAGAGATTATTACTAAACTGAGAGAATATTACTAAACTGAGAGAGTATAACTAAACTGAGAGAGCTGAGAGAGTGTTACTAAACTGAGAGAGTATTACTAAACTGAGAGAGTGTTACTAAACTGAGAAAGTACTACTAACCCGAGAGAGTATTACTAAACTGAGAGAGTATTACTAAACTGAGAGAATATTACTAAACTGAGAGAGCTGAGAGAATATTACTAAACTGAGAGAATATTACTAAACTGAGAGAATATTACTAAACTGAGAGAGTATTACTAAACTGAGAGAGTGTTACTAAACTGAGAGAAAATTACTCAACGGAGAGATTATTACTCAACTGAGAGAGTATTACTAAACTGAGAGAGTATTACTAAACTGAGAGAGTGTTGCTAGACTAAAATAGTATTACTCAACTGAGAGAGTGTTACTAAACTGAGAGAATATTACTCAACGGAGAGATTATTACTCAACTGAGAGAGTATTACTAAACTGAGAGAGTATTACTAAACTGAGAGAGTGTTGCTAGACTGAGATAGTATTACTAAACTGAGAGAGTTGTACTAAACTGAGAGAGTATTACTAAACTGTGAGAATATTACTCAACTGAGAGATTATTACTCTATGGAGAGATTATTTCTAAACTGAGAGAGTATTACTAAACTGAGAGAGTATTACTAAACTGTGAGAATATTACTCAACTGAGAGATTATTACTCTATGGAGAGATTATTTCTAAACTGAGAGAGTATTACTAAACTGAGAGAGTATTACTAAACTGAGAGAGTGTTACTAAACTGAGAGAGTATTACTCAACTGAGAGAGTATTACTAAACTGAGAGAATTTTACTAAACTGAGAGATTATTACTAAACTGAGAGAGCTGAGAGAATATTACTAAACTGAGAGAGTATTACTAAACTGGGGGAGTATTACTAAACCGAGAGAGTATTACTAACATGAGAGAGTATTACTAAACTGAGAGAATATTACATAAACTGTGAGAGTTTTACTAAACTGAGAGAGTATTACTATCCCGAGAGAGTATTACTAAACTGAGAGAGTATTACTAAACTGAGAGAGTGTTACTAAACTGAGAGAGTATTACTCAACTGAGAGAGTATTACTAAACTGAGAGAGTATTACTAAACTGAGAGAGTGTTACTAGACTGAGATAGTATTACTCAACTGAGAGAGTGTTACTAAACTGAGAGAATATTACTCAACGGAGATATTATTACTCAACTGAGAGAGTGTTACTAAACTAAGAGAGTATTACTAAACTGAGCGAATATTACTAAACTGAGAGAGTATTACTAAACTGAGGGAGTATTACTAAACTGAGAGAGTATTACTAAACTGAGAGAATTTTACTAAACTGAGAGAGTATTACTAAACTGAGAGAGCTGAGAGAATATTACTAAACTGAGAGAGTATTACTAAACTGAGAGAATATTACTCTACGGAGATATTATTACTCAACTGAGAGAGTGTTACTAAACTAAGAGAGTATTACTAAACTGAGCGAATATTACTAAACTGAGAGAGTATTACTAAACTGAGAGAGTGTTACTAGACTGAGATAGTATTACTCAACTGAGAGAGTGTTACTAAACTGAGAGAATATTACTCAACGGAGATATTATTACTCAACTGAGAGAGTGTTACTAAACTAAGAGAGTATTACTAAACTGAGCGAATATTACTAAACTGAGAGAGTATTACTAAACTGAGGGAGTATTACTCTACGGAGATATTATTACTCAACTGAGAGAGTGTTACTAAACTAAGAGAGTATTACTAAACTGAGCGAATATTACTAAACTGAGAGAGTATTACTAAACTGAGGGAGTATTACTAAACTGAGAGAGTATTACTAAACTGAGAGAATATTACTCTACGGAGATATTATTACTCAACTGAGAGAGTGTTACTAAACTAAGAGAGTATTACTAAACTGAGCGAATATTACTAAACTGAGAGAGTATTACTAAACTGAGGGAGTATTACTAAACTGAGAGAGTATTACTAAACTGAGAGAATTTTACTAAACTGAGAGAGTATTACTAAACTGAGAGAGCTGAGAGAATATTACTAAACTGAGAGAGTATTACTAAACTGGGGGAGTATTACTAAACCGAGAGAGTATTACTAACCTGAGAGAGTATTACTAAACTGAGAGAATATTACATAAACTGTGAGAGTTTTACTAAACTGAGAGAGTATTACTATCCCGAGAGAGTATTACTAAACTGAGAGAGTATTACTAAACTGAGAGAGTGTTACTAGACTGAGATAGTATTACTCAACTGAGAGAGTATTACTAAACTGAGAGAGTGTTACTAGACTGAGAGAGTATTACTACACTGAGAGAATATTACTAAACTGAGAGAGTATTACTAAACTGAGGGAGTATTACTAAACCGAGAGAGTATTACTAAACTGAGAGAGTGTTACTAAACTGAGATAGTATTACTCAACTGAGAGAGTATTACTAAACTGAGAGAGTGTTACTAGACTGAGAGAGTATTACTAAACTGAGAGAATATTACTAAACTGAGAGAGCATTACTAAACTGAGGGAGTATTACTAAACCGAGAGAGTATTACTAAACTGAGAGAATATTACTAAACTGAGAGAGTATTACTAAACTGAGAGAAATGAGAGAATATTACTAAACTGAGATAATATTACTAAACTGAGAGAGTATTACTAAACTGAGGGAGTATTACTAAACCGAGAGAGTATTACTAACCTGAGAGAGTATTACTAAACTGAGAGAATATTACTAAACTGTGAGATTATTACTAAACTGAGAGAGTATTACTAACCCGAGAGAGTATTACTAAACTGAGAGATTATTACTAAACTGAGAGAATATTACTAAACTGAGAGAGTATAACTAAACTGAGAGAGCTGAGATAATATTACTAAACTGAGAGAATATTACTAAACTGAGATAGTATTACTAAACTGAGAGAGTGTTACTAAACTGAGAGAGTGTTACTAAACTGAGAGAGTGTTACTAGACTGAGAGAGTATTACTAAACTGAGAGAATATTACTAAACTGAGAGAGTATTACTAAACTGAGGGAGTATTACTAAACCGAGAGAGTATTACTAAACTGAGAGAATATTACTAAACTGAGAGAGTATTCCTAAACTGAGAGAAATGAGAGAATATTACTAAACTGAGAGAATATTACTAAACTGAGAGAGTATTACTAAACTGAGGGAATATTACTAAACCGAGAGAGTATTACTAACCTGAGAGAGTATTACTAAACTGTGAGAGATTTACTAAACTGAGAGAGTATTACTATCCCGAGAGAGTATTACTAAACTGAGCGAGTATTACTAAACTGAGAGAGTGTTACTAGACTGAGATAGTATTACTCAACTGAGAGAGTATTACTAAACTGAGAGAGTGTTACTAGACTGAGAGAGTATTACTAAACTGAGAGAATATTACTAAACTGAGAGAGTATTACTAAACTGAGGGAGTATTACTAAACCGAGAGAGTATTACTAAACTGAGAGAGTGTTACTAGACTGAGATAGTATTACTCAACTGAGAGAGTATTACTAAACTGAGAGAGTGTTACTAGACTGAGAGAGTATTACTAAACTGAGAGAATATTACTAAACTGAGAGAGCATTACTAAACTGAGGGAGTATTACTAAACCGAGAGAGTATTACTAAACTGAGAGAATATTACTAAACTGAGAGAGTATTACTAAACTGAGAGAAATGAGAGAATATTACTAAACTGAGAGAATATTACTAAACTGAGAGAGTATTACTAAACTGAGGGAGTATTACTAAACCGAGAGAGTATTACTAACCTGAGAGAGTATTACTAAACTGAGAGAATATTACTAAACTGTGAGATTATTACTAAACTGAGAGAGTATTACTAACCCGAGAGAGTATTACTAAACTGAGAGATTATTACTAAACTGAGAGAATATTACTAAACTGAGAGAGTATAACTAAACTGAGAGAGCTGAGAGAATATTACTAAACTGAGAGAATATTACTAAACTGAGATAGTATTACTAAACTGAGAGAGTGTTACTAAACTGAGAGAGTGTTACTAAACTGAGAGAGTGTTACTAGACTGAGAGAGTATTACTAAACTGAGAGAATATTACTAAACTGAGAGAGTATTACTAAACTGAGGGAGTATTACTAAACCGAGAGAGTATTACTAAACTGAGAGAATATTACTAAACTGAGAGAGTATTACTAAACTGAGAGAAATGAGAGAATATTACTAAACTGAGAGAATATTACTAAACTGAGAGAGTATTACTAAACTGAGGGAGTATTACTAAACCGAGAGAGTATTACTAACCTGAGAGAGTATTACTAAACTGAGAGAATATTACTAAACTGTGAGATTATTACTAAACTGAGAGAGTATTACTAAACTGAGGGAGTATTACTAAACCGAGAGAGTATTACTAAACTGAGAGACTATTACTAAACTGAGAGAGTGTTACTAGACTGAGATAGTATTACTCAACTGAGAGAGTATTACTAAACTAAGAGAGTGTTACTAGACTGAGAGAGTATTACTAAACTGAGAGAATATTACTAAACTGAGAGAGTATTACTAAACTGAGGGAGTATTACTAAACCGAGAGAGTATTACTAAACTGAGAGAATATTACTAAACTAAGAGAGTATTACTAAACTGAGAGAAATTAGAGAATATTACTAAACTGAGAGAATATTACTAAACTGAGAGAGTATTACTAAACTGAGAGAAATGAGAGAATATTACTAAACTGAGAGAATATTACTAAACTGAGAGAGTATTACTAAACTGAGGGAGTATTACTAAACCGAGAGAGTATTACTAACCTGAGAGAGTATTACTAAACTGAGAGAATATTACTAAACTGTGAGATTATTACTAAACTGAGAGAGTATTACTAACCCGAGAGAGTATTACTAAACTGAGAGATTATTACTAAACTGAGAGAATATTACTAAACTGAGAGAGTATAACTAAACTGAGAGAGCTGAGAGAATATTACTAAACTGAGAGAATATTACTAAACTGAGATAGTATTACTAAACTGAGAGAGTGTTACTAAACTGAGAGAATATTACTAAACTGAGAGAGTATTACTAAACTGAGGGAGTATTACTAAACCGAGAGAGTATTACTAACCTGAGAGAGTATTACTAAACTGAGAGAATATTACTAAACTGTGAGATTATTACTAAACTGAGAGAGTATTACTAAACTGAGAGAATATTACTAAACTAAGAGAGTATTACTAAACTGAGAGAAATTAGAGAATATTACTAAACTGAGAGAATATTACTAAACTGAGAGAGTATTACTAAACTGAGAGAAATGAGAGAATATTACTAAACTGAGAGAATATTACTAAACTGAGAGAGTATTACTAAACTGAGGGAGTATTACTAAACCGAGAGAGTATTACTAACCTGAGAGAGTATTACTAAACTGAGAGAATATTACTAAACTGTGAGATTATTACTAAACTGAGAGAGTATTACTAACCCGAGAGAGTATTACTAAACTGAGAGATTATTACTAAACTGAGAGAATATTACTAAACTGACAGAGTATAACTAAACTGAGAGAGCTGAGAGAATATTACTAAACTGAGAGAATATTACTAAACTGAGATAGTATTACTAAACTGAGAGAGTGTTACTAAACTGAGAGAGTGTTACTAAACTGAGAGAGTGTTACTAGACTGAGAGAGTATTACTAAACTGAGAGAATATTACTAAACTGAGAGAGTATTACTAAACTGAGGGAGTATTACTAAACCGAGAGAGTATTACTAAACTGAGAGAATATTACTAAACTGAGAGAGTATTACTAAACTGAGGGAGTATTACTAAACCGAGAGAGTATTACTAACCTGAGAGAGTATTACTAAACTGAGAGAATATTACTAAACTGTGAGATTATTACTAAACTGAGAGAGTATTACTAAACTGAGGGAGTATTACTAAACCGAGAGAGTATTACTAAACTGAGAGACTATTACTAAACTGAGAGAGTGTTACTAGACTGAGATAGTATTACTCAACTGAGAGAGTATTACTAAACTAAGAGAGTGTTACTAGACTGAGACAGTATTACTAAACTGAGAGAATATTACTAAACTGAGAGAGTATTACTAAACTGAGGGAGTATTACTAAACCGAGAGAGTATTACTAAACTGAGAGAATATTACTAAACTAAGAGAGTATTACTAAACTGAGAGAGTATTACTAAACTGAGAGAAATGAGAGAATATTACTAAACTGAGAGAATATTACTAAACTGAGAGAGTATTACTAAACTGAGGGAGTATTACTAAACCGAGAGAGTATTACTAACCTGAGAGAGTATTACTAAACTGAGAGAATATTACTAAACTGTGAGATTATTACTAAACTGAGAGAGTATTACTAAACTGAGGGAGTATTACTAAACCGAGAGAGTATTACTAAACTGAGAGACTATTACTAAACTGAGAGAGTGTTACTAGACTGAGATAGTATTACTCAACTGAGAGAGTATTACTAAACTAAGAGAGTGTTACTAGACTGAGAGAGTATTACTAAACTGAGAGAATATTACTAAACTGAGAGAGTATTACTAAACTGAGGGAGTATTACTAAACCGAGAGAGTATTACTAAACTGAGAGAATATTACTAAACTAAGAGAGTATTACTAAACTGAGAGAAATTAGAGAATATTACTAAACTGAGAGAATATTACTAAACTGAGAGAGTATTACTAAACTGAGAGAAATTAGAGAATATTACTAAACTGAGAGAATATTACTAAACTGAGAGAGTATTACTAAACTGAGGGAGTATTACTAAACCGAGAGAGTATTACTAACCTGAGAGAGTATTACTAAACTGAGAGAATATTACTAAACTGTGAGATTATTACTAAACTGAGAGAGTATTACTAACCCGAGAGAGTATTACTAAACTGAGAGATTATTACTAAACTGAGAGAATATTACTAAACTGAGAGAGTATAACTAAACTGAGAGAGCTGAGATAATATTACTAAACTGAGAGAATATTACTAAACTGAGATAGTATTACTAAACTGAGAGAGTGTTACTAAACTGAGAGAGTGTTACTAAACTGAGAGAGTGTTACTAGACTGAGAGAGTATTACTAAACTGAGAGAATATTACTAAACTGAGAGAGTATTACTAAACTGAGGGAGTATTACTAAACCGAGAGAGTATTACTAAACTGAGAGAATATTACTAAACTGAGAGAGTATTCCTAAACTGAGAGAAATGAGAGAATATTACTAAACTGAGAGAATATTACTAAACTGAGAGAGTATTACTAAACTGAGAGAGTATTACTAAACTGAGAGAGTGTTACTAAACTGAGAGAGTATTACTAAACTGAGAGAATATTACTAAACTGAGAGAGTATTACTAAACTGAGAGAGTATTACTAAACTGAGCGAGTATTACTAAACTGAGAGAGTGTTACTAGACTGAGATAGTATTACTCAACTGAGAGAATATTACTAAACTGAGAGAGTGTTACTAGACTGAGAGAGTATTACTAAACTGAGAGAATATTACTAAACTGAGAGAGTATTACTAAACTGAGGGAGTATTACTAAACCGAGAGAGTATTACTAAACTGAGAGAGTGTTACTAGACTGAGATAGTATTACTCAACTGAGAGAGTATTACTAAACTGAGAGAGTGTTACTAGACTGAGAGAGTATTACTAAACTGAGAGAATATTACTAAACTGAGAGAGCATTACTAAACTGAGGGAGTATTACTAAACCGAGAGAGTATTACTAAACTGAGAGAATATTACTAAACTGAGAGAGTATTACTAAACTGAGAGAAATGAGAGAATATTACTAAACTGAGAGAATATTACTAAACTGAGAGAGTGTTACTAGACTGAGATAGTATTACTCAACTGAGAGAGTATTACTAAACTAAGAGAGTGTTACTAGACTGAGAGAGTATTACTAAACTGAGAGAATATTACTAAACTGAGAGAGTATTACTAAACTGAGGGAGTATTACTAAACCGAGAGAGTATTACTAAACTGAGAGAATATTACTAAACTAAGAGAGTATTACTAAACTGAGAGAGTATTACTAAACTGAGAGAAATGAGAGAATATTACTAAACTGAGAGAATATTACTAAACTGAGGGAGTATTACTAAACCGAGAGAGTATTACTAAACTGAGAGACTATTACTAAACTGAGAGAGTGTTACTAGACTGAGATAGTATTACTCAACTGAGAGAGTATTACTAAACTAAGAGAGTGTTACTAGACTGAGAGAGTATTACTAAACTGAGAGAATATTACTAAACTGAGAGAGTATTACTAAACTGAGGGAGTATTACTAAACCGAGAGAGTATTACTAAACTGAGAGAATATTACTAAACTAAGAGAGTATTACTAAACTGAGAGAAATTAGAGAATATTACTAAACTGAGAGAATATTACTAAACTGAGAGAGTATTACTAAACTGAGAGAAATTAGAGAATATTACTAAACTGAGAGAATATTACTAAACTGAGAGAGTATTACTAAACTGAGGGAGTATTACTAAACCGAGAGAGTATTACTAACCTGAGAGAGTATTACTAAACTGAGAGAATATTACTAAACTGTGAGATTATTACTAAACTGAGAGAGTATTACTAACCCGAGAGAGTATTACTAAACTGAGAGATTATTACTAAACTGAGAGAATATTACTAAACTGAGAGATTATTACTAAACTGAGAGAATATTACTAAACTGAGAGAGTATAACTAAACTGAGAGAGCTGAGATAATATTACTAAACTGAGAGAATATTACTAAACTGAGATAGTATTACTAAACTGAGAGAGTGTTACTAAACTGAGAGAGTGTTACTAAACTGAGAGAGTGTTACTAGACTGAGAGAGTATTACTAAACTGAGAGAATATTACTAAACTGAGAGAGTATTACTAAACTGAGGGAGTATTACTAAACCGAGAGAGTATTACTAAACTGAGAGAATATTACTAAACTGAGAGAGTATTCCTAAACTGAGAGAAATGAGAGAATATTACTAAACTGAGAGAATATTACTAAACTGAGAGAGTATTACTAAACTGAGGGAGTATTACTAAACCGAGAGAGTATTACTAAACTGAGAGAATATTACTAAACTGTGAGAGATTTACTAAACTGAGAGAGTATTACTAACCCGAGAGAGTATTACTAAACTGAGCGAGTATTACTAAACTGAGAGAGTGTTACTAGACTGAGATAGTATTACTCAACTGAGAGAATATTACTAAACTGAGAGAGTGTTACTAGACTGAGAGAGTATTACTAAACTGAGAGAATATTACTAAACTGAGAGAGTATTACTAAACTGAGGGAGTATTACTAAACCGAGAGAGTATTACTAAACTGAGAGAGTGTTACTAGACTGAGATAGTATTACTCAACTGAGAGAGTATTACTAAACTGAGAGAGTGTTACTAGACTGAGAGAGTATTACTAAACTGAGAGAATATTACTAAACTGAGAGAGCATTACTAAACTGAGGGAGTATTACTAAACCGAGAGAGTATTACTAAACTGAGAGAATATTACTAAACTGAGAGAGTATTACTAAACTGAGAGAAATGAGAGAATATTACTAAACTGAGAGAATATTACTAAACTGAGAGAGTATTACTAAACTGAGGGAGTATTACTAAACCGAGAGAGTATTACTAACCTGAGAGAGTATTACTAAACTGAGAGAATATTACTAAACTGTGAGATTATTACTAAACTGAGAGAGTATTACTAACCCGAGAGAGTATTACTAAACTGAGAGATTATTACTAAACTGAGAGAATATTACTAAACTGAGAGAGTATAACTAAACTGAGAGAGCTGAGAGAATATTACTAAACTGAGAGAATATTACTAAACTGAGATAGTATTACTAAACTGAGAGAGTGTTACTAAACTGAGAGAGTGTTACTAAACTGAGAGAGTGTTACTAGACTGAGAGAGTATTACTAAACTGAGAGAATATTACTAAACTGAGAGAGTATTACTAAACTGAGGGAGTATTACTAAACCGAGAGAGTATTACTAAACTGAGAGAATATTACTAAACTGAGAGAGTATTACTAAACTGAGAGAAATGAGAGAATATTACTAAACTGAGAGAATATTACTAAACTGAGAGAGTATTACTAAACTGAGGGAGTATTACTAAACCGAGAGAGTATTACTAACCTGAGAGAGTATTACTAAACTGAGAGAATATTACTAAACTGTGAGATTATTACTAAACTGAGAGAGTATTACTAAACTGAGGGAGTATTACTAAACCGAGAGAGTATTACTAAACTGAGAGACTATTACTAAACTGAGAGAGTGTTACTAGACTGAGATAGTATTACTCAACTGAGAGAGTATTACTAAACTAAGAGAGTGTTACTAGACTGAGAGAGTATTACTAAACTGAGAGAATATTACTAAACTGAGAGAGTATTACTAAACTGAGGGAGTATTACTAAACCGAGAGAGTATTACTAAACTGAGAGAATATTACTAAACTAAGAGAGTATTACTAAACTGAGAGAGTGTTACTAGACTGAGATAGTATTACTCAACTGAGAGAGTATTACTAAACTGAGAGAGTGTTACTAGACTGAGAGAGTATTACTAAACTGAGAGAATATTACTAAACTGAGAGAGTATTACTAAACTGAGGGAGTATTACTAAACCGAGAGAGTATTACTAAACTGAGAGAGTGTTACTAGACTGAGATAGTATTACTCAACTGAGAGAGTATTACTAAACTGAGAGAGTGTTACTAGACTGAGAGAGTATTACTAAACTGAGAGAATATTACTAAACTGAGAGAGCATTACTAAACTGAGGGAGTATTACTAAACCGAGAGAGTATTACTAAACTGAGAGAATATTACTAAACTAAGAGAGTATTACTAAACTGAGAGAAATGAGAGAATATTACTAAACTGAGAGAATATTACTAAACTGAGAGAGTATTACTAAACTGAGGGAGTATTACTAAACCGAGAGAGTATTACTAACCTGAGAGAGTATTACTAAACTGAGAGAATATTACTAAACTGTGAGATTATTACTAAACTGAGAGAGTATTACTAACCCGAGAGAGTATTACTAAACTGAGAGATTATTACTAAACTGAGAGAATATTACTAAACTGAGAGAGTATAACTAAACTGAGAGAGCTGAGATAATATTACTAAACTGAGAGAATATTACTAAACTGAGATAGTATTACTAAACTGAGAGAGTGTTACTAAACTGAGAGAGTGTTACTAAACTGAGAGAGTGTTACTAGACTGAGAGAGTATTACTAAACTGAGAGAATATTACTAAACTGAGAGAGTATTACTAAACTGAGGGAGTATTACTAAACCGAGAGAGTATTACTAAACTGAGAGAATATTACTAAACTGAGAGAGTATTCCTAAACTGAGAGAAATGAGAGAATATTACTAAACTGAGAGAATATTACTAAACTGAGAGAGTATTACTAAACTGAGGGAGTATTACTAAACCGAGAGAGTATTACTAACCTGAGAGAGTAATACTAAACTGTGAGAGATTTACTAAACTGAGAGAGTATTACTATCCCGAGAGAGTATTACTAAACTGAGCGAGTATTACTAAACTGAGAGAGTGTTACTAGACTGAGATAGTATTACTCAACTGAGAGAGTATTACTAAACTGAGAGAGTGTTACTAGACTGAGAGAGTATTACTAAACTGAGAGAATATTACTAAACTGAGAGAGTATTACTAAACTGAGGGAGTATTACTAAACCGAGAGAGTATTACTAAACTGAGAGAGTGTTACTAGACTGAGATAGTATTACTCAACTGAGAGAGTATTACTAAACTGAGAGAGTGTTACTAGACTGAGAGAGTATTACTAAACTGAGAGAATATTACTAAACTGAGAGAGCATTACTAAACTGAGGGAGTATTACTAAACCGAGAGAGTATTACTAAACTGAGAGAATATTACTAAACTGAGAGAGTATTACTAAACTGAGAGAAATGAGAGAATATTACTAAACTGAGAGAATATTACTAAACTGAGAGAGTATTCCTAAACTGAGAGAAATGAGAGAATATTACTAAACTGAGAGAATATTACTAAACTGAGAGAGTATTACTAAACTGAGGGAGTATTACTAAACCGAGAGAGTATTACTAACCTGAGAGAGTATTACTAAACTGTGAGAGATTTACTAAACTGAGAGAGTATTACTATCCCGAGAGAGTATTACTAAACTGAGCGAGTATTACTAAACTGAGAGAGTGTTACTAGACTGAGATAGTATTACTCAACTGAGAGAGTATTACTAAACTGAGAGAGTGTTACTAGACTGAGAGAGTATTACTAAACTGAGAGAATATTACTAAACTGAGAGAGTATTACTAAACTGAGGGAGTATTACTAAACCGAGAGAGTATTACTAAACTGAGAGAGTGTTACTAGACTGAGATAGTATTACTCAACTGAGAGAGTATTACTAAACTGAGAGAGTGTTACTAGACTGAGAGAGTATTACTAAACTGAGAGAATATTACTAAACTGAGAGAGCATTACTAAACTGAGAGAGTATTACTAAACTGAGAGAATATTACTAAACTGAGAGAATATTACTAAACTGAGAGAGTATTACTAAACTGAGAGAAATGAGAGAATATTACTAAACTGAGAGAATATTACTAAACTGAGAGAGTATTACTAAACTGAGGGAGTATTACTAAACCGAGAGAGTATTACTAACCTGAGAGAGTATTACTAAACTGAGAGAATATTACTAAACTGTGAGATTATTACTAAACTGAGAGAGTATTACTAACCCGAGAGAGTATTACTAAACTGAGAGATTATTACTAAACTGAGAGAATATTACTAAACTGAGAGAGTATAACTAAACTGAGAGAGCTGAGAGAATATTACTAAACTGAGAGAATATTACTAAACTGAGATAGTATTACTAAACTGAGAGAGTGTTACTAAACTGAGAGAGTGTTACTAAACTGAGAGAGTGTTACTAGACTGAGAGAGTATTACTAAACTGAGAGAATATTACTAAACTGAGAGAGTATTACTAAACTGAGGGAGTATTACTAAACCGAGAGAGTATTACTAAACTGAGAGAATATTACTAAACTGAGAGAGTATTACTAAACTGAGAGAAATGAGAGAATATTACTAAACTGAGAGAATATTACTAAACTGAGAGAGTATTACTAAACTGAGGGAGTATTACTAAACCGAGAGAGTATTACTAACCTGAGAGAGTATTACTAAACTGAGAGAATATTACTAAACTGTAAGATTATTACTAAACTGAGAGAGTATTACTAAACTGAGAGAATATTACTAAACTAAGAGAGTATTACTAAACTGAGAGAAATTAGAGAATATTACTAAACTGAGAGAATATTACTAAACTGAGAGAGTATTACTAAACTGAGAGAAATGAGAGAATATTACTAAACTGAGAGAATATTACTAAACTGAGAGAGTATTACTAAACTGAGGGAGTATTACTAAACCGAGAGAGTATTACTAACCTGAGAGAGTATTACTAAACTGAGAGAATATTACTAAACTGTGAGATTATTACTAAACTGAGAGAGTATTACTAACCCGAGAGAGTATTACTAAACTGAGAGATTATTACTAAACTGAGAGAATATTACTAAACTGAGAGAGTATAACTAAACTGAGAGAGCTGAGAGAATATTACTTAACTGAGAGAATATTACTAAACTGAGATAGTATTACTAAACTGAGAGAGTGTTACTAAACTGAGAGAGTGTTACTAAACTGAGAGAGTGTTACTAGACTGAGAGAGTATTACTAAACTGAGAGAATATTACTAAACTGAGAGAGTATTACTAAACTGAGGGAGTATTACTAAACCGAGAGAGTATTACTAAACTGAGAGAATATTACTAAACTGAGAGAGTATTACTAAACTGAGAGAAATGAGAGAATATTACTAAACTGAGAGAATATTACTAAACTGAGAGAGTATTACTAAACTGAGGGAGTATTACTAAACCGAGAGAGTATTACTAACCTGAGAGAGTATTACTAAACTGAGAGAATATTACTAAACTGTGAGATTATTACTAAACTGAGAGAGTATTACTAAACTGAGGGAGTATTACTAAACCGAGAGAGTATTACTAAACTGAGAGACTATTACTAAACTGAGAGAGTGTTACTAGACTGAGATAGTATTACTCAACTGAGAGAGTATTACTAAACTAAGAGAGTGTTACTAGACTGAGAGAGTATTACTAAACTGAGAGAATATTACTAAACTGAGAGAGTATTACTAAACTGAGGGAGTATTACTAAACCGAGAGAGTATTACTAAACTGAGAGAATATTACTAAACTAAGAGAGTATTACTAAACTGAGAGAGTATTACTAAACTGAGAGAAATGAGAGAATATTACTAAACTGAGGGAATATTACTAAACTGAGAGAGTATTACTAAACTGAGGGAGTATTACTAAACCGAGAGAGTATTACTAACCTGAGAGAGTATTACTAAACTGAGAGAATATTACTAAACTGTGAGATTATTACTAAACTGAGAGAGTATTACTAAACTGAGGGAGTATTACTAAACCGAGAGAGTATTACTAAACTGAGAGACTATTACTAAACTGAGAGAGTGTTACTAGACTGAGATAGTATTACTCAACTGAGAGAGTATTACTAAACTAAGAGAGTGTTACTAGACTGAGAGAGTATTACTAAACTGAGAGAATATTACTAAACTGAGAGAGTATTACTAAACTGAGGGAGTATTACTAAACCGAGAGAGTATTACTAAACTGAGAGAATATTACTAAACTAAGAGAGTATTACTAAACTGAGAGAAATTAGAGAATATTACTAAACTGAGAGAATATTACTAAACTGAGAGAGTATTACTAAACTGAGAGAAATGAGAGAATATTACTAAACTGAGAGAATATTACTAAACTGAGAGAGTATTACTAAACTGAGGGAGTATTACTAAACCGAGAGAGTATTACTAACCTGAGAGAGTATTACTAAACTGAGAGAATATTACTAAACTGTGAGATTATTACTAAACTGAGAGAGTATTACTAACCCGAGAGAGTATTACTAAACTGAGAGATTATTACTAAACTGAGAGAATATTACTAAACTGAGAGAGTATAACTAAACTGAGAGAGCTGAGATAATATTACTAAACTGAGAGAATATTACTAAACTGAGATAGTATTACTAAACTGAGAGAGTGTTACTAAACTGAGAGAGTGTTACTAAACTGAGAGAGTGTTACTAGACTGAGAGAGTATTACTAAACTGAGAGAATATTACTAAACTGAGAGAGTATTACTAAACTGAGGGAGTATTACTAAACCGAGAGAGTATTACTAAACTGAGAGAATATTACTAAACTGAGAGAGTATTCCTAAACTGAGAGAAATGAGAGAATATTACTAAACTGAGAGAATATTACTAAACTGAGAGAGTATTACTAAACTGAGGGAGTATTACTAAACCGAGAGAGTATTACTAACCTGAGAGAGTATTACTAAACTGTGAGAGATTTACTAAACTGAGAGAGTATTACTATCCCGAGAGAGTATTACTAAACTGAGCGAGTATTACTAAACTGAGAGAGTGTTACTAGACTGAGATAGTATTACTCAACTGAGAGAGTATTACTAAACTGAGAGAGTGTTACTAGACTGAGAGAGTATTACTAAACTGAGAGAATATTACTAAACTGAGAGAGTATTACTAAACTGAGGGAGTATTACTAAACCGAGAGAGTATTACTAAACTGAGAGAGTGTTACTAGACTGAGATAGTATTACTCAACTGAGAGAGTATTACTAAACTGAGAGAGTGTTACTAGACTGAGAGAGTATTACTAAACTGAGAGAATATTACTAAACTGAGAGAGCATTACTAAACTGAGGGAGTATTACTAAACCGAGAGAGTATTACTAAACTGAGAGAATATTACTAAACTGAGAGAGTATTACTAAACTGAGAGAAATGAGAGAATATTACTAAACTGAGAGAATATTACTAAACTGAGAGAGTATTACTAAACTGAGGGAGTATTACTAAACCGAGAGAGTATTACTAACCTGAGAGAGTATTACTAAACTGAGAGAATATTACTAAACTGTGAGATTATTACTAAACTGAGAGAGTATTACTAACCCGAGAGAGTATTACTAAACTGAGAGATTATTACTAAACTGAGAGAATATTACTAAACTGAGAGAGTATAACTAAACTGAGAGAGCTGAGAGAATATTACTAAACTGAGAGAATATTACTAAACTGAGATAGTATTACTAAACTGAGAGAGTGTTACTAAACTGAGAGAGTGTTACTAAACTGAGAGAGTGTTACTAGACTGAGAGAGTATTACTAAACTGAGAGAATATTACTAAACTGAGAGAGTATTACTAAACTGAGGGAGTATTACTAAACCGAGAGAGTATTACTAAACTGAGAGAATATTACTAAACTGAGAGAGTATTACTAAACTGAGAGAGTATTACTAAACTGAGGGAGTATTACTAAACCGAGAGAGTATTACTAACCTGAGAGAGTATTACTAAACTGAGAGAATATTACTAAACTGTGAGATTATTACTAAACTGAGAGAGTATTACTAAACTGAGGGAGTATTACTAAACCGAGAGAGTATTACTAAACTGAGAGACTATTACTAAACTGAGAGAGTGTTACTAGACTGAGATAGTATTACTCAACTGAGAGAGTATTACTAAACTAAGAGAGTGTTACTAGACTGAGAGAGTATTACTAAACTGAGAGAATATTACTAAACTGAGAGAGTATTACTAAACTGAGGGAGTATTACTAAACCGAGAGAGTATTACTAAACTGAGAGAATATTACTAAACTAAGAGAGTATTACTAAACTGAGAGAAATTAGAGAATATTACTAAACTGAGAGAATATTACTAAACTGAGAGAGTATTACTAAACTGAGAGAAATGAGAGAATATTACTAAACTGAGAGAATATTACTAAACTGAGAGAGTATTACTAAACTGAGGGAGTATTACTAAACCGAGAGAGTATTACTAACCTGAGAGAGTATTACTAAACTGAGAGAATATTACTAAACTGTGAGATTATTACTAAACTGAGAGAGTATTACTAACCCGAGAGAGTATTACTAAACTGAGAGATTATTACTAAACTGAGAGAATATTACTAAACTGAGAGAGTATAACTAAACTGAGAGAGCTGAGAGAATATTACTAAACTGAGAGAATATTACTAAACTGAGAGAGTATTACTAAACTGAGAGAGTGTTACTAAACTGAGAGAGTGTTACTAAACTGAGAGAGTGTTACTAGACTGAGAGAGTATTACTAAACTGAGAGAATATTACTAAACTGAGAGAGTATTACTAAACTGAGGGAGTATTACTAAACCGAGAGAGTATTACTAAACTGAGAGAATATTACTAAACTGAGAGAGTATTACTAAACTGAGAGAAATGAGAGAATATTACTAAACTGAGAGAATATTACTAAACTGAGAGAGTATTACTAAACTGAGGGAATATTACTAAACCGAGAGAGTATTACTAACCTGAGAGAGTATTACTAAACTGAGAGAATATTACTAAACTGTGAGATTATTACTAAACTGAGAGAGTATTACTAAACTGAGGGAGTATTACTAAACCGAGAGAGTATTACTAAACTGAGAGAGTATTACTAAACTGAGAGAGTGTTACTAGACTGAGATAGTATTACTCAACTGAGAGAGTATTACTAAACTGAGAGAGTGTTACTAGACTGAGAGAGTATTACTAAACTGAGAGAATATTACTAAACTGAGAGAGTATTACTAAACTGAGAGAAATGAGAGAATATTACTAAACTGAGAGAATATTACTAAACTGAGAGAGTATTACTAAACTGAGGGAGTATTACTAAACTGAGAGATTATTACTAAACTGAGAGAATATTACTAAACTGAGAGAGTATTACTAAACTGAGAGAGTATTACTAAACTGAGAGAGTATTACTAAACTGAGAGAGTATTACTGAACTGAGAGAGTGTTACTAAACTGAGAGAATATTACTAAACTGAGAGAGTATTACTAACCCGAGAGAGTATTAGTAAACTGAGAGATTATTACTAAACTGAGAGAATATTACTAAACTGAGAGAGTATAACTAAACTGAGAGAGCTGAGAGAATATTACTAAACTGAGAGAATATTACTAAACTGAGAGAGTATTACTAAACTGAGAGAGTGTTACTAAACTGAGAGAGTGTTACTAAACTGAGAGAGTATTACTAAACTGAGAGAGCTGAGAGAGTATTACAAGACTGAGAGAGTATTACTAAGCTGAGAGAGTTTTACTAAACTGAGAAAGTACTACTAACCCGAGAGAGTATTATTAAACTGAGAGAATATTACTAAACTGAGAGAGCTGAGAGAATATTACTAAACTGAGAGAGTATTACTAAACTGAGAGAATATTACTAAACTGAGAGAGTATTACTAAACTGAGAGAGTATTACTAAACTGAGAGAGTATTACTCAACGGAGAGATTATTACTCAACTGAGAGAGTATTACTAAACTGAGAGAGTATTACAAAACTGAGAGAGTGTTGCTAGACTGAGATAGTATTACTCAACTGAGAGTGTGTTACTAAACTGAGAGAAAATTACTCAACGGAGAGATTATTACTCAACTGAGAGAGTGTTACTAAACTAAGAGAGTATTACTAAACTGAGAGAGTATTACTAAACTGAGAGAGTGTTGCTAGACTGAGATAGTATTACTAAACTGAGAGAGTTGTACTAAACTGAGAGAGTATTACTAAACTGTGAGAATATTACTCAACTGAGAGATTATTAATCTATGGAGAGATTATTTCTAAACTGAGAGAGTATTACTAAACTGAGAGAGTATTACTAAACTGAGAGAGTGTTACTAAACTGAGAGAGTATTACTCAACTGAGAGAGTATTACTAAACTGAGAGAGTATTACTAAACTGAGAGAGTGTTACTAGACTGAGATAGTATTACTCAACTGAGAGAGTGTTACTAAACTGAGAGAATATTACTCAACGGAGATATTATTACTCAACTGAGAGAGTGTTACTAAACTAAGAGAGTATTACTAAACTGAGAGAGTGTTGCTAGACTGAGATAGTATTACTAAACTGAGAGAGTATTACTAAACTGAGAGAGTATTACTAAACTGTGAGAATATTACTCAACTGAGAGAGTATTACTCTATGGAGAGATTATTTCTCAACTGAGAGAGTTTTACTAAACTGAGAGAGTATTACTAAACTGACAGAGTGTTACTAAACATAGAGTATATTACTCAACTGAGAGAGTATTACTCAACTGAGAGAGTATTACTAAACTGAGAGAGTTTTACTAAACTGAGATAGTATTACTCAACTGAGAGAGTATTACTAAACTGAGAGAGTATTACTAAACTGAGAGAGTATTACTCAACTGAAAGAGTATTACTAAACTGATAGAATATTACTCAACGGAGAGAGTGTTACTAGACTGAGAGAGTATTACTAAACTGAGAGAGTGTTACTAAACTGAGAGAGTATTACTAAACTGAGAGAGCTGAGAGAGTATTACTAAACTGAGAGAGTATTACTAAACTGAGAGAATATTACTAAACTGAGAGAGCATTACTAAACTGAGAGAGTATTACTAAACCGAGAGAGTATTACTAAACTGAGAGAATATTACTAAACTGAGAGAGTATTACTAAACTGAGAGAAATTAGAGAATATTACTAAACTGAGAGAATATTACTAAACTGAGAGAGTATTACTAAACTGAGGGAGTATTACTAAACCGAGAGAGTATTACTAACCTGAGAGAGTATTACTAAACTGAGAGAATATTACTAAACTGTGAGATTATTACTAAACTGAGAGAGTATTACTAACCCGAGAGAGTATTACTAAACTGAGAGATTATTACTAAACTGAGAGAATATTACTAAACTGAGAGAGTATAACTAAACTGAGAGAGCTGAGAGAATATTACTAAACTGAGAGAATATTACTAAACTGAGAGAGTATTACTAAACTGAGAGAGTGTTACTAAACTGAGAGAGTGTTACTAAACTGAGAGAGTATTACTAAACTGAGAGAATATTACTAAACTGAGAGAGTATTACTAAACTGAGGGAGTATTACTAAACCGAGAGAGTATTACTAAACTGAGAGAATATTACTAAACTGAGAGAGTATTACTAAACTGAGAGAAATGAGAGAATATTACTAAACTGAGAGAATATTACTAAACTGAGAGAGTATTACTAAACTGAGGGAGTATTACTAAACCGAGAGAGTATTACTAACCTGAGAGAGTATTACTAAACTGAGAGAATATTACTAAACTGTGAGATTATTACTAAACTGAGAGAGTATTACTAAACTGAGGGAGTATTACTAAACCGAGAGAGTATTACTAAACTGAGAGACTATTACTAAACTGAGAGAGTGTTACTAGACTGAGATAGTATTACTCAACTGAGAGAGTATTACTAAACTAAGAGAGTGTTACTAGACTGAGAGAGTATTACTAAACTGAGAGAATATTACTAAACTGAGAGAGTATTACTAAACTGAGGGAGTATTACTAAACCGAGAGAGTATTACTAAACTGAGAGAATATTACTAAACTAAGAGAGTATTACTAAACTGAGAGAAATTAGAGAATATTACTAAACTGAGAGAATATTACTAAACTGAGAGAGTATTACTAAACTGAGAGAAATGAGAGAATATTACTAAACTGAGAGAATATTACTAAACTGAGAGAGTATTACTAAACTGAGGGAGTATTACTAAACCGAGAGAGTATTACTAACCTGAGAGAGTATTACTAAACTGAGAGAATATTACTAAACTGTGAGATTATTACTAAACTGAGAGAGTATTACTAACCCGAGAGAGTATTACTAAACTGAGAGATTATTACTAAACTGAGAGAATATTACTAAACTGAGAGAGTATAACTAAACTGAGAGAGCTGAGAGAATATTACTAAACTGAGAGAATATTACTAAACTGAGAGAGTATTACTAAACTGAGAGAGTGTTACTAAACTGAGAGAGTGTTACTAAACTGAGAGAGTGTTACTAGACTGAGAGAGTATTACTAAACTGAGAGAATATTACTAAACTGAGAGAGTATTACTAAACTGAGGGAGTATTACTAAACCGAGAGAGTATTACTAAACTGAGAGAATATTACTAAACTGAGAGAGTATTACTAAACTGAGAGAAATGAGAGAATATTACTAAACTGAGAGAATATTACTAAACTGAGAGAGTATTACTAAACTGAGGGAATATTACTAAACCGAGAGAGTATTACTAACCTGAGAGAGTATTACTAAACTGAGAGAATATTACTAAACTGTGAGATTATTACTAAACTGAGAGAGTATTACTAAACTGAGGGAGTATTACTAAACCGAGAGAGTATTACTAAACTGAGAGAGTATTACTAAACTGAGATAGTATTACTCAACTGAGAGAGTATTACTAAACTGAGAGAGTGTTACTAGACTGAGAGAGTATTACTAAACTGAGAGAATATTACTAAACTGAGAGAGTGTTACTAAACTGAGAGAAATGAGAGAATATTACTAAACTGAGAGAATATTACTAAACTGAGAGAGTATTACTAAACTGAGGGAGTATTACTAAACTGAGAGATTATTACTAAACTGAGAGAATATTACTAAACTGAGAGAGTATAACTAAACTGAGAGAGCTGAGAGAATATTACTAAACTGAGAGAATATTACTAAACTGAGAGAGTATTACTGAACTGAGAGAGTGTTACTAAACTGAGAGAATATTACTAAACTGAGAGAGTATTACTAACCCGAGAGAGTATTAGTAAACTGAGAGATTATTACTAAACTGAGAGAATATTACTAAACTGAGAGAGTATAACTAAACTGAGAGAGCTGAGAGAATATTACTAAACTGAGAGAATATTACTAAACTGAGAGAGTATTACTAAACTGAGAGAGTGTTACTAAACTGAGAGAGTGTTACTAAACTGAGAGAGTATTACTAAACTGAGAGAGCTGAGAGAGTATTACAAGACTGAGAGAGTATTACTAAGCTGAGAGAGTTTTACTAAACTGAGAAAGTACTACTAACCCGAGAGAGTATTATTAAACTGAGAGAATATTACTAAACTGAGAGAGCTGAGAGAATATTACTAAACTGAGAGAGTATTACTAAACTGAGAGAATATTACTAAACTGAGAGAGTATTAATAAACTGAGAGAGTGTTACTAAACTGAGAGAAAATTACTCAACGGAGAGATTATTACTCAACTGAGAGAGTATTACTAAACTGAGAGAGTATTACAAAACTGAGAGAGTGTTGCTAGACTGAGATAGTATTACTCAACTGAGAGTGTGTTACTAAACTGAGAGAAAATTACTCAACGGAGAGATTATTACTCAACTGAGAGAGTGTTACTAAACTAAGAGAGTATTACTAAACTGAGAGAGTATTACTAAACTGAGAGAGTGTTGCTAGACTGAGATAGTATTACTAAACTGAGAGAGTTGTACTAAACTGAGAGAGTATTACTAAACTGTGAGAATATTACTCAACTGAGAGATTATTAATCTATGGAGAGATTATTTCTAAACTGAGAGAGTATTACTAAACTGAGAGAGTATTACTAAACTGAGAGAGTGTTACTAAACTGAGAGAGTATTACTCAACTGAGAGAGTATTACTAAACTGAGAGAGTATTACTAAACTGAGAGAGTGTTACTAGACTGAGATAGTATTACTCAACTGAGAGAGTGTTACTAAACTGAGAGAATATTACTCACCGGAGAGAATATTACTAAATTGAGAGAGTATTACTAACCTGAGAGAGTATTACTAAACTGAGAGAGTATTACTAACCCGAGAGAGTATTACTAAACTGAGAGAATATTACTAAACTAAGCGAGTATTACTAACCCGGGAGAGTATTACTCAACCGAGAGAGTATTACTAAACTGAGAGCGTATTACTTACCCGAGAGAGTATTACTAAACTGTGAGAGTATTACTAACCCGAGAGAGTATTACTAAACTGAGAGAGTATTACTAAACTGAGAGAGTATTACTAAACTGACAGAGTGTTACTAAACAGGGAGAATATTACTCAACTGAGAGAGTATTACTCAACTGAGAGAGTATTACTAAACTGAGAGAGTTTTACTAAACTGAGATAGTATTACTCAACTGAGAGAGTATTACTAAACTGAGAGAGTATTACTAAACTGAGAGAGTA
This sequence comes from Salvelinus alpinus, assembly GCF_045679555.1. Classification (NCBI taxonomy): domain Eukaryota; kingdom Metazoa; phylum Chordata; class Actinopteri; order Salmoniformes; family Salmonidae; genus Salvelinus; species Salvelinus alpinus. The sequence continues at coordinate 6,544,863 of NC_092096.1, read as the reverse complement.
TTACTCAACTGAAAGAGTATTACTAAACTGATAGAATATTACTCAACGGAGAGAGTGTTACTAGACTGAGAGAGTATTACTAAACTGAGAGAGTGTTACTAAACTGAGAGAGTATTACTAAACTGAGAGAGCTGAGAGAGTATTACCAAACTGAGAGAATATTACTAAACTAAGAGAATATTACTAAACTGAGAGAATATTACTAAACTGAGAGAGCTGAGAGAATATTACTAAACTGAGAGAGTATTACTAAACTAAGAGAATATTACTAAACTGAGAGAGTATTACTAAACTGAGAGAATATTACTAAACTGAGAGAGAATTACTAAACTGAGAGAATATTACTAAACTGAGAGAGTATTACTAAACTGAGAGAGCTGAGAGAATATTACTAAACTGAGCGAATATTACTAAACTGAGAGAGTATTACTAAACTGAGGCAGTATTACTAAACCGAGAGAGTATTACTAAACTGAGAGAGCTGAGAGAATATTACTAAACTGAGAGAATATTACTAAACTGAGAGAGTATTACTAAACTGGGGGAGTATTACTAAACCGAGAGAGTATTACTAACCTGAGAGAGTATTACTAAACTGAGAGAATATTACTAAACTGTGAGAGTATTACTAAACTGAGAGAGTATTACTAACCCGAGAGAGTATTACTAAACTGAGAGAGTATTACTAAACTGAGAGAGTGTTACTAGACTGAGATAGTATTACTCAACTGAGAGAGTATTACTAAACTGAGAGAGTGTTACTAACCCGAGAGAGTATTACTAAACTGTGAGAGTATTACTAAACTGAGAGAATATTACTAAACTGAGAGAATATTACTAAACTGAGAGAGCTGAGAGAGTATTACTAACCCGAGAGAGTATTACTAAACTGAGAGAGTGTTACTAGACTGAGATAGTATTACTCAACTGTGAGAGTATTACTAGACTGAGAGATTATTACTAACCCGAGAGAGTATTACTAAACTGTGACTGAGAGAATATAACTCAACTGAGAGAATATTACTCACCGGAGAGAATATGACTAAATTGAGAGAGTAGTACTAACCTGAGAGAGTATTACTAAACCGAGAGAGTATTACTAAACTGAGAGAATATTACTAAACTGAGAGAGAATTACTAAACTGAGAGAATATTACTAAACTGAGAGAGTATTACTAAACTGAGAGAGCTGAGAGAATATTACTAAACTGAGCGAATATTACTAAACTGAGAGAGTATTACTAAACTGAGGCAGTATTACTAAACCGAGAGAGTATTACTAAACTGAGAGAGCTGAGAGAATATTACTAAACTGAGAGAGTATTACTAACCTGAGAGAGTATTACTAAACTGGGGGAGTATTACTAAACCGAGAGAGTATTACTAACCTGAGAGAGTATTACTAAACTGAGAGAATATTACTAAACTGTGAGAGTATTACTAAACTGAGAGAGTATTACTAACCCGAGAGAGTATTACTAAACTGAGAGAGTATTACTAAACTGAGAGAGTGTTACTAGACTGAGATAGTATTACTCAACTGAGAGAGTATTACTAAACTGAGAGAGTGTTACTAACCCGAGAGAGTATTACTAAACTGTGAGAGTATTACTAAACTGAGAGAATATTACTAAACTGAGAGAATATTACTAAACTGAGAGAGCTGAGAGAGTATTACTAACCCGAGAGAGTATTACTAAACTGAGAGAGTGTTACTAGACTGAGATAGTATTACTCAACTGTGAGAGTATTACTAGACTGAGAGATTATTACTAACCCGAGAGAGTATTACTAAACTGTGACTGAGAGAATATAACTCAACTGAGAGAATATTACTCACCGGAGAGAATATGACTAAATTGAGAGAGTATTACTAACCTGAGAGAGTATTACTAAACCGAGAGAGTATTACTAACCCGAGAGAGTATTACTAAACTGAGAGAATATTACTAAACTAAGCGAGTATTACTAACCCGGGAGAGTATTACTCAACCGAGAGAGTATTACTAAACTGAGAGCGTATTACTAACCCGAGAGAGTATTACTAAACTGTGAGATTATTACTAACCCGAGAGAGTATTACTAAACTGAGAGAGTATTACTAAACTGAGAGAATTTTACTAAACTGAGAGAGTATTACTAAACTGAGCGAATATTACTAAACTGAGAGAGTATTACTAAACTGAGGGAGTATTACTAAACTGAGAGAGTATTACTAAACTTAGAGAATTTTACTAAACTTGGAGAGTATTACTAAACTGAGAGAGCTGAGAGAATATTACTAAACTGAGAGAGTATTACTAAACTGGGGGAGTATTACTAAACCAAGAGAGTATTACTAACCTGAGAGAGTATTACTAAACTGAGAGAATATTACATAAACTGTGAGAGTTTTACTAAACTGAGAGAGTATTACTATCCCGAGAGAGTATTACTAAACTGAGAGAGTATTACTAAACTGAGAGAGTGTTACTAGACTGAGATAGTATTACTCAACTGAGAGAGTATTACTAAACTGAGAGAGTGTTACTAGACTGAGAGAGTATTACTAAACTGAGAGAATATTACTAAACTGAGAGAGTATTACTAAACTGAGGGAGTATTACTAAACCGAGAGAGTGTTACTAGACTGAGATAGTATTACTCAACTGAGAGAGTATTACTAAACTGAGAGAGTGTTACTAACCCGAGAGAGTATTACTAAACTGTGAGAGTATTACTAAACTGAGAGAATATTACTAAACTGAGAGAATATTACTAAACTGAGAGAGCTGAGAGAGTATTACTAGACTGAGAGAATATTACTAAACTGAGAGAGTATTACTAAACTGAGAGAGTATTACTAAACTGAGAGAATATTACTAAATTGAGAGAGTAGTACTAACCTGAGAGAATATTACTAAACTGAGAGAGTATTACTAACCTGAGAGAGTATTACTAAACTGGGGGAGTATTACTAAACCGAGAGAGTATTACTAACCTGAGAGAGTATTACTAAACTGAGAGAATATTACTAAACTGTGAGAGTATTACTAAACTGAGAGAGTATTACTAACCCGAGAGAGTATTACTAAACTGAGAGAGTATTACTAAACTGAGAGAGTGTTACTAGACTGAGATAGTATTACTCAACTGAGAGAGTATTACTAAACTGAGAGAGTGTTACTAACCCGAGAGAGTATTACTAAACTGTGAGAGTATTACTAAACTGAGAGAATATTACTAAACTGAGAGAATATTACTAAACTGAGAGAGCTGAGAGAGTATTACTAACCCGAGAGAGTATTACTAAACTGAGAGAGTGTTACTAGACTGAGATAGTATTACTCAACTGTGAGAGTATTACTAGACTGAGAGATTATTACTAACCCGAGAGAGTATTACTAAACTGTGACTGAGAGAATATAACTCAACTGAGAGAATATTACTCACCGGAGAGAATATGACTAAATTGAGAGAGTAGTACTAACCTGAGAGAGTATTACTAAACCGAGAGAGTATTACTAACCCGAGAGAGTATTACTAAACTGAGAGAATATCACTAAACTAAGCGAGTATTACTAACCCGGGAGAGTATTACTCAACCGAGAGAGTATTACTAAACTGAGAGCGTATTACTAACCCGAGAGAGTATTACTAAACTGTGAGATTATTACTAACCCGAGAGAGTATTACTAAACTGAGAGAGTATTACTAAACTGAGAGAATTTTACTAAACTGAGAGAGTATTACTAAACTGAGCGAATATTACTAAACTGAGAGAGTATTACTAAACTGAGGGAGTATTACTAAACTGAGAGAGTATTACTAAACTTAGAGAATTTTACTAAACTTGGAGAGTATTACTAAACTGAGAGAGCTGAGAGAATATTACTAAACTGAGAGAGTATTACTAAACTGGGGGAGTATTACTAAACCAAGAGAGTATTACTAACCTGAGAGAGTATTACTAAACTGAGAGAATATTACATAAACTGTGAGAGTTTTACTAAACTGAGAGAGTATTACTAAACTGAGAGAATATTACATAAACTGTGAGAGTTTTACTAAACTGAGAGAGTATTACTATCCCGAGAGAGTATTACTAAACTGAGAGAGTATTACATAAACTGTGAGAGTTTTACTAAACTGAGAGAGTATTACTATCCCGAGAGAGTATTACTAAACTGAGAGAGTATTACTAAACTGAGAGAGTGTTACTAGACTGAGATAGTATTACTCAACTGAGAGAGTATTACTAAACTGAGAGAGTATTACTAAACTGAGAGAATATTACTAAACTGAGAGAGTATTACTAAACTGAGGGAGTATTACTAAACCGAGAGAGTATTACTAAACTGAGAGAGTGTTACTAGACTGAGAGAGTATTACTAAACTGTGAGAGTATTACTAAACTGAGAGAATATTACTAAACTGAGAGAATATTACTAAACTGAGAGAGCTGAGAGAGTATTACTAGACTGAGATATTATTACTAGACTGAGAGAATATAACTCAACTGAGAGAATATTACTCACCGGAGAGAATATTACTAAATTGAGAGAGTAGTACTAACCTGAGAGAATATTACTAAACTGAGAGAGTATTACTAACCTGAGAGAGTATTACTAAACTGGGGGAGTATTACTAAACCGAGAGAGTATTACTAACCTGAGAGAGTATTACTAAACTGAGAGAATATTACTAAACTGTGAGAGTATTACTAAACTGAGAGAGTATTACTAACCCGAGAGAGTATTACTAAACTGAGAGAGTATTACTAAACTGAGAGAGTGTTACTAGACTGAGATAGTATTACTCAACTGAGAGAGTATTACTAAACTGAGAGAGTGTTACTAACCCGAGAGAGTATTACTAAACTGTGAGAGTATTACTAAACTGAGAGAATATTACTAAACTGAGAGAATATTACTAAACTGAGAGAGCTGAGAGAGTATTACTAACCCGAGAGAGTATTACTAAACTGAGAGAGTGTTACTAGACTGAGATAGTATTACTCAACTGTGAGAGTATTACTAGACTGAGAGATTATTACTAACCCGAGAGAGTATTACTAAACTGTGACTGAGAGAATATAACTCAACTGAGAGAATATTACTCACCGGAGAGAATATGACTAAATTGAGAGAGTAGTACTAACCTGAGAGAGTATTACTAAACCGAGAGAGTATTACTAACCCGAGAGAGTATTACTAAACTGAGAGAATATCACTAAACTAAGCGAGTATTACTAACCCGGGAGAGTATTACTCAACCGAGAGAGTATTACTAAACTGAGAGCGTATTACTAACCCGAGAGAGTATTACTAAACTGTGAGATTATTACTAACCCGAGAGAGTATTACTAAACTGAGAGAGTATTACTAAACTGAGAGAATTTTACTAAACTGAGAGAGTATTACTAAACTGAGCGAATATTACTAAACTGAGAGAGTATTACTAAACTGAGGGAGTATTACTAAACTGAGAGAGTATTACTAAACTTAGAGAATTTTACTAAACTTGGAGAGTATTACTAAACTGAGAGAGCTGAGAGAATATTACTAAACTGAGAGAGTATTACTAAACTGGGGGAGTATTACTAAACCAAGAGAGTATTACTAACCTGAGAGAGTATTACTAAACTGAGAGAATATTACATAAACTGTGAGAGTTTTACTAAACTGAGAGAGTATTACTATCCCGAGAGAGTATTACTAAACTGAGAGAGTATTACTAAACTGAGAGAGTGTTACTAGACTGAGATAGTATTACTCAACTGAGAGAGTATTACTAAACTGAGAGAGTGTTACTAGACTGAGAGAGTATTACTAAACTGAGAGAATATTACTAAACTGAGAGAGTATTACTAAACTGAGGGAGTATTACTAAACCGAGAGAGTATTACTAAACTGAGAGAGTGTTACTAGACTGAGAGAGTATTACTAAACTGAGAGAGTGTTACTAACCCGAGAGAGTATTACTAAACTGTGAGAGTATTACTAAACTGAGAGAATATTACTAAACTGAGAGAATATTACTAAACTGAGAGAGCTGAGAGAGTATTACTAGACTGAGATATTATTACTAGACTGAGAGAATATAACTCAACTGAGAGAATATTACTCACCGGAGAGAATATTACTAAATTGAGAGAGTAGTACTAACCTGAGAGAGTATTACTAAACCGAGAGAGTATTACTAACCCGAGAGAGTATTACTAAACTGAGAGAATATTACTAAACTAAGCGAGTATTACTAACCCGGGAGAGTATTACTCAACCGAGAGAGTATTACTAAACTGAGAGCGTATTACTAACCCGAGAGAGTATTACTAAACTGTGAGAGTATTACTAACCCGAGAGAGTATTACTAAACTGAGAGAGTATTACTAAACTGAGAGAATTTTACTAAACTGAGAGAGTATTACTAAACTGAGCGAATATTACTAAACTGAGAGAGTATTACTAAACTGAGAGAGTATTACTAAACTGAGAGAGTATTACTAAACTGAGAGAATATTACTAAACTGAGAGAGAATTACTAAACTGAGAGAATATTACTAAACTGAGAGAGTATTACTAAACTGAGAGAGCTGAGAGAATATTACTAAACTGAGAGAGTATTACTAAACTGAGAGAATATTACTAAACTGTGAGAGTATTACTAGACTGAGAGAGTATTACTAAACTGAGAGAATATTACTAAACTGAGAGAGTATTACTAAACTGAGGGAGTATTACTAAACCGAGAGAGTATTACTAAACTGAGAGAGTGTTACTAGACTGAGATAGTATTACTCAACTGAGAGAGTATTACTAAACTGAGAGAGTGTTACTAGACTGAGAGAGTATTACTAAACTGAGAGAATATTACTAAACTGAGAGAGTATTACTAAACTGAGGGAGTATTACTAAACCGAGAGAGTATTACTAAACTGAGAGAGTGTTACTAGACTGAGAGAGTATTACTAAACTGAGAGAGTGTTACTAACCCGAGAGAGTATTACTAAACTGTGAGAGTATTACTAAACTGAGGGAGTATTACTAAACCGAGAGAGTATTACTAAACTGAGAGAGTATTACTAAACTGAGAGAGTATTACTAAACTGAGAGAGTGTTACTAACCCGAGAGAGTGTTACTAAACTGAGAGAAGAGAGAATATTACTAAACTGAGAGAATATTACTAAACTGAGAGAGTATTACTAAACTGAGGGAGTATTACTAAACTGAGAGATTATTACTAAACTGAGAGAATATTACTAAACTGAGAGAGTATAACTAAACTGAGAGAGCTGAGAGAATATTACTAAACTGAGAGAGTATTACTAAACTGAGAGAGTATTACTGAACTGAGAGAGTGTTACTAAACTGAGAGAATATTACTAAACTGAGAGAGTATTACTAACCCGAGAGAGTATTAGTAAAAGGGGAGAGATTATTACTAAACTGAGAGAATATTACTAAACTGAGAGAGTATAACTAAACTGAGAGAGCTGAGAGAATATTACTAAACTGAGAGAATATTACTAAACTGAGAGAGTATTACTAAACTGAGAGAGTGTTACTAAACTGAGAGAGTGTTACTAAACTGAGAGAGTATTACTAAACTGAGAGAGCTGAGAGAGTATTACAAGACTGAGAGAGTATTACTAAGCTGAGAGAGTTTTACTAAACTGAGAAAGTACTACTAACCCGAGAGAGTATTACTAAACTGAGAGAATATTACTAAACTGAGAGAGCTGAGAGAATATTACTAAACTGAGAGAGTATTACTAAACTGAGAGAATATTACTAAACTGAGAGAGTATTAATAAACTGAGAGAGTGTTACTAAACTGAGAGAAAATTACTCAACGGAGAGATTATTACTCAACTGAGAGAGTATTACTAAACTGAGAGAGTATTACTAAACTGAGAGAGTGTTGCTAGACTGAGATAGTATTACTCAACTGAGAGAGTATTACTAAACTGAGAGAGTGTTGCTAGACTGAGATAGTATTACTAAACTGAGAGAGTTGTAATAAACTGAGAGAGTATTACTAAACTGTGAGAATATTACTCAACTGAGAGATTATTACTCTATGGAGAGATTATTTCTAAACTGAGAGAGTATTACTAAACTGAGAGAGTATTACTAAACTGAGAGAGTGTTACTAAACTGAGAGAGTATTACTCAACTGAGAGAGTATTACTAAACTGAGAGAGTATTACTAAACTGAGAGAGTGTTACTAGACTGAGATAGTATTACTCAACTGAGAGAGTGTTACTAAACTGAGAGAATATTACTCAACGGAGATATTATTACTCAACTGAGAGAGTGTTACTAAACTAAGAGAGTATTACTAAACTGAGAGAATGTTGCTAGACTGAGATAGTATTACTAAACTGAGAGAGTATTACTAAACTGAGAGAGTATTACTAAACTGTGAGAATATTACTCAACTGAGAGAGTATTACTCTATGGAGAGATTTTTTCTCAACCGAGAGAGTATTACTAAACTGAGAGAGTATTACTAAACTGAGAGAGTATTACTAAACTGAGAGAATATTACTCAACTGAGAGAGTATTACTCAACTGAGAGAGTATTACTAAACTGAGAGAGTTTTACTAAACTGAGATAGTATTACTCAACTGAGAGAGTATTACTAAACTGAGAGAGTATTACTAAACTGAGAGAGTATTACTCAACTGAAAGAGTATTACTGAACTGATAGAATATTACTCAACGGAGAGAGTGTTACTAGACTGAGAGAGTATTACTAAACTGAGAGAGTGTTACTAAACTGAGAGAGTATTACTAAACTGAGAGAGCTGAGAGAGTATTACCAAACTGAGAGAATATTACTAAACTGAGAGAATATTACTAAACTGAGAGAATATTACTAAACTGAGAGAGCTGAGAGAATATTACTAAACTGAGAGAGTATTACTAAACTGAGAGAATATTACTAAACTGAGCGAATATTACTAAACTGAGAGAGTATTACTAAACTGAGGCAGTATTACTAAACCGAGAGAGTATTACTAAACTGAGAGAGCTGAGAGAATATTACTAAACTGAGAGAGTATTACTAAACTGAGAGAGTATTACTAAACTGAGAGAGTATTACTAACCTGAGAGAGTATTACTAAACTGAGAGAATATTACTAAACTGTGAGAGTATTACTAAACTGAGAGAGTATTACTAACCCGAGAGAGTATTACTAAACTGGGAGAGTATTACTAAACTGAGAGAGTATTACTAAACTGAGATAGTATTACTCAACTGAGAGAGTATTACTAAACTGAGAGAGTGTTACTAACCCGAGAGAGTATTACTAAACTGTGAGAGTATTACTAAACTGAGAGAATATTACTAAACTGAGAGAATATTACTAAACTGAGAGAGCTGAGAGAGTATTACTAGACTGAGAGATTATTACTAACCCGAGAGAGTATTACTAAACTGTGACTGAGAGAATATAACTCAACTGAGAGAATATTACTCACCGGAGAGAATATGACTAAATTGAGAGAGTAGTACTAACCTGAGAGAGTATTACTAAACCGAGAGAGTATTACTAACCCGAGAGAGTATTACTAAACTGAGAGAATATTACTAAACTAAGCGAGTATTACTAACCCGGGAGAGTATTACTCAACCGAGAGAGTATTACTAAACTGAGAGCGTATTACTAACCCGAGAGAGTATTACTAAACTGAGAGAGTATTACTAACCCGAGAGAGTATTACTAAACTGAGAGAGTATTACTAAACTGAGAGAATTTTACTAAACTGAGAGAGTATTACTAAACTGAGCGAATATTACTAAACTGAGAGAGTATTACTAAACTGAGGGAGTATTACTAAACTGAGAGAGTATTACTAAACTTAGAGAATTTTACTAAACTTGGAGAGTATTACTAAACTGAGAGAGCTGAGAGAATATTACTAAACTGAGAGAGTATTACTAAACTGGGGGAGTATTACTAAACCAAGAGAGTATTACTAACCTGAGAGAGTATTACTAAACTGAGAGAATATTACATAAACTGTGAGAGTTTTACTAAACTGAGAGAGTATTACTATCCCGAGAGAGTATTACTAAACTGAGAGAGTATTACTAAACTGAGAGAGTGTTACTAGACTGAGATAGTATTACTCAACTGAGAGAGTATTACTAGACTGAGAGAGTATTACTAAACTGAGAGAATATTACTAAACTGAGAGAGTATTACTAAACTGAGGGAGTATTACTAAACCGAGAGAGTATTACTAAACTGAGAGAGTGTTACTAGACTGAGATAGTATTACTCAACTGAGAGAGTATTACTAAACTGAGAGAGTGTTACTAGACTGAGAGAGTATTACTAAACTGAGAGAATATTACTAAACTGAGAGAGTATTACTAAACTGAGGGAGTATTACTAAACCGAGAGAGTATTACTAAACTGAGAGAGTGTTACTAGACTGAGAGAGTATTACTAAACTGAGAGAGTGTTACTAACCCGAGAGAGTATTACTAAACTGTGAGAGTATTACTAAACTGAGAGAATATTACTAAACTGAGAGAATATTACTAAACTGAGAGAGCTGAGAGAGTATTACTAGACTGAGATATTATAACTAGACTGAGAGAATATAACTCAACTGAGAGAATATTACTCACCGGAGAGAATATTACTAAATTGAGAGAGTAGTACTAACCTGAGAGAGTATTACTAAACCGAGAGAGTATTACTAACCCGAGAGAGTATTACTAAACTGAGAGAATATTACTAAACTAAGCGAGTATTACTAACCCGGGAGAGTATTACTCAACCGAGAGAGTATTACTAAACTGAGAGCGTATTACTAACCCGAGAGAGTATTACTAAACTGTGAGAGTATTACTAACCCGAGAGAGTATTACTAAACTGAGAGAGTATTACTAAACTGAGAGAATTTTACTAACCCGAGAGAGTATTACTAAACTGTGAGAGTATTACTAACCCGAGAGAGTATTACTAAACTGAGAGAGTATTACTAAACTGAGAGAATTTTACTAAACTGAGAGAGTATTACTAAACTGAGCGAATATTACTAAACTGAGAGAGTATTACTAAACTGAGGGAGTATTACTAAACTGTGAGAGTATTACTAAACTGAGAGAATATTACTAAACTGAGAGAGAATTACTAAACTGAGAGAATATTACTAAACTGAGAGAGTATTACTAAACTGAGAGAGCTGAGAGAATATTACTAAACTGAGAGAGTATTACTAAACTGAGAGAATATTACTAAACTGTGAGAGTATTACTAGACTGAGAGAGTATTACTAAACTGAGAGAATATTACTAAACTGAGAGAGTATTACTAAACTGAGGGAGTATTACTAAACCGAGAGAGTATTACTAAACTGAGAGAATATTACTAAACTGAGAGAGTGTTACTAAACTGAGAGAAATGAGAGAATATTACTAAACTGAGAGAATATTACTAAACTGAGAGAGTATTACTAAACTGAGGGAGTATTACTAAACTGAGAGATTATTACTAAACTGAGAGAATATTACTAAACTGAGAGAGTATAACTAAACTGAGAGAGCTGAGAGAATATTACTAAACTGAGAGAATATTACTAAACTGAGAGAATATTACTAAACTGAGAGAGCTGAGAGAGTATTACTAGACTGAGATATTATAACTAGACTGAGAGAATATAACTCAACTGAGAGAATATTACTCACCGGAGAGAATATTACTAAATTGAGAGAGTAGTACTAACCTGAGAGAGTATTACTAAACCGAGAGAGTATTACTAACCCGAGAGAGTATTACTAAACTGAAAGAATATTACTAAACTAAGCGAGTATTACTAACCCGGGAGAGTATTACTCAACCGAGAGAGTATTACTAAACTGAGAGCGTATTACTAACCCGAGAGAGTATTACTAAACTGTAAGAGTATTACTAACCCGAGAGAGTATTACTAAACTGAGAGAGTATTACTAAACTGAGAGAATTTTACTAAACTGAGAGAGTATTACTAAACTGAGCGAATATTACTAAACTGAGAGAGTATTACTAAACTGAGGGAGTATTACTAAACTGTGAGAGTATTACTAAACTGAGAGAATATTACTAAACTGAGAGAGAATTACTAAACTGAGAGAATATTACTAAACTGAGAGAGTATTACTAAACTGAGAGAGCTGAGAGAATATTACTAAACTGAGAGAGTATTACTAAACTGAGAGAATATTACTAAACTGTGAGAGTATTACTAGACTGAGAGAGTATTACTAAACTGAGAGAATATTACTAAACTGAGAGAGTATTACTAAACTGAGGGAGTATTACTAAACCGAGAGAGTATTACTAAACTGAGAGAATATTACTAAACTGAGAGAGTGTTACTAAACTGAGAGAAATGAGAGAATATTACTAAACTGAGAGAATATTACTAAACTGAGAGAGTATTACTAAACTGAGGGAGTATTACTAAACTGAGAGATTATTACTAAACTGAGAGAATATTACTAAACTGAGAGAGTATTACTAAACTGAGAGAGCTGAGAGAGTATTACTAAACTGAGAGAATATTACTAAACTGAGAGAGTATTACTGAACTGAGAGAATATTACTAAACTGAGAGAGTATTACTAAACTGAGAGAGTATTACTAACCCGAGAGAGTATTAGTAAACTGAGAGATTATTACTAAACTGAGAGAATATTACTAAACTGAGAGAGTATAACTAAACTGAGAGAGCTGAGAGAATATTACTAAACTGAGAGAATATTACTAAACTGAGAGAGTATTACTAAACTGAGAGAGTGTTACTAAACTGAGAGAGTGTTACTAAACTGAGAGAGTATTACTAAACTGAGAGAGCTGAGAGAGTATTACAAGACTGAGAGAGTATTACTAAGCTGAGAGAGTTTTACTAAACTGAGAAAGTACTACTAACCCGAGAGAGTATTACTAAACTGAGAGAATATTACTAAACTGAGAGAGCTGAGAGAATATTACTAAACTGAGAGAGTATTACTAAACTGAGAGAGTGTTACTAAACTGAGAGAGTGTTACTAAACTGAGAGAGTATTACTAAACTGAGAGAGCTGAGAGAGTATTACAAGACTGAGAGAGTATTACTAAGCTGAGAGAGTTTTACTAAACTGAGAAAGTACTACTAACCCGAGAGAGTATTATTAAACTGAGAGAATATTACTAAACTGAGAGAGCTGAGAGAATATTACTAAACTGAGAGAGTATTACTAAACTGAGAGAATATTACTAAACTGAGAGAGTATTAATAAACTGAGAGAGTGTTACTAAACTGAGAGAAAATTACTCAACGGAGAGATTATTACTCAACTGAGAGAGTATTACTAAACTGAGAGAGTATTACAAAACTGAGAGAGTGTTGCTAGACTGAGATAGTATTACTCAACTGAGAGTGTGTTACTAAACTGAGAGAAAATTACTCAACGGAGAGATTATTACTCAACTGAGAGAGTGTTACTAAAATAAGAGAGTATTACTAAACTGAGAGAGTATTACTAAACTGAGAGAGTGTTGCTAGACTGAGATAGTATTACTAAACTGAGAGAGTTGTACTAAACTGAGAGAGTATTACTAAACTGTGAGAATATTACTCAACTGAGAGATTATTAATCTATGGAGAGATTATTTCTAAACTGAGAGAGTATTACTAAACTGAGAGAGTATTACTAAACTGAGAGAGTGTTACTAAACTGAGAGAGTATTACTCAACTGAGAGAGTATTACTAAACTGAGAGAGTATTACTAAACTGAGAGAGTGTTACTAGACTGAGATAGTATTACTCAACTGAGAGAGTGTTACTAAACTGAGAGAATATTACTCACCGGAGAGAATATTACTAAATTGAGAGAGTAGTACTAACCTGAGAGAGTATTACTAAACCGAGAGAGTATTACTAACCCGAGAGAGTATTACTAAACTGAGAGAATATTACTAAACTAAGCGAGTATTACTAACCCGGGAGAGTATTACTCAACTGAGAGAGTATTACTAAACTGAGAGCGTATTACTTACCCGAGAGAGTATTACTAAACTGTGAGAGTATTACTAACCCGAGAGAGTATTACTAAACTGAGAGAGTATTACTAAACTGAGAGAGTATTACTAAACTGACAGAGTGTTACTAAACAGGGAGAATATTACTCAACTGAGAGAGTATTACTCAACTGAGAGAGTATTACTAAACTGAGAGAGTTTTACTAAACTGAGATAGTATTACTCAACTGAGAGAGTATTACTAAACTGAGAGAGTATTACTAAACTGAGAGAGCATTACTCAACTGAAAGAGTATTACTAAACTGATAGAATATTACTAAACTGAGAGAGTATTACTAAACTGAGGGAGTATTACTAAACCGAGAGAGTATTACTAAACTGAGAGAGTGTTACTAGACTGAGATAGTATTACTCAACTGAGAGAGTATTACTAAACTGAGAGAGTGTTACTAGACTGAGAGAGTATTACTAAACTGAGAGAATATTACTAAACTGAGAGAGTATTACTAAACTGAGGGAGTATTACTAAACCGAGAGAGTATTACTAAACTGAGAGAGTGTTACTAGACTGAGAGAGTATTACTAAACTGAGAGAGTGTTACTAACCCGAGAGAGTATTACTAAACTGTGAGAGTATTACTAAACTGAGAGAGTATTACTAAACCGAGAGAGTATTACTAAACTGAGAGAATATTACTAAACTGAGAGAGTATTACTAAACTGAGGGAGTATTACTAAACTGAGAGATTATTACTAAACTGAGAGAATATTACTAAACTGAGAGAGTATAACTAAACTGAGAGAGCTGAGAGAATATTACTAAACTGAGAGAATATTACTAAACTGAGAGAGTATTACTGAACTGAGAGAGTGTTACTAAACTGAGAGAATATTACTAAACTGAGAGAGTATTACTAACCCGAGAGAGTATTAGTAAAAGGGGAGAGATTATTACTAAACTGAGAGAATATTACTAAACTGAGAGAGTATAACTAAACTGAGAGAGCTGAGAGAATATTACTAAACTGAGAGAATATTACTAAACTGAGAGAGTATTACTAAACTGAGAGAGTGTTACTAAACTGAGAGAGTGTTACTAAACTGAGAGAGTATTACTAAACTGAGAGAGCTGAGAGAGTATTACAAGACTGAGAGAGTATTACTAAGCTGAGAGAGTTTTACTAACCCGAGAGAGTATTACTAAACTGAGAGAGTATTACTAAACTGAGAGAGTATTACTAAACTGAGAGAGTATTACTAAACTGAGAGAATATTACTAAACTGAGAGAGTATTAATAAACTGAGAGAGTGTTACTAAACTGAGAGAAAATTACTCAACGGAGAGATTATTACTCAACTGAGAGAGTATTACTAAACTGAGAGAGTATTACTAAACTGAGAGAGTGTTGCTAGACTGAGATAGTATTACTCAACTGAGAGAGTATTACTAAACTGAGAGAGTGTTGCTAGACTGAGATAGTATTACTAAACTGAGAGAGTTGTAATAAACTGAGAGAGTATTACTAAACTGTGAGAATATTACTCAACTGAGAGATTATTACTCTATGGAGAGATTATTTCTAAACTGAGAGAGTATTACTAAACTGAGAGAGTATTACTAAACTGAGAGAGTGTTACTAAACTGAGAGAGTATTACTCAACTGAGAGAGTATTACTAAACTGAGAGAGTATTACTAAACTGAGAGAGTGTTACTAGACTGAGATAGTATTACTCAACTGAGAGAGTGTTACTAAACTGAGAGAATATTACTCAACGGAGATATTATTACTCAACTGAGAGAGTGTTACTAAACTAAGAGAGTATTACTAAACTGAGAGAATGTTGCTAGACTGAGATAGTATTACTAAACTGAGAGAGTATTACTAAACTGAGAGAGTATTACTAAACTGAGAGAATATTACTAAACTGAGAGAATATTACTCTATGGAGAGAGGATTTCTAAAAGGAGAGAGGATGACTAAACTGAGAGAGTATTACTAAACTGACAGAGTGTTACTAAACAGAGAGAATATTACTCAACTGAGAGAGTATTACTCAACTGAGAGAGTATTACTAAACTGAGAGAGTTTTACTAAACTGAGATAGTATTACTCAACTGAGAGAGTATTACTAAACTGAGAGAGTATTACTAAACTGAGAGAGTATTACTCAACTGAAAGAGTATTACTGAACTGATAGAATATTACTCAACGGAGAGAGTGTTACTAGACTGAGAGAGTATTACTAAACTGAGAGAGTGTTACTAAACTGAGAGAGTATTACTAAACTGAGAGAGCTGAGAGAGTATTACCAAACTGAGAGAATATTACTAAACTGAGAGAATATTACTAAACTGAGAGAATATTACTAAACTGAGAGAGCTGAGAGAATATTACTAAACTGAGAGAGTATTACTAAACTGAGAGAATATTACTAAACTGAGCGAATATTACTAAACTGAGAGAGTATTACTAAACTGAGGCAGTATTACTAAACCGAGAGAGTATTACTAAACTGAGAGAGCTGAGAGAATATTACTAAACTGAGAGAATATTACTAACCTGAGAGAGTATTACTAAACCGAGAGAGTATTACTAACCTGAGAGAGTATTACTAAACTGAGAGAATATTACTAAACTGTGAGAGTATTACTAACCCGAGAGAGTATTACTAAACTGAGAGAGTATTACTAAACTGAGAGAGTGTTACTAGACTGAGATAGTATTACTCAACTGAGAGAGTATTACTAAACTGAGAGAGTGTTACTAACCCGAGAGAGTATTACTAAACTGTGAGAGTATTACTAAACTGAGAGAATATTACTAAACTGAGAGAATATTACTAAACTGAGAGAGCTGAGAGAGTATTACTAGACTGAGAGATTATTACTAACCCGAGAGAGTATTACTAAACTGTGACTGAGAGAATATAACTCAACTGAGAGAATATTACTCACCGGAGAGAATATGACTAAATTGAGAGAGTAGTACTAACCTGAGAGAGTATTACTAACCCGAGAGAGTATTACTAAACTGAGAGATTATTACTAAACTGAGAGAATATTACTAAACTGAGAGAGTATAACTAAACTGAGAGAGCTGAGAGAATATTACTAAACTGAGAGAATATTACTAAACTGAGAGAGTATTACTAAACTGAGAGAGTGTTACTAAACTGAGAGAGTGTTACTAAACTGAGAGAGTGTTACTAGACTGAGAGAGTATTACTAAACTGAGAGAATATTACTAAACTGAGAGAGTATTACTAAACTGAGGGAGTATTACTAAACTGAGAGAATATTACTAAACTGAGAGAGTATTACTAAACTGAGAGAAATGAGAGAATATTACTAAACTGAGAGAATATTACTAAACTGAGAGAGTATTACTAAACTGAGGGAGTATTACTAAACTGAGAGATTATTACTAAACTGAGAGAATATTACTAAACTGAGAGAGTATAACTAAACTGAGAGAGCTGAGAGAATATTACTAAACTGAGAGAATATTACTAAACTGAGAGAGTATTACTGAACTGAGAGAGTGTTACTAAACTGAGAGAATATTACTAAACTGAGAGAGTATTACTAACCCGAGAGAGTATTAGTAAACTGAGAGATTATTACTAAACTGAGAGAATATTACTAAACTGAGAGAGTATAACTAAACTGAGAGAGCTGAGAGAATATTACTAAACTGAGAGAATATTACTAAACTGAGAGAGTATTACTAAACTGAGAGAGTGTTACTAAACTGAGAGAGTGTTACTAAACTGAGAGAGTATTACTAAACTGAGAGAGCTGAGAGAGTATTACAAGACTGAGAGAGTATTACTAAGCTGAGAGAGTTTTACTAAACTGAGAAAGTACTACTAACCCGAGAGAGTATTATTAAACTGAGAGAATATTACTAAACTGAGAGAGCTGAGAGAATATTACTAAACTGAGAGAGTATTACTAAACTGAGAGAATATTACTAAACTGAGAGAGTATTAATAAACTGAGAGAGTGTTACTAAACTGAGAGAAAATTACTCAACGGAGAGATTATTACTCAACTGAGAGAGTATTACTAAACTGAGAGAGTATTACAAAACTGAGAGAGTGTTGCTAGACTGAGATAGTATTACTCAACTGAGAGTGTGTTACTAAACTGAGAGAAAATTACTCAACGGAGAGATTATTACTCAACTGAGAGAGTGTTACTAAACTAAGAGAGTATTACTAAACTGAGAGAGTATTACTAAACTGAGAGAGTGTTGCTAGACTGAGATAGTATTACTAAACTGAGAGAGTTGTACTAAACTGAGAGAGTATTACTAAACTGTGAGAATATTACTCAACTGAGAGATTATTAATCTATGGAGAGATTATTTCTAAACTGAGAGAGTATTACTAAACTGAGAGAGTATTACTAAACTGAGAGAGTGTTACTAAACTGAGAGAGTATTACTCAACTGAGAGAGTATTACTAAACTGAGAGAGTATTACTAAACTGAGAGAGTGTTACTAGACTGAGATAGTATTACTCAACTGAGAGAGTGTTACTAAACTGAGAGAATATTACTCAACGGAGATATTATTACTCAACTGAGAGAGTGTTACTAAACTAAGAGAGTATTACTAAACTGAGAGAGTGTTGCTAGACTGAGATAGTATTACTAAACTGAGAGAGTATTACTAAACTGAGAGAGTATTACTAAACTGTGAGAATATTACTCAACTGAGAGAGTATTACTCTATGGAGAGATTATTTCTCAACTGAGAGAGTTTTACTAAACTGAGAGAGTATTACTAAACTGACAGAGTGTTACTAAACATAGAGTATATTACTCAACTGAGAGAGTATTACTCAACTGAGAGAGTATTACTAAACTGAGAGAGTTTTACTAAACTGAGATAGTATTACTCAACTGAGAGAGTATTACTAAACTGAGAGAGTATTACTAAACTGAGAGAGTATTACTCAACTGAAAGAGTATTACTAAACTGATAGAATATTACTCAACGGAGAGAGTGTTACTAGACTGAGAGAGTATTACTAAACTGAGAGAGTGTTACTAAACTGAGAGAGTATTACTAAACTGAGAGAGCTGAGAGAGTATTACCAAACTGAGAGAGTATTACTAAACTGAGAGAATATTACTAAACTGAGAGAGCATTACTAAACTGAGGGAGTATTACTAAACCGAGAGAGTATTACTAAACTGAGAGAATATTACTAAACTGAGAGAGTATTACTAAACTGAGAGAAATTAGAGAATATTACTAAACTGAGAGAATATTACTAAACTGAGAGAGTATTACTAAACTGAGGGAGTATTACTAAACCGAGAGAGTATTACTAACCTGAGAGAGTATTACTAAACTGAGAGAATATTACTAAACTGTGAGATTATTACTAAACTGAGAGAGTATTACTAACCCGAGAGAGTATTACTAAACTGAGAGATTATTACTAAACTGAGAGAATATTACTAAACTGAGAGAGTATAACTAAACTGAGAGAGCTGAGAGAATATTACTAAACTGAGAGAATATTACTAAACTGAGATAGTATTACTAAACTGAGAGAGTGTTACTAAACTGAGAGAGTGTTACTAAACTGAGAGAGTGTTACTAGACTGAGAGAGTATTACTAAACTGAGAGAATATTACTAAACTGAGAGAGTATTACTAAACTGAGGGAGTATTACTAAACCGAGAGAGTATTACTAAACTGAGAGAATATTACTAAACTGAGAGAGTATTACTAAACTGAGAGAAATGAGAGAATATTACTAAACTGAGAGAATATTACTAAACTGAGAGAGTATTACTAAACTGAGGGAGTATTACTAAACCGAGAGAGTATTACTAACCTGAGAGAGTATTACTAAACTGAGAGAATATTACTAAACTGTGAGATTATTACTAAACTGAGAGAGTATTACTAAACTGAGGGAGTATTACTAAACCGAGAGAGTATTACTAAACTGAGAGACTATTACTAAACTGAGAGAGTGTTACTAGACTGAGATAGTATTACTCAACTGAGAGAGTATTACTAAACTAAGAGAGTGTTACTAGACTGAGAGAGTATTACTAAACTGAGAGAATATTACTAAACTGAGAGAGTATTACTAAACTGAGGGAGTATTACTAAACCGAGAGAGTATTACTAAACTGAGAGAATATTACTAAACTAAGAGAGTATTACTAAACTGAGAGAAATTAGAGAATATTACTAAACTGAGAGAATATTACTAAACTGAGAGAGTATTACTAAACTGAGAGAAATGAGAGAATATTACTAAACTGAGAGAATATTACTAAACTGAGAGAGTATTACTAAACTGAGGGAGTATTACTAAACCGAGAGAGTATTACTAACCTGAGAGAGTATTACTAAACTGAGAGAATATTACTAAACTGTGAGATTATTACTAAACTGAGAGAGTATTACTAACCCGAGAGAGTATTACTAAACTGAGAGATTATTACTAAACTGAGAGAATATTACTAAACTGAGAGAGTATAACTAAACTGAGAGAGCTGAGAGAATATTACTAAACTGAGAGAATATTACTAAACTGAGAGAGTATTACTAAACTGAGAGAGTGTTACTAAACTGAGAGAGTGTTACTAAACTGAGAGAGTGTTACTAGACTGAGAGAGTATTACTAAACTGAGAGAATATTACTAAACTGAGAGAGTATTACTAAACTGAGGGAGTATTACTAAACCGAGAGAGTATTACTAAACTGAGAGAATATTACTAAACTGAGAGAGTATTACTAAACTGAGAGAAATGAGAGAATATTACTAAACTGAGGGAATATTACTAAACCGAGAGAGTATTACTAACCTGAGAGAGTATTACTAAACTGAGAGAATATTACTAAACTGTGAGATTATTACTAAACTGAGAGAGTATTACTAAACTGAGGGAGTATTACTAAACCGAGAGAGTATTACTAAACTGAGAGAGTATTACTAAACTGAGAGAGTGTTACTAGACTGAGATAGTATTACTCAACTGAGAGAGTATTACTAAACTGAGAGAGTGTTACTAGACTGAGAGAGTATTACTAAACTGAGAGAATATTACTAAACTGAGAGAGTATTACTAAACTGAGAGAAATGAGAGAATATTACTAAACTGAGAGAATATTACTAAACTGAGAGAGTATTACTAAACTGAGGGAGTATTACTAAACTGAGAGAATATTACTAAACTGAGAGAGTATTACTAAACTGAGAGAGTATTACTAAACTGAGAGAGTATTACTAAACTGAGAGAGTATTACTGAACTGAGAGAGTGTTACTAAACTGAGAGAGTATTACTAAACTGAGAGAGTATTACTAACCTGAGAGAGTATTAGTAAACTGAGAGATTATTACTAAACTGAGAGAATATTACTAAACTGAGAGAGTATAACTAAACTGAGAGAGCTGAGAGAATATTACTAAACTGAGAGAATATTACTAAACTGAGAGAGTATTACTAAACTGAGAGAGTGTTACTAAACTGAGAGAGTGTTACTAAACTGAGAGAGTATTACTAAACTGAGAGAGCTGAGAGAGTATTACAAGACTGAGAGAGTATTACTAAGCTGAGAGAGTTTTACTAAACTGAGAAAGTACTACTAACCCGAGAGAGTATTATTAAACTGAGAGAATATTACTAAACTGAGAGAGCTGAGAGAATATTACTAAACTGAGAGAGTATTACTAAACTGAGAGAATATTACTAAACTGAGAGAGTATTAATAAACTGAGAGAGTGTTACTAAACTGAGAGAAAATTACTCAACGGAGAGATTATTACTCAACTGAGAGAGTATTACTAAACTGAGAGAGTATTACAAAACTGAGAGAGTGTTGCTAGACTGAGATAGTATTACTCAACTGAGAGTGTGTTACTAAACTGAGAGAAAATTACTCAACGGAGAGATTATTACTCAACTGAGAGAGTGTTACTAAACTAAGAGAGTATTACTAAACTGAGAGAGTATTACTAAACTGAGAGAGTGTTGCTAGACTGAGATAGTATTACTAAACTGAGAGAGTTGTACTAAACTGAGAGAGTATTACTAAACTGTGAGAATATTACTCAACTGAGAGATTATTAATCTATGGAGAGATTATTTCTAAACTGAGAGAGTATTACTAAACTGAGAGAGTATTACTAAACTGAGAGAGTGTTACTAAACTGAGAGAGTATTACTCAACTGAGAGAGTATTACTAAACTGAGAGAGTATTACTAAACTGAGAGAGTGTTACTAGACTGAGATAGTATTACTCAACTGAGAGAGTGTTACTAAACTGAGAGAATATTACTCACCGGAGAGAATATTACTAAATTGAGAGAGTAGTACTAACCTGAGAGAGTATTACTAAACCGAGAGAGTATTACTAACCCGAGAGAGTATTACTAAACTGAGAGAATATTACTAAACTAAGCGAGTATTACTAACCCGGGAGAGTATTACTCAACTGAGAGAGTATTACTAAACTGAGAGCGTATTACTTACCCGAGAGAGTATTACTAAACTGTGAGAGTATTACTAACCCGAGAGAGTATTACTAAACTGAGAGAGTATTACTAAACTGAGAGAGTATTACTAAACTGACAGAGTGTTACTAAACAGGGAGAATATTACTCAACTGAGAGAGTATTACTCAACTGAGAGAGTATTACTAAACTGAGAGAGTTTTACTAAACTGAGATAGTATTACTCAACTGAGAGAGTATTACTAAACTGAGAGAGTATTACTAAACTGAGAGAGTATTACTCAACTGAAAGAGTATTACTAAACTGATAGAATATTACTCAACGGAGAGAGTGTTACTAGACTGAGAGAGTATTACTAAACTGAGAGAGTGTTACTAAACTGAGAGAGTATTACTAAACTGAGAGAATATTACTAAACTGAGAGAGCTGAGAGAGTATTACTAACCCGAGAGAGTATTACTAAACTGAGAGAGTGTTACTAGACTGAGATAGTATTACTCAACTGTGAGAGTATTACTAGACTGAGAGATTAATACTAACCCGAGAGAGTATTACTAAACTGTGACTGAGAGAATATAACTCAACTGAGAGAATATTACTCACCGGAGAGAATATGACTAAACTGAGAGAGTATTACTAAACTGAGAGAATATTACTAAACTGTGAGAGTATTACTAAACTGAGAGAATATTACTAAACTGAGAGAGAATTACTAAACTGAGAGAATATTACTAAACTGAGAGAGTATTACTAAACTGAGAGAGCTGAGAGAATATTACTAAACTGAGCGAATATTACTAAACTGAGAGAGTATTACTAAACTGAGGCAGTATTACTAAACCGAGAGAGTATTACTAAACTGAGAGAGCTGAGAGAATATTACTAAACTGAGAGAGTATTACTAACCTGAGAGAGTATTACTAAACTGGGGGAGTATTACTAAACCGAGAGAGTATTACTAACCTGAGAGAGTATTACTAAACTGAGAGAATATTACTAAACTGTGAGAGTATTACTAAACTGAGAGAGTATTACTAACCCGAGAGAGTATTACTAAACTGAGAGAGTATTACTAAACTGAGAGAGTGTTACTAGACTGAGATAGTATTACTCAACTGAGAGAGTATTACTAAACTGAGAGAGTGTTACTAACCCGAGAGAGTATTACTAAACTGTGAGAGTATTACTAAACTGAGAGAATATTACTAAACTGAGAGAATATTACTAAACTGAGAGAGCTGAGAGAGTATTACTAACCCGAGAGAGTATTACTAAACTGAGAGAGTGTTACTAGACTGAGATAGTATTACTCAACTGTGAGAGTATTACTAGACTGAGAGATTATTACTAACCCGAGAGAGTATTACTAAACTGTGACTGAGAGAATATAACTCAACTGAGAGAATATTACTCACCGGAGAGAATATGACTAAATTGAGAGAGTATTACTAACCTGAGAGAGTATTACTAAACCGAGAGAGTATTACTAACCCGAGAGAGTATTACTAAACTGAGAGAATATTACTAAACTAAGAGAGTATTACTAACCCGGGAGAGTATTACTCAACCGAGAGAGTATTACTAAACTGAGAGCGTATTACTAACCCGAGAGAGTATTACTAAACTGTGAGAGTATTACTAACCCGAGAGAGTATTACTAAACTGAGAGAGTATTACTAAACTGAGAGAATTTTACTAAACTGAGAGAGTATTACTAAACTGAGCGAATATTACTAAACTGAGAGAGTATTACTAAACTGAGGGAGTATTACTAAACTGAGAGAGTATTACTAAACTTAGAGAATTTTACTAAACTTGGAGAGTATTACTAAACTGAGAGAGCTGAGAGAATATTACTAAACTGAGAGAGTATTACTAAACTGGGGGAGTATTACTAAACCAAGAGAGTATTACTAAACTGAGAGAATATTACATAAACTGTGAGAGTTTTACTAAACTGAGAGAGTATTACTATCCCGAGAGAGTATTACTAAACTGAGAGAGTATTACTAAACTGAGAGATTGTTACTAGACTGAGATAGTATTACTCAACTGAGAGAGTATTACTAAACTGAGAGAGTGTTACTAGACTGAGAGAGTATTACTAAACTGAGAGAATATTACTAAACTGAGAGAGTATTACTAAACTGAGGGAGTATTACTAAACCGAGAGAGTGTTACTAGACTGAGAGAGTGTTACTAGACTGAGAGAGTATTAATAAACTGAGAGAGTATTACTAAACTGAGGGAGTATTACTAAACCGAGAGAGTATTACTAAACTGAGAGAGTATTACTCAACTGAGAGAGTATTACTAAACTGAGAGAGTGTTACTAACCCGAGAGAGTATTACTAAACTGTGAGAGTATTACTAAACTGAGAGAATATTACTAAACTGAGAGAATATTACTAAACTGAGAGAGCTGAGAGAGTATTACTAGACTGAGATATTATTACTAAACTGAGAGAATATAACTCAACTGAGAGAATATTACTCACCGGAGAGAATATTACTAAATTGAGAGAGTAGTACTAACCTGAGAGAATATTACTAAACTGAGAGAGTATTACTAACCTGAGAGAGTATTACTAAACTGGGGGAGTATTACTAAACCGAGAGCGTATTACTAACCTGAGAGAGTATTACTAAACTGAGAGAATATTACTAAACTGTGAGAGTATTACTAAACTGAGAGAGTATTACTAACCCGAGAGAGTATTACTAAACTGAGAGAGTATTACTAAACTGAGAGAGTGTTACTAGACTGAGATAGTATTACTCAACTGAGAGAGTATTACTAAACTGAGAGAGTGTTACTAACCCGAGAGAGTATTACTAAACTGTGAGAGTATTACTAAACTGAGAGAATATTACTAAACTGAGAGAATATTACTAAACTGAGAAAGCTGAGAGAGTATTACTAACCCGAGAGAGTATTACTAAACTGAGAGAGTGTTACTAGACTGAGATAGTATTACTCAACTGTGAGAGTATTACTAGACTGAGAGATTATTACTAACCCGAGAGAGTATTACTAAACTGTGACTGAGAGAATATAACTCAACTGAGAGAATATTACTCACCGGAGAGAATATGACTAAATTGAGAGAGTAGTACTAACCTGAGAGAGTATTACTAAACCGAGAGAGTATTACTAACCCGAGAGAGTATTACTAAACTGAGAGAATATCACTAAACTAAGCGAGTATTACTAACCCGGGAGAGTATTACTCAACCGAGAGAGTATTACTAAACTGAGAGCGTATTACTAACCCGAGAGAGTATTACTAAACTGTGAGATTATTACTAACCCGAGAGAGTATTACTAAACTGAGAGAGTATTACTAAACTGAGAGAATTTTACTAAACTGAGAGAGTATTACTAAACTGAGCGAATATTACTAAACTGAGAGAGTATTACTAAACTGAGGGAGTATTACTAAACTGAGAGAGTATTACTAAACTTAGAGAATTTTACTAAACTTGGAGAGTATTACTAAACTGAGAGAGCTGAGAGAATATTACTAAACTGAGAGAGTATTACTAAACTGGGGGAGTATTACTAAACCAAGAGAGTATTACTAACCTGAGAGAGTATTACTAAACTGAGAGAATATTACATAAACTGTGAGAGTTTTACTAAACTGAGAGAGTATTACTATCCCGAGAGAGTATTACTAAACTGAGAGAGTATTACTAAACTGAGAGAGTGTTACTAGACTGAGATAGTATTACTCAACTGAGAGAGTATTACTAAACTGAGAGAGTGTTACTAGACTGAGAGAGTATTACTAAACTGAGAGAATATTACTAAACTGAGAGAGTATTACTAAACTGAGGGAGTATTACTAAACCGAGAGAGTATTACTAAACTGAGAGAGTGTTACTAGACTGAGAGAGTATTACTAAACTGAGAGAGTGTTACTAACCCGAGAGAGTATTACTAAACTGTGAGAGTATTACCAAACTGAGAGAATATTACTAAACTGAGAGAATATTACTAAACTGAGAGAGCTGAGAGAGTATTACTAGACTGAGATATTATTACTAGACTGAGAGAATATAACTCAACTGAGAGAATATTACTCACCGGAGAGAATATTACTAAATTGAGAGAGTAGTACTAACCTGAGAGAGTATTACTAAACCGAGAGAGTATTACTAACCCGAGAGAGTATTACTAAACTGAGAGAATATTACTAAACTAAGCGAGTATTACTAACCCGGGAGAGTATTACTCAACCGAGAGAGTATTACTAAACTGAGAGCGTATTACTAACCCGAGAGAGTATTACTAAACTGTGAAAGTATTACTAACCCGAGAGAGTATTACTAAACTGAGAGAGTATTACTAAACTGAGAGAATTTTACTAAACTGAGAGAGTATTACTAAACTGAGAGAGCTGAGAGAATATTACTAAACTGAGAGAGTATTACTAAACTGAGAGAATATTACTAAACTGTGAGAGTATTACTAGACTGAGAGAGTATTACTAAACTGAGAGAATATTACTAAACTGAGAGAGTATTACTAAACTGAGGGAGTATTACTAAACCGAGAGAGTATTACTAAACTGAGAGAGTGTTACTAGACTGAGATAGTATTACTCAACTGAGAGAGTATTACTAAACTGAGAGAGTGTTACTAGACTGAGAGAGTATTACTAAACTGAGAGAATATTACTAAACTGAGAGAGTATTACTAAACTGAGGGAGTATTACTAAACCGAGAGAGTATTACTAAACTGAGAGAGTGTTACTAGACTGAGAGAGTATTACTAAACTGAGAGAGTGTTACTAACCCGAGAGAGTATTACTAAACTGTGAGAGTATTACTAAACTGAGGGAGTATTACTAAACCGAGAGAGTATTACTAAACTGAGAGAGTGTTACTAGACTGAGAGAGTATTACTAAACTGAGAGAGTGTTACTAACCCGAGAGAGTGTTACTAAACTGAGAGAAATGAGAGAATATTACTAAACTGAGAGAATATTACTAAACTGAGAGAGTATTACTAAACTGAGGGAGTATTACTAAACTGAGAGATTATTACTAAACTGAGAGAATATTACTAAACTGAGAGAGTATAACTAAACTGAGAGAGCTGAGAGAATATTACTAAACTGAGAGAATATTACTAAACTGAGAGAGTATTACTGAACTGAGAGAGTGTTACTAAACTGAGAGAATATTACTAAACTGAGAGAGTATTACTAACCCGAGAGAGTATTAGTAAAAGGGGAGAGATTATTACTAAACTGAGAGAATATTACTAAACTGAGAGAGTATAACTAAACTGAGAGAGCTGAGAGAATATTACTAAACTGAGAGAATATTACTAAACTGAGAGAGTATTACTAAACTGAGAGAGTGTTACTAAACTGAGAGAGTGTTACTAAACTGAGAGAGTATTACTAAACTGAGAGAGCTGAGAGAGTATTACAAGACTGAGAGAGTATTACTAAGCTGAGAGAGTTTTACTAAACTGAGAAAGTACTACTAACCCGAGAGAGTATTACTAAACTGAGAGAATATTACTAAACTGAGAGAGCTGAGAGAATATTACTAAACTGAGAGAGTATTACTAAACTGAGAGAATATTACTAAACTGAGAGAGTATTAATAAACTGAGAGAGTGTTACTAAACTGAGAGAAAATTACTCAACGGAGAGATTATTACTCAACTGAGAGAGTATTACTAAACTGAGAGAGTATTACTAAACTGAGAGAGTGTTGCTAGACTGAGATAGTATTACTCAACTGAGAGAGTATTACTAAACTGAGAGAGTGTTGCTAGACTGAGATAGTATTACTAAACTGAGAGAGTTGTAATAAACTGAGAGAGTATTACTAAACTGTGAGAATATTACTCAACTGAGAGATTATTACTCTATGGAGAGATTATTTCTAAACTGAGAGAGTATTACTAAACTGAGAGAGTATTACTAAACTGAGAGAGTGTTACTAAACTGAGAGAGTATTACTCAACTGAGAGAGTATTACTAAACTGAGAGAGTATTACTAAACTGAGAGAGTGTTACTAGACTGAGATAGTATTACTCAACTGAGAGAGTGTTACTAAACTGAGAGAATATTACTCAACGGAGATATTATTACTCAACTGAGAGAGTGTTACTAAACTAAGAGAGTATTACTAAACTGAGAGAATGTTGCTAGACTGAGATAGTATTACTAAACTGAGAGAGTATTACTAAACTGAGAGAGTATTACTAAACTGTGAGAATATTACTCAACTGAGAGAGTATTACTCTATGGAGAGATTATTTCTCAACTGAGAGAGTTTTACTAAACTGAGAGAGTATTACTAAACTGACAGAGTGTTACTAAACAGAGAGAATATTACTCAACTGAGAGAGTATTACTCAACTGAGAGAGTATTACTAAACTGAGAGAGTTTTACTAAACTGAGATAGTATTACTCAACTGAGAGAGTATTACTAAACTGAGAGAGTATTACTAAACTGAGAGAGTATTACTCAACTGAAAGAGTATTACTGAACTGATAGAATATTACTCAACGGAGAGAGTGTTACTAGACTGAGAGAGTATTACTAAACTGAGAGAGTGTTACTAAACTGAGAGAGTATTACTAAACTGAGAGAGCTGAGAGAGTATTACCAAACTGAGAGAATATTACTAAACTGAGAGAATATTACTAAACTGAGAGAATATTACTAAACTGAGAGAGCTGAGAGAATATTACTAAACTGAGAGAGTATTACTAAACTGAGAGAATATTACTAAACTGAGCGAATATTACTAAACTGAGAGAGTATTACTAAACTGAGGCAGTATTACTAAACCGAGAGAGTATTACTAAACTGAGAGAGCTGAGAGAATATTACTAAACTGAGAGAGTATTACTAACCTGAGAGAGTATTACTAAACCGAGAGAGTATTACTAACCTGAGAGAGTATTACTAAACTGAGAGAATATTACTAAACTGTGAGAGTATTACTAAACTGAGAGAGTATTACTAACCCGAGAGAGTATTACTAAACTGAGAGAGTATTACTAAACTGAGAGAGTGTTACTAGACTGAGATAGTATTACTCAACTGAGAGAGTATTACTAAACTGAGAGAGTGTTACTAACCCGAGAGAGTATTACTAAACTGTGAGAGTATTACTAAACTGAGAGAATATTACTAAACTGAGAGAATATTACTAAACTGAGAGAGCTGAGAGAGTATTACTAGACTGAGAGATTATTACTAACCCGAGAGAGTATTACTAAACTGTGACTGAGAGAATATAACTCAACTGAGAGAATATTACTCACCGGAGAGAATATGACTAAATTGAGAGAGTAGTACTAACCTGAGAGAGTATTACTAAACCGAGAGAGTATTACTAACCCGAGAGAGTATTACTAAACTGAGAGAATATTACTAAACTAAGCGAGTATTACTAACCCGGGAGAGTATTACTCAACCGAGAGAGTATTACTAAACTGAGAGCGTATTACTAACCCGAGAGAGTATTACTAAACTGTGAGATTATTACTAACCCGAGAGAGTATTACTAAACTGAGAGAGTATTACTAAACTGAGAGAATTTTACTAAACTGAGAGAGTATTACTAAACTGAGCGAATATTACTAAACTGAGAGAGTATTACTAAACTGAGGGAGTATTACTAAACTGAGAGAGTATTACTAACCTTAGAGAATTTTACTAAACTTGGAGAGTATTACTAAACTGAGAGAGCTGAGAGAATATTACTAAACTGAGAGAGTATTACTAAACTGGGGGAGTATTACTAAACCAAGAGAGTATTACTAACCTGAGAGAGTATTACTAAACTGAGAGAATATTACATAAACTGTGAGAGTTTTACTAAACTGAGAGAGTATTACTATCCCGAGAGAGTATTACTAAACTGAGAGAGTATTACTAAACTGAGAGAGTGTTACTAGACTGAGATAGTATTACTCAACTGAGAGAGTATTACTAAACTGAGAGAGTGTTACTAGACTGAGAGAGTATTACTAAACTGAGAGAATATTACTAAACTGAGAGAGTATTACTAAACTGAGGGAGTATTACTAAACCGAGAGAGTATTACTAAACTGAGAGAGTGTTACTAGACTGAGAGAGTATTACTAAACTGAGAGAGTGTTACTAACCCGAGAGAGTATTACTAAACTGTGAGAGTATTACTAAACTGAGAGAATATTACTAAACTGAGAGAATATTACTAAACTGAGAGAGCTGAGAGAGTATTACTAGACTGAGATATTATTACTAGACTGAGAGAATATAACTCAACTGAGAGAATATTACTCACCGGAGAGAATATTACTAAATTGAGAGAGTAGTACTAACCTGAGAGAGTATTACTAAACCGAGAGAGTATTACTAACCCGAGAGAGTATTACTAAACTGAGAGAATATTACTAAACTAAGCGAGTATTACTAACCCGGGAGAGTATTACTCAACCGAGAGAGTATTACTAAACTGAGAGCGTATTACTAACCCGAGAGAGTATTACTAAACTGTGAGAGTATTACTAACCCGAGAGAGTATTACTAAACTGAGAGAGTATTACTAAACTGAGAGAATTTTACTAAACTGAGCGAGTATTACTAAACTGAGCGAATATTACTAAACTGAGAGAGTATTACTAAACTGAGGGAGTATTACTAAACTGTGAGAGTATTACTAAACTGAGAGAATATTACTAAACTGAGAGAGAATTACTAAACTGAGAGAATATTACTAAACTGAGAGAGTATTACTAAACTGAGAGAGCTGAGAGAATATTACTAAACTGAGAGAGTATTACTAAACTGAGAGAATATTACTAAACTGTGAGAGTATTACTAGACTGAGAGAGTATTACTAAACTGAGAGAATATTACTAAACTGAGAGAGTATTACTAAACTGAGGGAGTATTACTAAACCGAGAGAGTATTACTAAACTGAGAGAGTGTTACTAGACTGAGATAGTATTACTCAACTGAGAGAGTATTACTAAACTGAGAGAGTGTTACTAGACTGAGAGAGTATTACTAAACTGAGAGAATATTACTAAACTGAGAGAGTATTACTAAACTGAGGGAGTATTACTAAACCGAGAGAGTATTACTAAACTGAGAGAGTGTTACTAGACTGAGAGAGTATTACTAAACTGAGAGAGTGTTACTAACCCGAGAGAGTATTACTAAACTGTGAGAGTATTACTAAACTGAGAGAATATTACTAAACTGAGAGAATATTACTAAACTGAGAGAGCTGAGAGAGTATTACTAGACTGAGATATTATAACTAGACTGAGAGAATATAACTCAACTGAGAGAATATTACTCACCGGAGAGAATATTACTAAATTGAGAGAGTAGTACTAACCTGAGAGAGTATTACTAAACCGAGAGAGTATTACTAACCCGAGAGAGTATTACTAAACTGAGAGAATATTACTAAACTAAGCGAGTATTACTAACCCGGGAGAGTATTACTCAACCGAGAGAGTATTACTAAACTGAGAGCGTATTACTAACCCGAGAGAGTATTACTAAACTGTGAGAGTATTACTAACCCGAGAGAGTATTACTAAACTGAGAGAGTATTACTAAACTGAGAGAATTTTACTAAACTGAGAGAGTATTACTAAACTGAGCGAATATTACTAAACTGAGAGAGTATTACTAAACTGAGGGAGTATTACTAAACTGTGAGAGTATTACTAAACTGAGAGAATATTACTAAACTGAGAGAGAATTACTAAACTGAGAGAATATTACTAAACTGAGAGAGTATTACTAAACTGAGAGAGCTGAGAGAATATTACTAAACTGAGAGAGTATTACTAAACTGAGAGAATATTACTAAACTGTGAGAGTATTACTAGACTGAGAGAGTATTACTAAACTGAGAGAATATTACTAAACTGAGAGAGTATTACTAAACTGAGAGAGTATTACTAAACTGAGAGAGTATTACTAAACTGAGAGAGTATTACTAAACTGAGAGAGTATTACTAAACTGAGAGAAATGAGAGAATATTACTAAACTGAGAGAATATTACTAAACTGAGAGAGTATTACTAAACTGAGGGAGTATTACTAAACTGAGAGATTATTACTAAACTGAGAGAATATTACTAAACTGAGAGAGTATAACTAAACTGAGAGAGCTGAGAGAATATTACTAAACTGAGAGAATATTACTAAACTGAGAGAGTATTACTAAACTGAGAGAGAGAATATAACTCAACTGAGAGAATATTACTCACCGGAGAGAATATTACTAAATTGAGAGAGTAGTACTAACCTGAGAGAGTATTACTAAACCGAGAGAGTATTACTAACCCGAGAGAGTATTACTAAACTGAGAGAATATTACTAAACTAAGCGAGTATTACTAACCCGGGAGAGTATTACTCAACCGAGAGAGTATTACTAAACTGAGAGCGTATTACTAACCCGAGAGAGTATTACTAAACTGTAAGAGTATTACTAACCCGAGAGAGTATTACTAAACTGAGAGAGTATTACTAAACTGAGAGAATTTTACTAAACTGAGAGAGTATTACTAAACTGAGCGAATATTACTAAACTGAGAGAGTATTACTAAACTGAGGGAGTATTACTAAACTGTGAGAGTATTACTAAACTGAGAGAATATTACTAAACTGAGAGAGAAATACTAAACTGAGAGAATATTACTAAACTGAGAGAGTATTACTAAACTGAGAGAGCTGAGAGAATATTACTAAACTGAGAGAGTATTACTAAACTGAGAGAATATTACTAAACTGTGAGAGTATTACTAGACTGAGAGAGTATTACTAAACTGAGAGAATATTACTAAACTGAGAGAGTATTACTAAACTGAGGGAGTATTACTAAACCGAGAGAGTATTACTAAACTGAGAGAATATTACTAAACTGAGAGAGTGTTACTAAACTGAGAGAAATGAGAGAATATTACTAAACTGAGAGAATATTACTAAACTGAGAGAGTATTACTAAACTGAGGGAGTATTACTAAACTGAGAGATTATTACTAAACTGAGAGAATATTACTAAACTGAGAGAGTATAACTAAACTGAGAGAGCTGAGAGAATATTACTAAACTGAGAGAATATTACTAAACTGAGAGAGTATTACTGAACTGAGAGAGTGTTACTAAACTGAGAGAATATTACTAAACTGAGAGAGTATTACTAACCCGAGAGAGTATTAGTAAACTGAGAGATTATTACTAAACTGAGAGAATATTACTAAACTGAGAGAGTATAACTAAACTGAGAGAGCTGAGAGAATATTACTAAACTGAGAGAATATTACTAAACTGAGAGAGTATTACTAAACTGAGAGAGTGTTACTAAACTGAGAGAGTGTTACTAAACTGAGAGAGTATTACTAAACTGAGAGAGCTGAGAGAGTATTACAAGACTGAGAGAGTATTACTAAGCTGAGAGAGTTTTACTAAACTGAGAAAGTACTACTAACCCGAGAGAGTATTACTAAACTGAGAGAATATTACTAAACTGAGAGAGCTGAGAGAATATTACTAAACTGAGAGAGTATTACTAAACTGAGAGAATATTACTAAACTGAGAGAGTATTAATAAACTGAGAGAGTGTTACTAAACTGAGAGAAAATTACTCAACGGAGAGATTATTACTCAACTGAGAGAGTATTACTAAACTGAGAGAGTATTACTAAACTGAGAGAGTGTTGCTAGACTGAGATAGTATTACTCAACTGAGAGAGTATTACTAAACTGAGAGAGTGTTGCTAGACTGAGATAGTATTACTAAACTGAGAGAGTTGTACTAAACTGAGAGAGTATTACTAAACTGTGAGAATATTACTCAACTGAGAGATTATTACTCTATGGAGAGATTATTTCTAAACTGAGAGAGTATTACTAAACTGAGAGAGTATTACTAAACTGAGAGAGTGTTACTAAACTGAGAGAGTATTACTCAACTGAGAGAGTATTACTAAACTGAGAGAGTATTACTAAACTGAGAGAGTGTTACTAGACTGAGATAGTATTACTCAACTGAGAGAGTGTTACTAAACTGAGAGAATATTACTCAACGGAGATATTATTACTCAACTGAGAGAGTGTTACTAAACTAAGAGAGTATTACTAAACTGAGAGAGTGTTGCTAGACTGAGATAGTATTACTAAACTGAGAGAGTATTACTAAACTGAGAGAGTATTACTAAACTGTGAGAATATTACTCAACTGAGAGAGTATTACTCTATGGAGAGATTATTTCTCAACTGAGAGAGTTTTACTAAACTGAGAGAGTATTACTAAACTGACAGAGTGTTACTAAACAGAGAGAATATTACTCAACTGAGAGAGTATTACTCAACTGAGAGAGTATTACTAAACTGAGAGAGTTTTACTAAACTGAGATAGTATTACTCAACTGAGAGAGTATTACTAAACTGAGAGAGTATTACTAAACTGAGAGAGTATTACTCAACTGAAAGAGTATTACTGAACTGATAGAATATTACTCAACGGAGAGAGTGTTACTAGACTGAGAGAGTATTACTAAACTGAGAGAGTGTTACTAAACTGAGAGAGTATTACTAAACTGAGAGAGCTGAGAGAGTATTACCAAACTGAGAGAATATTACTAAACTGAGAGAATATTACTAAACTGAGAGAATATTACTAAACTGAGAGAGCTGAGAGAATATTACTAAACTGAGAGAGTATTACTAAACTGAGAGAATATTACTAAACTGAGCGAATATTACTAAACTGAGAGAGTATTACTAAACTGAGGCAGTATTACTAAACCGAGAGAGTATTACTAAACTGAGAGAGCTGAGAGAATATTACTAAACTGAGAGAGTATTACTAACCTGAGAGAGTATTACTAAACCGAGAGAGTATTACTAACCTGAGAGAGTATTACTAAACTGAGAGAATATTACTAAACTGTGAGAGTATTACTAAACTGAGAGAGTATTACTAACCCGAGAGAGTATTACTAAACTGAGAGAGTATTACTAAACTGAGAGAGTGTTACTAGACTGAGATAGTATTACTCAACTGAGAGAGTATTACTAAACTGAGAGAGTGTTACTAACCCGAGAGAGTATTACTAAACTGTGAGAGTATTACTAA
Source organism: Salvelinus alpinus (assembly GCF_045679555.1). Lineage (NCBI taxonomy): Eukaryota > Metazoa > Chordata > Actinopteri > Salmoniformes > Salmonidae > Salvelinus > Salvelinus alpinus. The sequence continues at coordinate 6,509,223 of NC_092096.1, read as the reverse complement.
ACTGAGAGAATATTACTAAACTGAGAGAATATTACTAAACTGAGAGAGCTGAGAGAGTATTACTAGACTGAGAGATTATTACTAACCCGAGAGAGTATTACTAAACTGTGACTGAGAGAATATAACTCAACTGAGAGAATATTACTCACCGGAGAGAATATTACTAAATTGAGAGAGTAGTACTAACCTGAGAGAGTATTACTAAACTGAGAGAGTATTACTAACCCGAGAGAGTATTACTAAACTGAGAGAATATTACTAAACTAAGCGAGTATTACTAACCCGGGAGAGTATTACTCAACCGAGAGAGTATTACTAAACTGAGAGCGTATTACTAACCCGAGAGAGTATTACTAAACTGTGAGAGTATTACTAACCCGAGAGAGTATTACTAAACTGAGAGAGTATTACTAAACTGAGAGAGTATTACTAAACTGACAGAGTATTACTAAACTCAACTGAGAGAGTATTACTAAACTGAGAGAGTATTACTAAACTGAGAGAGTTTTACTAAACTGAGATAGTATTACTCAACTGAGAGAGTATTACTAAACTGAGAGAGTATTACTAAACTGAGAGAGTATTACTCAACTGAAAGAGTATTACTAAACTGATAGAATATTACTCAACGGAGAGAGTGTTACTAGACTGAGAGAGTATTACTAAACTGAGAGAGTGTTACTAAACTGAGAGAGTATTACTAAACTGAGAGAGCTGAGAGAGTATTACTAAACTGAGAGAGTATTACTAAACTGAGAGAATATTACTAAACTGAGAGAGTATTACTAAACTGAGAGAATATTACTAAACTGAGAGAGAATTACTAAACTGAGAGAGTATTACTAAACTGAGAGAGTATTACTAAACTGAGAGAGCTGAGAGAATATTACTAAACTGAGCGAATATTACTAAACTGAGAGAGTATTACTAAACTGAGGCAGTATTACTAAACCGAGAGAGTATTACTAAACTGAGAGAGCTGAGAGAATATTACTAAACTGAGAGAGTATTACTAACCTGAGAGAGTATTACTAAACTGGGGGAGTATTACTAAACCGAGAGAGTATTACTAACCTGAGAGAGTATTACTAAACTGAGAGAATATTACTAAACTGTGAGAGTATTACTAAACTGAGAGAGTATTACTAACCCGAGAGAGTATTACTAAACTGAGAGAGTATTACTAAACTGAGAGAGTGTTACTAGACTGAGATAGTATTACTCAACTGAGAGAGTATTACTAAACTAAGAGAGTGTTACTAACCCGAGAGAGTATTACTAAACTGTGAGAGTATTACTAAACTGAGAGAATATTACTAAACTGAGAGAATATTACTAAACTGAGAGAGCTGAGAGAGTATTACTATCCCGAGAGAGTATTACTAAACTGAGAGAGTGTTACTAGACTGAGATAGTATTACTCAACTGTGAGAGTATTACTAGACTGAGAGATTATTACTAACCCGAGAGAGTATTACTAAACTGTGACTGAGAGAATATAACTCAACTGAGAGAATATTACTCACTGTAGAGAATATGACTAAATTGAGAGAGTAGTACTAACCTGAGAGAGTATTACTAAACCGAGAGAGTATTACTAACCCGAGAGAGTATTACTAAACTGAGAGAATATTACTAAACTAAGCGAGTATTACTAACCCGGGAGAGTATTACTCAACCGAGAGAGTATTACTAAACTGAGAGCGTATTACTAACCCGAGAGAGTATTACTAAACTGTGAGATTATTACTAACCCGAGAGAGTATTACTAAACTGAGAGAGTATTACTAAACTGAGAGAATTTTACTAAACTGAGAGAGTATTACTAAACTGAGCGAATATTACTAAACTGAGAGAGTATTACTAAACTGAGGGAGTATTACTAAACTGAGAGAGTATTACTAAACTTAGAGAATTTTACTAAACTTGGAGAGTATTACTAAACTGAGAGAGCTGAGAGAATATTACTAAACTGAGAGAGTATTACTAAACTGGGGGAGTATTACTAAACCAAGAGAGTATTACTAACCTGAGAGAGTATTACTAAACTGAGAGAATATTACATAAACTGTGAGAGTTTTACTAAACTGAGAGAGTATTACTATCCCGAGAGAGTATTACTAAACTGAGAGAGTATTACTAAACTGAGAGAGTGTTACTAGACTGAGATAGTATTACTCAACTGAGAGAGTATTACTAAACTGAGAGAGTGTTACTAGACTGAGAGAGTATTACTAAACTGAGAGAATATTACTAAACTGAGAGAGTATTACTAAACTGAGGGAGTATTACTAAACCGAGAGAGTATTACTAAACTGAGAGAGTGTTACTAGACTGAGAGAGTATTACTAAACTGAGAGAGTGTTACTAACCCGAGAGAGTATTACTAAACTGTGAGAGTATTACTAAACTGAGAGAATATTACTAAACTGAGAGAGTATTACTAAACTGAGAGAGCTGAGAGAGTATTACTAGACTGAGATAGTATTACTAGACTGAGAGAATATAACTCAACTGAGAGAATATTACTCACCGGAGAGAATATTACTAAATTGAGAGAGTAGTACTAACCTGAGAGAGTATTACTAAACCGAGAGAGTATTACTAACCCGAGAGAGTATTACTAAACTGAGAGAATATTACTAAACTAAGCGAGTATTACTAACCCGGGAGAGTATTACTCAACCGAGAGAGTATTACTAAACTGAGAGCGTATTACTAACCCGAGAGAGTATTACTAAACTGTGAGAGTATTACTAACCCGAGAGAGTATTACTAAACTGAGAGAGTATTACTAAACTGAGAGAATTTTACTAAACTGAGAGAGTATTACTAAACTGAGCGAATATTACTAAACTGAGAGAGTATTACTAAACTGAGAGAGTATTACTAAACTGTGAGAGTATTACTAAACTGAGAGAATATTACTAAACTGAGAGAGAATTACTAAACTGAGAGAATATTACTAAACTGAGAGAGTATTACTAAACTGAGAGAGCTGAGAGAATATTACTAAACTGAGAGAGTATTACTAAACTGAGAGAATATTACTAAACTGTGAGAGTATTACTAAACTGAGAGAATATTACTAAACTGAGAGAATATTACTAAACTGAGAGAGCTGAGAGAATATTACTAAACTGAGAGAGTATTACTAAACTGAGAGAATATTACTAAACTGTGAGAGTATTACTAAACTGAGAGAATATTACTAAACTGAGAGAGAATTACTAAACTGAGAGAATATTACTAAACTGAGAGAGTATTACTAAACTGAGAGAGCTGAGAGAATATTACTAAACTGAGCGAATATTACTAAATTGAGAGAGTATTACTAAACTGAGAGAGTATTACTAAACTGTGAGAATATTACTCAACTGAGAGAGTATTACTCTATGGAGAGATTATTTCTCAACTGAGAGAGTTTTACTAAACTGAGAGAGTATTACTAAACTGACAGAGTGTTACTAAACAGAGAGAATATTACTCAACTGAGAGAGTATTACTCAACTGAGAGAGTATTACTAAACTGAGAGAGTTTTACTAAACTGAGATAGTATTACTCAACTGAGAGAGTATTACTAAACTGAGAGAGTATTACTAAACTGAGAGAGTATTACTCAACTGAAAGAGTATTACTGAACTGATAGAATATTACTCAACGGAGAGAGTGTTACTAGACTGAGAGAGTATTACTAAACTGAGAGAGTGTTACTAAACTGAGAGAGTATTACTAAACTGAGAGAGCTGAGAGAGTATTACCAAACTGAGAGAATATTACTAAACTGAGAGAATATTACTAAACTGAGAGAATATTACTAAACTGAGAGAGCTGAGAGAATATTACTAAACTGAGAGAGTATTACTAAACTGAGAGAATATTACTAAACTGAGCGAATATTACTAAACTGAGAGAGTATTACTAAACTGAGGCAGTATTACTAAACCGAGAGAGTATTACTAAACTGAGAGAGCTGAGAGAATATTACTAAACTGAGAGAGTATTACTAACCTGAGAGAGTATTACTAAACCGAGAGAGTATTACTAACCTGAGAGAGTATTACTAAACTGAGAGAATATTACTAAACTGTGAGAGTATTACTAAACTGAGAGAGTATTACTAACCCGAGAGAGTATTACTAAACTGAGAGAGTATTACTAAACTGAGAGAGTGTTACTAGACTGAGATAGTATTACTCAACTGAGAGAGTATTACTAAACTGAGAGAGTGTTACTAACCCGAGAGAGTATTACTAAACTGTGAGAGTATTACTAAACTGAGAGAATATTACTAAACTGAGAGAATATTACTAAACTGAGAGAGCTGAGAGAGTATTACTAGACTGAGAGATTATTACTAACCCGAGAGAGTATTACTAAACTGTGACTGAGAGAATATAACTCAACTGAGAGAATATTACTCACCGGAGAGAATATTACTAAATTGAGAGAGTAGTACTAACCTGAGAGAGTATTACTAAACCGAGAGAGTATTACTAACCCGAGAGAGTATTACTAAACTGAGAGAATATTACTAAACTAAGCGAGTATTACTAACCCGGGAGAGTATTACTCAACCGAGAGAGTATTACTAAACTGAGAGCGTATTACTAACCCGAGAGAGTATTACTAAACTGTGAGAGTATTACTAACCCGAGAGAGTATTACTAAACTGAGAGAGTATTACTAAACTGAGAGAGTATTACTAAACTGACAGAGTGTTACTAAACAGAGAGAATATTACTCAACTGAGAGAGTATTACTCAACTGAGAGAGTATTACTAAACTGATAGAGTTTTACTAAACTGAGATAGTATTACTCAACTGAGAGAGTATTACTAAACTGAGAGAGTATTACTAAACTGAGAGAGTATTACTCAACTGAAAGAGTATTACTAAACTGATAGAATATTACTCAACGGAGAGAGTGTTACTAGACTGAGAGAGTATTACTAAACTGAGAGAGTGTTACTAAACTGAGAGAGTATTACTAAACTGAGAGAGCTGAGAGAGTATTACTAAACTGAGAGAGTATTACTAAACTGAGAGAATATTACTAAACTGTGAGAGTATTACTAAACTGAGAGAATATTACTAAACTGAGAGAGAATTACTAAACTGAGAGAATATTACTAAACTGAGAGAGTATTACTAAACTGAGAGAGCTGAGAGAATATTACTAAACTGAGCGAATATTACTAAACTGAGAGAGTATTACTAAACTGAGGCAGTATTACTAAACCGAGAGAGTATTACTAAACTGAGAGAGCTGAGAGAATATTACTAAACTGAGAGAGTATTACTAACCTGAGAGAGTATTACTAAACTGGGGGAGTATTACTAAACCGAGAGAGTATTACTAACCTGAGAGAGTATTACTAAACTGAGAGAATATTACTAAACTGTGAGAGTATTACTAAACTGAGAGAGTATTACTAACCCGAGAGAGTATTACTAAACTGAGAGAGTATTACTAAACTGAGAGAGTGTTACTAGACTGAGATAGTATTACTCAACTGAGAGAGTATTACTAAACTAAGAGAGTGTTACTAACCCGAGAGAGTATTACTAAACTGTGAGAGTATTACTAAACTGAGAGAATATTACTAAACTGAGAGAATATTACTAAACTGAGAGAGCTGAGAGAGTATTACTATCCCGAGAGAGTATTACTAAACTGAGAGAGTGTTACTAGACTGAGATAGTATTACTCAACTGTGAGAGTATTACTAGACTGAGAGATTATTACTAACCCGAGAGAGTATTACTAAACTGTGACTGAGAGAATATAACTCAACTGAGAGAATATTACTCACTGTAGAGAATATGACTAAATTGAGAGAGTAGTACTAA
>NC_092096.1:6496205-6503269 GCF_045679555.1 Salvelinus alpinus | reverse complement strand
CACAGGGTGGGGCAGTGTGAGCAGAACCAGCGGTGTCGTTTGACTTAGCAAACGAGGATCGGATGTCGTCGACCTTCTTTTCAAAATGGTTGACGAAGTCATCTGCAGAGAGGGAGGAGGGGGGAGGGGGAGGAGGATTCAGGAGGGAGGAGAAGGTGGCAAAGAGCTTCCTGGGGTTAGAGGCAGATGCTTGGAATTTAGAGTGGTAGAAAGTGGCTTTAGCAGCAGAGACAGAAGAGGAAAATGTAGAGAGGAGGGAGTGAAAGGATGCCAGGTCCGCAGGGAGGCGAGTTTTCCTCCATTTCCGCTCGGCTGCCCGGAGCCCTGTTCTGTGAGCTCGCAATGAGTCGTCGAGCCACGGAGCGGGAGGGGAGGACCGAGCCGGCCTGGAGGATAGGGGACATAGAGAGTCAAAGGATGCAGAAAGGGAGGAGAGGAGGGTTGAGGAGGCAGAATCAGGAGATAGGTTGGAGAAGGTTTGAGCAGAGGGAAGAGATGATAGGATGGAAGAGGAGAGGGTAGCGGGGGAGAGAGAGCGAAGGTTGGGGACGGCGCGATACCATCCGAGTAGGGGCAGTGTGGGAAGTGTTGGATGAGAGCGAGAGGGAAAAGGATACAAGGTAGTGGTCGGAGACTTGGAGGGGAGTTGCAGTGAGGTTAGTGGAAGAACAGCATCTAGTAAAGATGAGGTCGAGCGTATTGCCTGCCTTGTGAGTAGGGGGGAAGGTGAGAGGGTGAGGTCAAAAGAGGAGAGGAGTGGAAAGAAGGAGGCAGAGAGGAATGAGTCAAAGGTAGACGTGGGGAGGTTAAAGTCGCCCAGAACTGTGAGAGGTGAGCCGTCCTCAGGAAAGGAGCTAATCAAGGCATCGAGCTCATTGATGAACTCTCCGAGGGAACCTGGAGGGCGATAAATGGTAAGGATGTTGAAGCTTGAAAGGGCTGGTAACTGTGACAGCATGGAATTCAAAGGAGGCGATAGACAGATGGGTAAGGGGAGAAAGAGAGAATGACCACTTGGGAGAGATGAGGATCCCGGTGCCACCACCCCGCTGACCAGAAGCTCTCGGGGTGTGCGAGAACACGTGGGCGGACGAAGAGAGAGCAGTAGGAGTAGCAGTGTTATCTGTGGTGATCCATGTTTCCGTCAGTGCCAGGAAGTCGAGGGACTGGAGGGAGGCATAGGCTGAGATGAACTCTGCCTTGTTGGCCGCAGATCGGCAGTTCCAGAGGCTACCGGAGACCTGGAACTCCACGTGGGTCGTGCGTTCTGGGACCACCAGATTAGGGTGGCCGATGCCACGCGGTGTGGAGCGTTTGTATGGTCTGTGCAGAGAGGAGAGAACAGGGATCGACAGACACATAGTTGACAGGCTACAGAAGAGACTACGCTAATGCAAAGGAGATTGGAGTGGCAAGTGGACTACGCGTCTCGAATGTTCAGAAAGTTAAGCTTACGTAGCAAGAATCTTATTGACTAAAATGATTAAGATGATACAGTACTGCTGAAGTAGGCTAGCTGGCAGTGGCTGCGTTGTTGACTTTGTAGGCTAGCTGGCAGTTGTTGACTTTGTAGGCTAGCTGGCAGTGGCTGCGTTGTTGACACTACACTAATCAAGTCGTTCCGTTGAGTGTAATAGTATCTACAGTGCTGCTATTCGGGGGCTAGCTGGCTAGCTAGCAGTGTTGATTACGTTACGTTGCGTTAAGAGAACGACAATAGCTGGCTAGCTAACCTAGAAAATCGCTCTAGACTACACAATTATCTTTGATACAAAGACGGCTATGTAGCTAGCTATGTAGCTAGCTAGCTATCACATTTAAATGTATGTAGCTAGCTAAGAAGAAATTGCTAAGATTAGACAAATTAAACCGTTGTACTATAATGAAATGTAATGAAATGTAATGAAAAGTTATACTACCTGCGGACCAAAGTGCTGCTATTCGGTAGACGGTGGACGTTTGCTAGCTGGCTAGCTGCTGGGCAGATGGCAGATAGCAGTGTAGACTGCGTTAGGACGACGAAATACGATAATTACGCAATTATCTTTGATACAAAGACGGCTATGTAGCTAGCTAAGAAGAAATTGCTAAGATTAGACAAATTAAACCGTTGTACTATAATGAAATGTAATGAAATGTAATGAAAAGTTATACTACCTGCGGACCAAAGTGCGAAGTGCGACCGCTCGCTCCAACCCGGAAGTACTCGTCAGTAATTGTCAGATATTAATACCTTAAAGACCTTAATAATCAATAATATTGGCCCTCATGTCTCTATTGTCAGATATTAATACCACAAAGACCTTAATAACCAATAATATTGGCCCTCATGTCTCTATTGTCACATATTAATACCACAAAGACCTTAATAACCAATAATACTGGTCCTCATGTCTCTATTGTCAGATATACTAAAACCTTAAAACCTTAATAAACGATAAACTTGGTCGTCATGTCTCTAAGCCAGAGAATCACTAGAGGAGGGGTGCTGTGAGTGTTGACATTAAGACAGGCTAACCGCTAACAGTCCATTTTCATGCAGTTAACCCTATCCTGCTGTAAGACAGGCTAACCGCTAACAGTCCATTTTCATGCAGTTAACCCTATTCTGCTGTAAGACAGGCTAACCGCTAACAGTCCATTTCCATGCAGTTAACCCTATCCTGCTGTAAGACAGGCTAACCGCTAACAGTCCATTTCCATGCAGTTAACCCTATCCTGCTGTAAGACAGGCTAACCGCTAACAGTCCATGTCCATGCAGTTAACCCTATCCTGCTGTAAGACAGGCTAACCGCTAACAGTCCATTTCCATGCAGTTAACCCTATCCTGCTGTAAGACAGGCTAACCGCTAACAGTCCATTTCCATGCAGTTAACCCTATCCTGCTGTAAGACAGGCTAACCTCTAACAGTCCATTTCCATGCAGTTAACCCTGTCTGGGTAATAATCTGGGTCATAATCTGGGTAATAGTCTGGGTAATAGTCTGGGTAATAGTCTGGGTAATAGTCTGGGTAATAGTCTGGGTAAATATCTGGGTAATAGTCTGGGTAATAGTCTGTGTAATAGTCTGGGTAATAGTCTGGGTAATAGTCTGGGTAATAATCTGGGTAATAGTCTGGGTAATAGTCTGGGTAATAATCTGGGTAATAGTCTGGGTAATAGTCTGGGTAATAGTCTGGGTAATAATCTGGGTAATAGTCTGGGTAATAGTCTGGGTAATAGTCTGGGTAATAGTCTGGGTAATAGCCTGGGTAATAGTCTGGGTAATAGTCTGGGTAATAGCCTGGGTAATAGTCTGGGTAATAGTCTGGGTATAAATCTGGGTAATAGTCTGGGTAATAGTCTGTTTAATAGTCTGGGTAATAGTCTGGGTAATAGTCTGGGTAATAGTCTGGGTAATAGTCTGTCTAATAGTCTGGGTAATAATCTGGGTAATAGTCTGGGTAATAGTCTGGGTAATAGTCTGGGTAATAGTATGGGTAATAGCCTGGGTAATAGTCTGGGTAATAGTCTGGGTAATAGTCTGGGTAATAGCCTGGGTAATAGTCTGGGTAATAGTCTGGGTAATAGTCTGGGTAATAGCCTGGGTAATAGTCTGGGTAATAGTCTGGGTATAAATCTGGGTAATAGTCTGGGTAATAGCCTGGGTAATAGTCTGGGTAATAGTCTGGGTAACAGTCTGGTTAACAGTCTGGGTAATAGTCTGGGTAATAGTCTGGGTAATAGTCTGGGTAACAGTCTGGGTAATAGTCTGGTTAATAGTCTGGTTAGTAAACTGGGTAACAGTCTGGGTAAATGTCTGGGTAATAGTCTGGGTAATAGTCTGGGTAATAGTCTGGGTAATAGTCTGGTTAGTAAACTGGGTAACAGTCTGGGTAATAGTTTGGGTAATATTCTGGGTAATAGTCTGGTTAAAAAACTGGGTAATAGTCTGGTTTATATTCTGGGTAATTTTCTGGGTAATAGTCTGAATAATAGCCTCTCTCTCTCTCTCTCTCTCTCTCTCTCTCTCTCTCTCTCTCTCTCTCTCTCTCTCTCTCACTCTCACTCTCACTCTCTCTCTCACTCTCACTGTCTTTCTCCCTCTCGCCCTCTCTCTCTCTCTCTCCACATATTGCCTTCCTTTTCCCCTCCTTATCCCCCCATCCCCCGTTACTCTCTAAATGAACCTCCAGGCCTTCAACACCCTGTTGGAACACAGCCTGGGGGATGAATGGATAGAGAATGGGAGGGGAAGGCTAGGGGGTGAAAGTGAAGGGAGGGGAAGGCTAGGGGCTGAAAGTGAGGGGAGGGGAAGGCTAGGAGGTGAATGTGAGGGGAAGGAGGGAAAGGCTAGGAGGTGAAGGTAAGTGGAAGGCTAAGATGTGAAGGTGGGGAAGGAGGAGTAAGCTAGGAGGTGAAAGTGAGGAAGGCTAGGAGGTGAAAGTGAGGGGAAGGAGGGGAAGGCTAGGAGGTGAAAGTGAGGGGAAGGAGGGGAAGGCTAGGAGGTGAAAATGAGGGGAAGGAGGGGAAGGCTAGGATGTGAAGATAAGGGGAAGGAGGGGAAGGCTAGGATGTGAAGGTGGGGAAGGAGGGGAAGGCTAGGAGGTGAAGATGAGGGGAAGGAGGGGAAGGCTAGGAGGTGAAGGTGAGGGGAAGGCTAGGAGGTGAAGGAGGGGAAGAAGGGGAAGGCTAGGAGGTGAAATAGGGGAAGAAGGGGAAGGCTAGGAGGTGAAGGAGGTGAAGGTGAGGGGAAGGCTAGGAGGTGAAGATGAGGGAAAGGAGGGGAAGGCTAGGAGGTGAAGATGAGGGAAAGGAAGGGAAGGCTAGGAGGTGAAGATGAGGGAAAGGAGGGGAAGGCTAGGAGGTGAAGATGAGGGAAAGAAGGGGAAGGCTAGGAGGTGAAGATGAGGGAAAGGAGGGGAAGGCTAGGAGGGGAAGGAGGGAAAGAAGGGGAAGGCTAGGAGGGGAAGATGAGGGAAAGAAGGGGAAGGCTAGGAGGTGAAGATGAGGGAAAGGAGGGGAAGTCTAGGAGGTTAAGGAGGGGGAAGAACCAATCATCCTTCTCCAGCCCAGAGCTCAACCTGCTGGGTCAGGTTACCCCTGTCTCCCCACCACAGGCAGCCTCCTGTTCCTGCTACACAGCGGGAGGTCCCACTCCCAGCCTCCTGTTCCTGCTTCACAGCGGGAGGGTCCCACTCCCAGCCTCCTGTTCCTGCTACACAGCGGGAGGTCCCACTCCCAGCCTCCTGTTCCTGCTACACAGTGGGAGGTCCCACTCCCAGCCTCCTGTTCCTGCTACACAGCGGGAGGTCCCACTCCTAGCCTCCTGTTCCTGCTACACAGCGGGAGGTCCCCAGCCTTCTGTTCCTGCTTCACAGCGGGAGGGTCCCACTCCCAGCCTCCTGTTCCTGCTTCACAGTGGGAGGTCCCACTCCTAGCCTCCTGTTCCTGCTACACAGCGGGAGGTCCCCAACCTTCTGTTCCTGCTTCACAGCGGGAAGTCCCACTCCCAGCCTCCTGTTCCTGCTACACAGCGGGAGGTCCCACTCCCAGCCCCCTGTTCCTGCTACACAGCGGGAGGTCCCACTCCCAGCCTCCTGTTCCTGCTACACAGCGGGAGGTCCCACTCCCAGCCTCCTGTTCCTGCTACACAGCGGGAGGTCCCACTCCCAGCCTCCTGTTCCTGCTACACAGCGGGAGGTCCCACTCCCAGCCTCCTGTTCCTGCTACACAGCAGGAGGTCCCCAGCCTCCGGTTCCTGCTACACAGCGGGAGGTCCCACTCCCAGCCTCCTGTTCCTGCTTCACAGCGGGAGGGTCCCACTCCCAACCTCCTGTTCCTGCTACACAGCGGGAGGTCCCACTCCCAGCCTCCGGTTCCTGCTTCACAGCGGGAGGTCCCCAGCCTCCTGTTCCTGCTTCACAGCGGGATGTCCCACTCCCAGCCTCCTGTTCCTGCTACACAGCGGGAGGTCCCACTCCCAGCCTCCGGTTCATGCTTCACAGCGGGAGGTCCCCAGCCTCCGGTTCCTGCTTCACAGCGGGAGGTCCCCAGCCTCCGGTTCCTGCTTCACAGCGGGAGGTCCCCAGCCTCCTGTTCCTGCTACACAGCGGGAGGTCCCACTCCCAGCCTCCGGTTCCTGCTTCACAGCGGGAGGTCCCCAGCCTCCTGTTCCTGCTTCACAGCGGGAGGTCCCACTCCCAGCCTCCTGTTCCTGCTACACAGCGGGAGGTCCCACTCCCAGCCTCCTGTTCCTGCTACACAGCGGGAGGTCCCACTCCCAGCCTCCTGTTCCTGCTTCACAGCGGGAGGTCCCCAGCCTCCTGTTCCTGCTTCACAGCGGGAGGTCCCCAGCCTCCTGTTCCTGCTTCACAGCGGGAGGGTCCCACTCCCAGCCTCCTGTTCCTGCTACACAGCGGGAGGACCCCAGCCTCCTGTTCCTGCTTCACAGCGGGAGGGTCCCACTCCCAGCCTCCTGTTCCTGCTACACAGCGGGAGATCCCCAGCCTCCTGTTCCTGCTACACAGCGGGAGGTCCCCAGCCTCCTGTTCCTGCTTCACAGCGGGAGGACCCCAGCCTCCTGTTCCTGCTTCACAGCGGGAGATCCCCAGCCTCCTGTTCCTGCTTCACAGCGGGAGGTCCCCAGCCTCCTGTTCCTGCTACACAGCGGGAGGTCCCCAGCCTCCTGTTCCTGCTTCACAGCGGGAGGTCCCCAGCCTCCTGTTCCTGCTACACAGCGGGAGGTCCCCAGCCTCCTGTTCCTGCTACACAGCGGGAGGTCCCACTCCTAGCCTCCTGTTCCTGCTACACAGCGGGAGGTCCCACTCCCAGCCTCCTGTTCCTGCTACACAGCGGGAGGTCCCACTCCCAGCCTCCTGTTCCTGCTACACAGCGGGAGGTCCCACTCCCAGCCTCCTGTTCCTGCTACACAGCAGGAGGTCCCACTCCTAGCCTCCTGTTCCTGCTACACAGCGGGAGGTCCCACTCCCAGCCTCCTGTTCCTGCTACACAGCGGGAGGTCCCACTCCTAGCCTCCTGTTCCTGCTACACAGCGGGAGGTCCCACTCCCAGCCTCCTGTT
>NC_092096.1:6137903-6163605 GCF_045679555.1 Salvelinus alpinus | reverse complement strand
CGGCCTAAGGGATTTATGGAGCTTTTAGAAAAATAGATAAGGACTAGCCTACTGACATCACCTTATGTTTTTACCTATGGGTTACCAGGTGCATATATTTAAAACGAATTTAAATTCATTTAGATGGGCTACTCACCTCAATGCCCGACTTGGGAGCACCATACTATGGGCCCAAGTCAGTGGGGGCCGGTCTGAGTGATTTATAGAGCTTTCCAAAAAAAAGTCAGAAAATATTCTATGTTGAACTCTTCAGAAAATCGGCTATGTCCTTTCCTTGCGAAAATATTCTATGTGCCCACTTTTAGGTTACCAGGTGCATATATTTAAATCGAATGTAAATGCTTTTAAATGGGCTACATACCTAAATGCCCGACTTGGGAGCACCATACTATGGGCCCAAGTCAGTGGGGGCCGGCCTGAGTGATTTATAGAGCTTTCCAGAAAAAGGTCTGAATACTTTCTATGTTGAACTCTTCAGAAAATCGGCTATGTCCTTTCCTCTCGAATATTTTCTAAGTGCCCTCTTTTGGGTTACCAGGTGCATATTTTTAAAACGGCTTAAAATGACTTTAAATGGCCTACATTCACCAGTGCCAACTGTGGGAGCACCATACTACGGGCCCAAGTCGGTGGGGGCCGGCCTGAGTGATTTATGGAACTTTTTTATAAAAACTCTTCAGAAAATCGGCTATGTTTTTTCCTAACCCTAACCCTAACCCTAACCCTAATACAGGCAACCCACCACATGGAGGTGGTGGAGAAGGCACTTAAAAACCATGCATTCCCTACTGGTATGATGAGACAGGTGCATCGTGTCACCAACTTTATCAAACCATCTTCACCCACAGACTACACCACAACAAAATTATCACAGAACACACACCAGTGGATGCAAAACAACATGAACATACTACAGACACATTACCGATCAACCACCTACACCATTACACAACAAATAAACACACCCAACACTTTGGCACTGACAATCGCAATAGGCTGGGCACATAAGAGATACAAACATAAATTGACACCCACCACCATCATTAGAGTCGAAACCACCTTGAAACTCCCTCAGGCCTCTTCCTCTCCCCAACAGACAACTATACAGACCAACACAATACGAGACCAACCACATACACTTCCAGCAATAGAACACACCCCACTACAGATTTCCCCACCAACGATACTAAATTCAATTCCAAACCCATTGCCCCCTCTCTCCTCAGCAGAGGAATTTCCACCCTTGTCAAAACCTCGCCCCCTGCCAAAAAGACAACCATCATACCTACGGACACTGTCACTGGGAAAACAACCGACCCTGAGTGAAACCTATAAACCTCGCATACAGACTCCTTCCAAAACACATCTTCACTCCCTACCCTCAACATCCACCCTCACTGATTCTTCCCTTTCCAATCAAAAAGGAGAGGCAAGAATAGCAACCCCTACAACTGGAAAGGAGAAATGGAAAAGTCCAATGGGTCCCCCTACTCCCAAAGCAGCCACTCCTATCATAGCCCAGGTTCACCACACAGTCAACAGTCAACCAGAAACTTGTACACCTACAGCTACACCCATTAAACAAAACACTAACTGCAAAAGAGCACAGGGTAATGTAGCAATATTACTAAGAGACATCATTACATCTGCTCCTCTTTCACCCACAGGAGGCGCCAGGAAAGGGGTACAGACAAGGACAGGGCAACTCAAGGGGCATATGACGATGACTAAAGGGCAAGACAATGGGCAACACCCCAAAGCTCCCAAACCTGAACCCCCACAAAAAACAAATATCGCTGTGCCTCTGCCTGTCCAGGGCCCCTGTATAACTGGCGCCTCAAAATACCCACCATCATCCCTACCACAACCCCATCTTCAACCCCAACCACAGCCTAAACCCACACATCCCCCCCAAAAACCCTTCTATCACAAGGCTAGGCCGAATTACAAGGTGGCAGATTGGAACATTGAGGGACACACACCAACACTCATCATAGGAGACTCAAACCTCAACCGGATCCCACCATTCAATAACCCCAACATCCAGGTAGACAGTTACCCAGGGGCAACATTCTATCATTTCACAAAGATACTGGAGAAAACCCCCATACATACAGACACGGCGACTGTTGTTATCTCGGTGGGCCTGAACAACAAGGATCACGACCCATTTCAAACATCACTGAAACAGTTGTCAGGTATGCACAAGGAGGCAAAGAAAACATTTCCAAACGCAACAATATACATCCCGGTCATCAGCCATTCACCTCTTCTTAGTCCACAACAGAAGAGAAATCTTAAGCTCATCAACGCTTACATTACCACTAACTTCCCAACCCTATTAGAGATTCCACAAGACACATTTCACACAACAACAGATCTCATACACTGGACATCCACCACAGCAGACCTCATCTTTCAACACTGGTGCAGACAGTTAAATTTACATTAACCACAAGCCACAGTCTGGATAGAAATAATCTTTCTCTTAATCTCTTTCCTTCCCTAATAACCAGTGCAGATCCTCCAATTAGGGGAGCAGTGGACCAGTCAACAACTAATATCATGAATCTTTCCAAATCCTTCATACCCACAGCAGCACAGGTAAAGCTCCTGGAGAGAGGGTTAACATTCATCCCTCGGCCAAACAAATTTGATTGGGAGGAACTTCAAAGGGACACCCACAAATATCACAGAAGACTTAAACTGTTGGACTACTATGACTACAACACAGACGACAACCACCAACCATTTACTTTACCATCTACCTGGGAACCTAAAACCTCCCAGATAGATGGTAGAATCAGGAGACTAATCAGAATAGACAAGAACACACTTCACAACCATCAGATGCACACTGATAGGGAGGATAACCTCACACACGTAGAAAGACAGGCAATACAACAACTCAAAAATAACCCACACATAATCATCAAACCAGCAGATAAAGGTTCAAAAATAGTCATATTGGATAAACATCAATACATGTATGAAGCAAACAGACAGTTATCAAACACCAAACATTATAAACGAATAGAAAACAGTATACAACCACAGACACAGACACAGTTAAGGACAATAATAAAAAGACTCTATGACCAACACTACATTACAGCAAAACAACGGGACTTTCTTTACGGTACAGACACCCCACGACCTAGACTATTCTATTTACTGTTAAAAGTACACAAGGAACCGGGGACATGGACAATTCCCTTTGAAGTTCCCCCTGGCAGACCAATTGTTTCAGACTGCAACAGTGAATCCTATAACATCTCGCAATATATAGATCATCACATTAACCCTCTCTCCACCAGGCACCCCAGCTTTCTCAGGGACACTTACCACTTTATGGAGAGGATTGGACCCATAGTTGTTCCCTCCCACACACACATATTCACGATAGATATTGATAGCTTATACACTAATATAAATACAGCAACAGGAATACAAGCAATTAGAAATATCTTTAAGAGATACCCAGACAACACTAGACCGGACATAGAAATATTACAATTATTAGAAATCAGCCTTACTAGCAATGACTTTTTATTCAACGATCACTATTACCTGCAGGTGGAGGGAACAGCTATGGGCAAAAAATTCGCACCTGCTTACGCCAATATATACATGGCTGAATGGGAGAGAGAGGCACTGGCCAAGTGTCCATATCAACCCACTTTTTATTACCGCTTTTTAGACGACATAATAGGAGCCTGGCCCCACGACATCCAATTATTCACAGATTTCATAAACATTCTCAACAGTCATCATTCATCCATTAAGGTTAAATACACAATTCATCCGCAAGAAGTCAACTTCTTAGACACAACAGTTTTTTTCAGTAATAACAATCAATCACAGAAAACACTACACACTAGAGTCTACTTCAAACCAACAGACACACATGCTTTACTTCATAAACACAGTTACCATCCTAAACATACATTTAAGGGAATAATAAAATCACAAATCATACGGTTCTACAGGATATCATCTTGCAAGCAAGACCTGGATTATGCAATAAATACACTATTCAATGCACTTAGAAGAAGAGGATATTCAAAACGATTTTTAAGAACCATTAAAAACAACACATTGGCCACCCTCCCTCCCATTCATCCAACACTCATAGACCACATCAAATCACCCACCTCTCTTAACCTTAACCTCAATCCTACTCCTAACCTTAACCTCTCCCTAAACCCCACGCCTAACCTTAACCTCTCCCCAAACCCCACGCCTAACCTTAACCTCTCCCCAAACCCCACGGCTAACCTTAACCTCTCCCCAAACCCCACGGCTAACCTTAACCTCTCCCCAAACCCCACGCCTAACCTTAACCTCTCCCCAAACCCCACGCCTAACCTTAACCTCTCCCCAAACCCCACGCCTAACCTTAACCTCTCCCCAAACCCCACGCCTAACCTTAACCTCTCCCCAAACCCCACGCCTAACCTTAACCTCTCCCCAAACCCCACGCCTAACCTTAACCTCTCCCCAAACCCCACGCCTAACCTTAATGTTTACCATTACCCTAATCAGGGTTCTCATCCTAACTTAATCCCTACCTCCCTCCTTCACCCTAATCCTGACTCCCCTATGGAAAGTGATCTGCACCAATCACTAAACCGCAACACTTCCTCTGTCTCTTCTCCTTTGTCATCAATACTCAATCAACAGACAATTATCATCCCCCTAGTAACCACATTTTCACATAGAATCAGATCCCTACATCAATCAATCAAACACAACTTCTCTACAGTTCAGCACACTTACATACCACTCAAACCATACAGAATAATTTCAGCATTCAGAAAGAACAACAATTTAAAGGACCTCCTCACCAAAGCAAGATTCAGTAGTAAGCCACCACAAGACCCCAAATCTCACAATTTCCATTTGACAGATAAAGTTCATTACAAACATACACAGCCATACATCAGCACCAGTACAAGAATCCTATTCATTGAACACCCATAACGCCATTTATATCATTACATGCACACTCTGCAATAAACAATACATCGGAGAAACCAAACACACCATAGAAACCAGACTCAAACAACACCTGTATAACATTAAAAGGGCACACCTACAAACGGCACTCATAACCCACTTCCAGGAGCACCCCATCACCCACCTTACCATATCAGGGTTACAGTCACACATAGGCTGGACCTGTGGGCAGCGAAAGAGGGTAGAACGGGAGTGGATCCAGCACCTACAGACAATAACGCCAAATGGCCTGAACGAGAGGGTTTAGAAAATGGGTTTTAACAGACAGGAAAATGGATGGAGAAGAACATTTATATTATTTATATTTTATCTATACTCTATATATTTATGTTTTGTTCGGTTTTAGTTTGTCATTTCCTTTTCTTAGGTCTTTCCTTTCTTTTAACAGAATAAAACAATAAAACCAACTAAATGCACAATATTGCTTTTATGTTCATATTTAACAACATTATGGTTGAATGAATCTTTCACCACATCGGCTCCTGCACTGTCACCCAGAAAAAGAGGCATTTTAGAACTTACTTCAGTTTAATTTATGATCTTAGGAGGACACCTACGGGCCTTTTTAAGTACTACACCTAATATAACAGATCATCAGAAGAGGGATAAACAGGAGATTGGCCTGTGCACCGTAAAACAAACTAGCTGAAACGAAACACAATTATATTCAAAACCTAACCCTAACCCTAACCCAGACCAGCTGGATCTACTGTCTCAATTATATTATGGCAGACCAGCTAGATCTACTCTCTCAATTATTATTCGAAAGACCAGCTAAATGTACTGTCTCTAGTATATAATGACAGACCATCTAGATGTACTGTCTTTACTATATTATGACAGACCAGCTAGATCTACTGTCTCTATTATATTATGACAGACCAGCTAGATCTACTGTCTCTACTATATTATGACAGACCAGCTACATCTACTCTCTCAATTATTTTATGACATACCAACTACATCTACAGTCTATAATGTATTATGATAGACCTGCAAAATCTACTGTCTCTATTATATTATGACAGACCAGCTATATCTACTGTCTCAATTATTTTACGAAAGACCAGCTAGATTTACTGTCTATAGTATTTTTTTATTTATTTTATTTAACCTTTATTTAACCAGGAAGGGCTCATTGAGATTTAAAATCTCTTTTTCAAGAGCGCCCTGGCCAAGATAGGCAGCACCAAGTCATTACAAAAAATTACAGACAGACAACATGAAAAACTACAAGTAATCTAGTAAAAACCATTCATGAATTCACAAGAGTATAACAATATCAAAAACAGCAAATTAAAAACATCAAGTTCTTCCAGTTTAAAATTATTTTGTAAGGTGTTCCAAGACCAATGGCGTACATAAAAGACCTTTTACCAAATTCAGTTCGGACATTTGGAACAGTTAGCAGGATAAAGTCTAGCGAACGAAGAGAGTGCCCACCACATTTCTGAACAATAAAAATGCCCAAATAAAAAGGTAGTAAACCCAAAATGGCTTTGTAAATAAAATTATACCAGTGACTGAGCCTACGAGTGACTAGAGAAGGCCAGCCAACCCTGGTATACAACGTGCAGTGGTGCGTAAGGGTTTTGCAGTTTAAAATAAATCTCAAAGTGCCATGGTAAAGAGTGTCAATTGATCTCAAACACTGAGCGGAAGCATTCATATATAAAATATCCCCATAGTCTAGTAAAGGCATAAATGTAGCTGATACTAGCCTCCTTCTGGCTTCAAAAGAAAAACAGGCCTTGTTCCTAAAATAAAAACCCAATTTCAGCTTAAATGTTTTTGTAAGTTGTTGAATATGCAATTTAAAAGAGAGGCCGTCATCAATTAGAATTCCAAGATATTTATATGAGGTTACAACCTTAATCTCCTTGCCCTGACAGGTAGTAATAGGTGAAAGGTTCAGAGGTCTATTTCTTGCATTAGAAAACACCATTAGTTTAGTTTTGTCAGTATTGAGGAGAAGCTTCAATTGACACAAGGTTTGTTGAACAGTATAAAAAGCAGTTTGCAAGTTCTGGAAAGCTTTTGTAAGAGACGAGGCACAACAGTAAATAACAGTATCATCAGCATAAAAATGAAGTTGTGCATTTTGGACATTTTTGTCTAAATCATTTATATAAATAGTGAATAAGAGAGGACCAAGTACAGAGCCTTGGGGCACACCATTCAGGACAGACAATTTAACAGACATAAGCCCATCAAATTGAGTGCACTGAGTTCTATCAGACAGATAGTTAGCAAACCATGCAACTGCATGCTCCGAAAGACCGACACTCAACAATCTCTGCCTTAGTATAGCATGATCAACTGTATCAAAAGCCTTAGAGAGATCAATAAAAAGTGAGACACAGTGCTGTTTTTTGCCAAGGGCTTCAGTGATATCATTTAAAACCTTCATGGCTGCTGTAATTGTGCTATGCTTCTTCCTGAAGCCCGATTGGTACATTGATAAAATAGAGTTAGTAAATAAAAAACTATTTTAGCTGTTCACTTACAAGGGTTTCAAGTATTTTCACCAGGGGTGACAGCTTTGAGATTGGCCTATAAATATTTAAAATAGTTGGATCTCCCCCTTTTAAAAGTGGTAGGACAAATGCTGATTTCCAGATCTTTGGAATTTCATTACATTCCAGGGTTAGTTTGAACAGATATGTAAGTGGTTCAGCTATGAAATCAGCCGCCAGATTTAAAAAGCAGGGATCCAAAAGATCAGGAACTGCAGGCTTTCTTTGATCTAAGGATTTCAGGGCTTTATGTACCACCTGCACTGAGAATGGCAAAAAGCTAAAAGTTTGACCAGCTCTCACTGGTTCATCCACACAGGGTTGTACAGAGACAGAGGACACTGAATCAAACAGCCTACCAGATGATACAAAGTGCTCATTGAAACAATTCAGCATTTCAGGTTTGTCATATACACTGCTCAAAAAAATAAAGGGAACACTTAAACAACACAATGTAACTCCAAGTCAATCACACTTCTGTGAAATCAAACTGTCCACTTAGGAAGCAACACTGATTGACAATAAATTTCACATGCTGTTGTGCAAATGGAATAGACAAAAGGTGGAAATTATAGGCAATTAGCAAGACACCCCCAATAAAGGAGTGGTTCTGCAGGTGGTGACCACAGACCACTTCTCAGTTCCTATACTTCCTGGCTGATGTTTTGGTCACTTTTGAATGCTGGCGGTGCTTTCACTCTAGTGGTAGCATGAGACAGAGTCTACAACCCACACAAGTGGCTCAGGTAGTGCAGCTCATCCAGGATGGCACATCAATGTGAGCTGTGGCAAGAAGGTTTGCTGTGTCTGTCAGCGTAGTGTCCAGAGCATGGAGGCGCTACCAGGAGACAGGCCAGTACATCAGGAGACGTGGAGGAGGCCGTAGGAGGGCAACAACCCAGCAGCAGGACCGCTACCTCCGCCTTTGTGCAAGGAGGAGCACTGCCAGAGCCCTGCAAAATGACCTCCAGCAGGCCACAAAGTCTCTATTATATTATGATAGACCAGCTAAATTTACTCTCTCTAGTATATTATGACAGGCCAGCTAGATCTACTGTCTCTACTATATTATGACAGACCTGCTAGATCTACTGTCTAATTTATAATATGACATACCAGCTAGATCTACTGTCTCTATTATATTATGACAGACCAGCTGGATCTACTGTCTCTATTATATTATGACAGATCAGCTACATCGGCTGTCTCTATTATATTATGATATACCAGCTAGACCTACAGTCTCTAATATGTTATGATAGACCTGCTAGAACTACTGTCTCAATTATTTTATGACATACCAGCTACAACGGCTGTCTCTATTATATTATGAAAGACCAGCTAAATTTACTGTCTCTAGTATATTATGACAGGCCAGCTAGATCTACTGTCTAATTTATAATATGACATACCAGCTAGATCTACTGTCTCTATTATATTTTGACAGACCAGCTAGATCTACTGTCTCAATTATATTATGGCAGACAAGCTAAATCTACTGTCTCTACTATATTATGACAGACCACCTAGATCTACTGTCTCTACTATATTATGACAGACCAGCTACATCTACAGTCTCAAATATATTATGATCGACCAGCTACAACTGCTGTCTCTATTATATTATGACAGACCACCTAAATATACTGTCTCAATTATATTACGAAATACCAGGTAGATTTACTGTCTCTTATATTATGACAGACCAGCTTCATCTACACTCTCTAATATATTATGCTAGATCTGCTAGATCTACTGTCTCTAATATATTATGACAGACCAGCTAGATCTAATGTCTAATTTATATTATGGCAGACCAGCTAAATCTACTGTCTCAATTATATTATGACAGACCAGCTAGAACTACTGTCTTTATTATATTATGACAGACCAGCTAGATCTACTGTCTCTTTTATATTATGACAGACCAGCTAGATCTACTGTCTCAAATATTTTATGACATACCAGCTACATCTGCTGTCTCTATTATATTATGACAGACCAGCTAGATCTAATGTCTAATTTATATTATGGCAGACCAGCTAAATCTACTGTCTCAATTATATTACGAAAGGCCAGCTACATTTACTGTCTCTAGTATATTATGACATACCAGCTACATCTGCTGTCTCTATTATATTATGACAGACCAGCTAGATCTAATGTCTAATTTATATTATGGCAGACCAGCTAAATCTACTGTCTCAATTATATTACGAAAGACCAGCTACATTTACTGTCTCTATTATATTATGACAGACCAGCTAGATCTAATGTCTAATTTATATTATGGCAGACCAGCTAAATCTACTGTCTCAATTATATTACGAAAGACCAGCTACATTTACTGTCTCTAGTATATGATGACAGACCTGCTAGATCTACTGTCTAATTAATATTATGACATACCAGCTAGATCTACTGTCTCAATTATATTATGACAGATCAGCGAGATCTACTGTCTCTATTATATTATGACAGACCACCTAAATCTACTTTCTCAATTATATTACGAAAGACCAGCTACATTTACTGTCTAGTCTATTATGACAGACCAGCTAGATCTACTGTCTCTACTATATTATGACAGACCAGCTAGATCTACTGTCTCTACTATATTATGACAGACCAGCTACATCTACAGTCTCTAATATATTATGATAGACCAGCTACATATGCTGTCTCTATTATATTATGGCAGACCACCTAAATCTACTGTCTCAATTATATTATGACAGACCAGCTAGATCTACTGCCTCTATTATATAATGACAGACCAGCTAGATCTACTGTCTCTTTTATATTATGACAGACCAGATAGAACTACTGTCTCTATTATATTATGACAGACCTGCTAGATCTACTGTCTAATTTATATTATGACATACCAGCTAGATCTACTGTCTCTATTATATTTTGACAGACCAGCTACATCTAATGTCTCTATTATATTATGACAGACCAGCTAGATCTACTGTCTCTATTATATTATGACAGACCAGCTAGATCTACTGTCTCTATTATATTATGACAGACCAGCTAGATCTACTGTCTTTATTATATTATGACAGACCAGCTAGATCTACTGTCTCTTTTATATTATGACAGACCAGCTAGATCTACTGTCTCTTTTATATTATGACAGACCAGCTAGATCTACTGTCTCAAATATTTTATGACATACCAGCTACATCTGCTGTCTCTATTATATTATGACAGACCAGCTAGATCTAATGTCTAATTTATATTATGGCAGACCAGCTAAATCTACTGTCTCAATTATATTACGAAAGGCCAGCTACATTTACTGTCTCTAGTATATTATGACATACCAGCTACATCTGCTGTCTCTATTATATTATGACAGACCAGCTAGATCTAATGTCTAATTTATATTATGGCAGACCAGCTAAATCTACTGTCTCAATTATATTACGAAAGACAAGCTACATTTACTGTCTCTATTATATTATGACAGACCAGCTAGATCTAATGTCTAATTTATATTATGGCAGACCAGCTAAATCTACTGTCTCAATTATATTACGAAAGACCAGCTACATTTACTGTCTCTATTATATTATGACAGACCAGCTAGATCTAATGTCTAATTTATATTATGGCAGACCAGCTAAATCTACTGTCTCAATTATATTACGAAAGACCAGCTACATTTACTGTCTCTAGTATATGATGACAGACCACCTAAATCTACTGTCTCAATTATATTATGACAGACCAGCTACATCTACTGCCTCTATTATATAATGACAGACCAGCTAGATCTACTGTCTCTTTTATATTATGACAGACCAGCTAGATCTACTGTCTCGAATACATTATGACAGACCAGCTAGAACTACTGTCTTTATTATATTATGACAGACCAGCTAGATCTACTGTCTCTTTTATATTATGGCAGACCACCTAAATCTACTGTCTCAATTATATTATGACAGACCAGCTAGATCTACTGTCTCTTATATATTATGGCAGACCAGCTAAATCTACTGTCTCAATTATATTACGAAAGACCAGCTACATTTACTGTCTCTAGTATATGATGACAGACCTGCTAGATCTACTGTCTAATTAATATTATGACATACCAGCTAGATCTACTGTCTCAATTATATTATGACAGATCAGCGAGATCTACTGCTGTCTCTACTATAATATGACAGACCATCTACATCTAAAGTCTCTAATATATTATGATATACCAGCTACATCTGCTGTCTCTATTATATTATGGCAGACCAGCTAAATCTACTGTCTCAATTATATTACGAAAGACCAGCTACATTTACTGTCTCTAGTATATGATGACAGACCAGCTAGATCTAATGTCTCTATTATATTATGACAGACCAGCTAGATCTAATGTCTCTATTATATAATGACAGACCAGCTAGATCTACTGTCTCTTTTATATTATGACAGACCAGATAGAACTACTGTCTCTATTATATTATGACAGACCTGCTAGATCTACTGTCTTTATTATATTATGACAGACCAGCTAGATCTACTGTCTCTTTTATATTATGGCAGACCACCTAAATCTACTGTCTCAATTATATTATGACAGACCAGCTAGATCTACTGTCTCTTATATATTATGGCAGACCAGCTAAATCTACTGTCTCAATTATATTACGAAAGACCAGCTACATTTACTGTCTCTAGTATATGATGACAGACCTGCTAAATCTACTGTCTAATTAATATTATGACATACCAGCTACATCTGCTGTCTCTATTATATTATGACAGACCACCTAAATCTACTTTCTCAATTATATTACGAAAGACCAGCTACATTTACTGTCTAGTCTATTATGACAGACCAGCTAGATCTACTGTCTCTACTATATTATGACAGACCAGCTAGATCTACTGTCTCTACTATATTATGACAGACCAGCTACATCTACAGTCTCTAATATATTATGATAGACCAGCTACATATGCTGTCTCTATTATATTATGGCAGACCACCTAAATCTACTGTCTCAATTATATTATGACAGACCAGCTAGATCTACTGCCTCTATTATATAATGACAGACCAGCTAGATCTACTGTCTCTCTTATATTATGACAGACCAGCTACATCTACACTCTCTAATATATTATGATAGATCTGCTAGATCTACTGTCTCTAATATATTATGACAGACCAGCTAGATCTAATGTCTAATTTATATTATGGCAGACCAGCTAAATCTACTGTCTCAATTATATTATGGCAAACCAGCTAGAACTACTGTCTTTATTATATTATGACAGACCAGCTAGATCTACTGTCTCTTTTATATTATGACAGACCAGCTAGATCTACTGTCTCAAAAATTTTATGACATACAAGCTACATCTGCTGTCTCTATTATATTATGACAGACCAGCTAGATCTAATGTCTATTTTATATTATGGCAGACCAGCTAAATCTACTGTCTCAATTATATTACGAAAGACCAGCTACATTTACTGTCTCTAGTATATTATGACAGATCAGCTAGATCTACTGCTGTCTCAATTATATTATGACAGATCAGCTAGATCTACTGCTGTCTCTATTATATTATGACAGACCACCTAAATCTACTGTCTCAATTATATTACGAAAGACCAGCTACATTTACTGTCTCTAGTATATTATGACAGACCTGCTAGATCTACTGTCTAATTAATATTATGACATACCAGCTAGATCTACTGTCTCAATTACATTATGACAGACGAGCTATATCTACTGTCTCAATTATATTACGAAAGACCAGCTAAATTTACTGTCTATTATATTTTGACAGACCATCTGGATCTACTGTGTCTACTATATTATGACAGACCATCTACATCTAAAGTCTCTAATATATTATGACAGACCAGCTAGATCGACTGATTCTATCATATTATGACAGACCGGCTATATCTACTGTCTCAATTATATTACGAAAGACCGGGTAGATTTACTGTCTCTAGTATATTATGACAGACCAGCTAGATCTACTGTCTCTACTATATTATGACAGACCAGCTACATCTACAGTCTCTAATATATTATGATCGACCTGCTAGATCTACTGTCTCTAATATATTATGACAGACCAGCTAGACCTACTGTCTCAATTATATTACGGCAGACAAGCTATATCTACTGTCTCAATTATATTACAAAAGACCAGGTAGATTTACTGTCTCTATTATATTATGACAGACCTGCTAGATCTACTCTCTCTATTATATTATGACAGATCAGCTAGATTTACTGTCTCTAGTATATTATGACAGACCAGCTACATCTACAGTCTCTACTATATTATGATAGACCTGATAGATCTACTGTCTCTAATTTATTATGACAGACCAGCTACATCTACACTCTCTAAAATATTATGATAGACCTGCTGGATCTACTGTCTCAATTATATTATGACAGACCAGCTAAATTTACTGTCTCTAGTATATTATGACATACCAGCTAGATCTAATGTCTCTATTATATTTTGACAGACCAGCTAGATCTACTGTCTCAATTACAGTATGACAGACCAGCTAGATCTAAATGTCTCTATTATATTATGACAGACCAGCTAGATCTAATGTCTCTACTATATTATGACAGACCAGCTAGATCTAATGTCTCTATTATATTATGACAGACCAGCTAGATCTACTGTCTCTATTATATTATGACAGACCAGCTAGATCTACTGTCTCTATTATATTATGACAGACCTGCTAGATCTACTCTCTCTATTATATTATGACATACCAGCTAGATCTACTGTCTCTAGTATATTATGGCAGACCAGCTAAATCTACTGTCTCAATTATATTATGACAGATGAGCTAGATCTACTGTATCTATTATATTATGACAGACCAGCTAGATCTACTGTCTCTATTATATTATGACAGACCAGCTAGATCTAATGTCTCTATTATATTATGACAGACCAGCTAGATCTACTGTCTCTTTTATATTATGACAGACCAGCTACATCTGCTGTCTCAATTATATTATGACAGACCAGCTAGATCTACTGCCACTATTATATTATGAGAGACTAGCTAGATCTACTGTCTCTATTATATTATGAAAGACCAGCTAGAACTACTGTCTCTATTATATTATGACAGACCAGCTAGATCTACTGTCTCTATTATATTATGACAGACCAGCTAGATATACTGTCTCTACTATATTATGACAGACCAGCTAGAACTACTGTCTCTATTATATTATGACAGACCAGCTAGAACTACTGTCTCTATAATATTATGACAGACCAGCTAGATATACTGTCTCTACTGTATTATGACAGACCAGCTAGATCTACTGTCTCTACTATATTATGACAGACCAGCTAGAACTACTATCTCTACTATATTATGACAGACCAGCTAGAACTACTGTCTCTACTATATTATGACAGACCAGCTAGAACTACTGTCTCTACTGTATTATGACAGACCAGCTAGATCTACAGTATCTATTATATTATGACAGACCAGCTAGATCTACTGTCTCTATTATATTATGACAGACCAGCTAGAACTACTGTCTCTATTATATTATGACAGACCAGCTAGAACTTCTGTCTCTATAATATTATGACAGACCTGCTAGATCTACTCTCTCTATTATATTATGACAGATCAGCTAGATTTACTGTCTCTAGTATATTATGACAGACCAGCTACATCTACAGTCTCTACAATATTATGATAGACCTGCTAGATCTACTGTCTCTTTTATATTATGACAGACCAGCTAAATCTACTGTCTCAATTATATTACGAAAGACCAGCTACATTTACTGTCTCTAGTATATTATGACAGACCTGCTAGATCTACTGTCTAATTAATATTATGACATACCAGCTAGATCTACTGTCTCAATTACATTATGACAGACGAGCTATATCTACTGTCTCAATTATATTACGAAAGACCAGCTAAATTTACTGTCTATTATATTTTGACAGACCATCTGGATCTACTGTGTCTACTATATTATGACAGACCATCTACATCTAAAGTCTCTAATATATTATGACAGACCAGCTATATCTACTGTCTCAATTATATTACGAAAGACCGGGTAGATTTACTGTCTCTAGTATATTATGACAGACCAGCTAGATCTACTGTCTCTACTATATTATGACAGACCAGCTAGATCTACTGTCTCTAATATATTATGATCGACCTGCTAGATCTACTGTCTCTAATATATTATGACAGACCAGCTAGACCTACTGTCTCAATTATATTACGGCAGACAAGCTATATCTACTGTCTCAATTATATTACAAAAGACCAGGTAGATTTACTGTCTCTAGTATATTATGACAGACCAGCTAAATTTACTGTCTCTAGTGTATTATGACATACCAGCTAAATTTACTGTCTCTAGTATATTATGACAGACCAGCTAGATCTAATGTCTCTACTATATTATGACAGACCTGCTAGATCTACTGTTTCTATTATATTATGACAGACCTGCTAGATCTACTCTCTCTATTATATTATGACAGATCAGCTAGATCTACTGTTTCTATTATATTATGACAGACCAGCTAGATCTAATGTCTCTACTATATTATGACAGACCTGCTAGATCTACTGTTTCTATTATATTATGAAAGACCAGCTAGAACTACTGTCTCTATTATATTATGACAGACCTGCTAGATCTACTCTCTCTATTATATTATGACAGATCAGCTAGATTTACTGTCTCTAGTATATTATGACAGACCAGCTACATCTACAGTCTCTACTATATTATGATAGACCTGCCAGATCTACTGTCTCTAATTTATTATGACAGACCAGCTACATCTACAGTCTCTAATATATTATGATAGACCTGCTGGATCTACTGTCTCAATTATATTATGACAGACCAGCTAAATTTACTGTCTCTAGTATATTATGACATACCAGCTAGATCTAATGTCTCTATTATATTTTGACAGACCAGCTGGATCTACTGTCTCAATTACAGTATGGCACACAAGCTATATCTACTCTTAATTATATTACGAATGACCAGCTAAATTTAGTGTCTCTAGTATATTATGACAGACCAGCTAGATCTAATGTCTCTACTATATTATGACAGACCTGCTAGTTCTACTGTCTCTATTACATTATGACAGACCAGCTAGATCTAATGTCTCTATTACATTATGACAGACCAGCTAGATCTAATGTCTCTATTACATTATGACAGACCTGCTAGATCTACTCTCTCTATTATATTATGACATACCAGCTAGATCTACTGTCTCTAGTATATTATGGCAGACCAGCTAAATCTACTGTCTCAATTATATTATGACAGATGAGCTATATCTACTGTATCAATTATATTATGACAGACCAGCTACATCTGCTGTCTCAATTATATTATGACAGACCAGCTAGATCTACTGCCACTATTATATTATGACAGACTAGCTAGATCTACTGTCTCTATTATATTATGACAGACCAGCTAGATCTACTGTCTCTATTATATTATGACAGACCAGCTAGATCTACTGTCTCTATTATATTATGACAGACCAGCTAGATATACTGTCTCTACTATATTATGACAGACCAGCTAGATCTACTGTCTCTATTATATTATGACAGACCAGCTAGATCTACTGTCTCTATAATATTATGACAGACCAGCTAGATATACTGTCTCTACTGTATTATGACAGACCAGCTAGATCTACTGTCTCTACTATATTATGACAGACCAGCTAGAACTACTGTCTCTACTATATTATGACAGACCAGCTAGAACTACTGTCTCTACTATATTATGACAGACCAGCTAGAACTACTGTCTCTACTATATTATGACAGACCAGCTAGATCTACAGTATCTATTATATTATGACAGACCAGCTAGATCTACTGTCTCTATTATATTATGACAGACCAGCTAGAACTACTGTCTCTATTATATTATGACAGACCAGCTAGAACTTCTGTCTCTATAATATTATGACAGACCTGCTAGATCTACTCTCTCTATTATATTATGACAGACCAGCTAGACCTACTGTCTCTAGTATATTATGACAGACCAGCTACATCTACACCCTCTAAAATATTATGATAGACCTGCTAGATCTACTGTCTCTTTTATATTATGACAGACCAGCTACATCTGCTGTCTCAATTATATTATGACAGACCAGCTAGATCTACTGCCACTATTATATTATGACAGACTAGCTAGATCTACTGTCTCTATTATATTATGAAAGACCAGCTAGAACTACTGTCTCTATTATATTATGACAGACCAGCTAGATCTACTGTCTCTATTATATTATGACAGACCAGCTAGATATACTGTCTCTACTATATTATGACAGACCAGCTAGAACTACTGTCTCTATTATATTATGACAGACCAGCTAGAACTACTGTCTCTATAATATTATGACAGACCAGCTAGATATACTGTCTCTACTGTATTATGACAGACCAGCTAGATCTACTGTCTCTACTATATTATGACAGACCAGCTAGAACTACTGTCTCTACTATATTATGACAGACCAGCTAGAACTACTGTCTCTACTATATTATGACAGACCAGCTAGAACTACTGTCTCTACTGTATTATGACAGACCAGCTAGATCTACTGTCTCTATTATATTATGACAGACCAGCTAGATCTACTGTCTCTATTATATTATGACAGACCAGCTAGAACTACTGTCTCTATTATATTATGACAGACCAGCTAGAACTTCTGTCTCTATAATATTATGACAGACCTGCTAGATCTACTCTCTCTATTATATTATGACAGATCAGCTAGATTTACTGTCTCTAGTATATTATGACAGACCAGCTACATCTACAGTCTCTAAAATATTATGATAGACCTGCTAGATCTACTGTCTCTAATACATTATGACAGACCAGCTATATCTACTGTCTCAATTATATTATGACAGACCAGCTAGATCTACTGCCTCTATTATATTATGACAGACCAGCTAGATCTACTGTCTCTATTATATTATGACAGACCAGCTAGATCTACTGTCTCTATTATATTATGACAGACCAGCTAGAACTACTGTCTTTATTATATTATGACAGACCAGCTAGATCTACTGTCTCTTTTATATTATGACAGACCAGCTACATCTGCTGTCTCTATTATATTATGACAGACCAGCTAGATCTACTGTCTAATTTATATTATGACAGACCTGCTAGATCTACTGTCTAATTTATATTATGACATACTTGCTAGATCTACTGTCTCTGGTATATTATGACAGACCAACTGCATCTACAGTCTATAATGTATTATGATAGACCTGCAAAATCTACTGTCTCATTTATATTATGACAGACCAGCTATGTCTCCTGTCTCAATTATTTTACGAAAGACCACCTAGATTTACTGTCTCTAGTATTTTATGACAGAACAGCTAGATCTACTGTCTCTACTATATTATGACAGACCAGCTAGATCTACTGTCTCTATTATATTATGACAGACCAGCTAGAACTATTGTCTTTAATATATTATGACAGACCATTTAGATCTACTGTCTCTTTTATATTATGAGAGACCAGCTAGATCTACTGTCTCTTATTTTATGACATACCAGCTACATCTGCTGTCTCAATTATATTATGACAGACCAGCTAAATCTAGTCTCTAATATATTATGATAGACCTGCTAGATCTACTGTCTCTAATATATTATGACAGACCAGCTAGATCTACTGTCTCTATTATATTATGACAGACCAGCTATAGATCTACTGTCTCTAATATATTATGACAGACCAGCTAGATCTACTGTCTCTATTATATTATGACAGACCAGCTAAATCTAGTCTCTAATATATTATGATAGACCTGCTAGATCTACTGTCTCTAATATATTATGACAGACCAGCTAGATCTACTGTCTCTATTATATTATGACAGACCAGCTAAATCTAGTCTCTATATATTATGATAGACCTGCTAGATCTACTGTCTCTAATATATTATGACAGACCAGCTAGAACTATTGTCTTTAATATATTATGACAGACCATTTAGATCTACTGTCTCTTTTATATTATGAGAGACCAGCTAGATCTACTGTCTCTTATTTTATGACATACCAGCTACATCTGCTGTCTCTATTATATTATGACAGACCAGCTAGATCTACTGTCTCTTATTTTATGACATACCAGCTACATCTGCTGTCTCTATTATATTATGACAGACCAGCTAGATCTACTGTCTCTACAATATTATGACAGACCATCTACATCTAAAGTCTCTAATATATTATGATAGACCTGCTAGATCTACTGTCTCTAATATATTATGACAGACCAGCTAAATCTAGTCTCTAATATATTATGATAGACCTGCTAGATCTACTGTCTCTAATATATTATGACAGACCAGCTAGAACTATTGTCTTTAATATATTATGACAGACCATTTAGATCTACTGTCTCTTTTATATTATGAGAGACCAGCTAGATCTACTGTCTCTTATTTTATGACATACCAGCTACATCTGCTGTCTCTATTATATTATGACAGACCAGCTAGATCTACTGTCTCTTATTTTATGACATACCAGCTACATCTGCTGTCTCTATTATATTATGACAGACCATCTACATCTAAAGTCTCTAATATATTATGATATACCTGCTAGAGCTACTGTCTCAATTATATGACAGACGAGCTAGATCTACTGTCTCAATTATATTACAAAAGACCAGCTAGATCTACTGTCTCAATTATATTATGGCAGACCAGCTAAATCTACTGTCTCAATTATATTACAAAAGACCAGCTAGATTTACTGTCTCTAGTATACACTGCTCAAAAAAATAAAGGGAACACTTAAACAACACAATGTAACTCCAAGACAATCACACTTCTGTGAAATCAAACTGTCCACTTAGGAAGCAACACTGATTGACAATAAATTGCACATGCTGTTGTGCAAATGGAATAGACAAAAGGTGGAAATTATAGGCAATTAGCAAGACACCCCCAATAAAGGAGTGGTTCTGCAGGTGGTGACCACAGACCACTTCTCAGTTCCTATGCTTCCTGGCTGATGTTTTGGTCACCTTTGAATGCTGGCGGTGCTTTCACTCTAGTGGTAGCATGAGACGGAGTCTACAACCCACACAAGTGGCTCAGGTAGTGCAGCTCATCCAGGATGGCACATCAATGCGAGCTGTGGCAAGAAGGTTTGCTGTGTCTGTCAGCGTAGTGTCCAGAGCATGGAGGCACTACCAGGAGACAGGCAAGTACATCAGGAGACGTGGAGGAGGCCGTAGGAGGGCAACAACCCAGCAGCAGGACCGCTACCTCCGCCTTTGTGCAAGGAGGAGCACTGCCAGAGCCCTGCAAAATGACCTCCAGCAGGCCACAAATGTGCATGTGTTTGCTCAAACGGTCAGAAACAGACTCCATGAGGGTGGTATGAGGGCCCGACGTCCACAGGTGGGGGTTGTGCTTACAGCCCAACACCGTGCAGGACGTTTGGCATTTGCCAGAGAACACCAAGATTGGCAAATTCGCCACTGGCGCCCTGTGCTCTTCACAGATGAAAGCAGGTTCACACGCACATGTGACAGACATGACAGAGTCTGGAGACGCCGTGGAGAATGATCTGCTGCCTGCAACATCCTCCAGCATGACCGGTTTGGCGGTGGGTCAGTCATGGTGTGGGGTGGCATTTCTTTGTGGGGCCGCACAGCCCTCCATGTGCTCGCCAGAGGTAGCCTGACTGCCATTAGGTACCGAGATGAGATCCTCAGACCCCTTGTGAGACCACATGCTGGTGCGGTTGGCCCTGGGTTCCTCCTAATGCAAGACAATGCTAGACCTCATGTGGCTGGAGTGTGTCAGCAGTTCCTGCAATGGGAAGGCATTGATGCTATGGACTGGCCCGCCGGTTCCCCAGACCTGAATCCAATTGAGCACATCTGGGACATCATGTCTCGCTCCATCCACCAACGCCACGTTGCACCACAGACTGTCCAGGAGTTGGCGGATGCTTTAGTCTAGGTCTGGGAGGAGATCCCTCAGGAGACCATCCGCCACCTCATCAGGAGCATGCCCAGGTGTTGTAGGGAGGTCATACAGGCACGTGGAGGCCACACACACTACTGAGCCTCATTTTGACTTGTTCTAAGGACATTACATCAAAGTTGGATCAGCCTGTAGTGTGGTTTTCCACTTTAATTTTGAGTGTGACTCGAAATCCAGACCTCCGTGGGTTGATAAATTTGATTTCCATTGATCATTTTTGTGTGATTTTGTTGTCGGCACATTCAACTATGTAAATAAAAAAGTATTTAATAAGAATATTTCATTAATTCAGATCTAGGATGTGTTATTTTAGTGTTCCCTTTATTTTTTTGAGCAGTGTATTATGACAGACCAGCTAGATCTACTGTCTCTACTATATTATGACAGACCAGCTAGATATACTGTCTCTATTATATTATGACAGACCAGCAAGATCTACTGTCTCTACTATATTATGACAGACCAGCTACATCTACTGTCTCAATTATATTATGACAGACCAGCTAGAACAACTATCTCTTTTATATTATGACAGACCAGCTAGATCTACTATCTCAATTATTTTATGACATACCAGCTACATCTACTGTCTCTAGTATATTATGACAGACCAGCTAGATCTACTGTCTCTATTATATTATGACAGACCAGCTAGATCTACTGTCTCAATTATATTATGACAGACGAGCTATATCTACTTTCTCTATTATATTATGACAGACCTGCTAGATCTACTGTCTAATATATATTATGACATACCAGCTAGATGTACTGTCTCTATTATATTATGACAGACCTGCTAGATCTACTATATCTACTGTCTCAATTATATTATGACAGACCAGCTAGATTTACTGCCACTATTATATTATGACAGACCAGCTAGATCTACTATCTCTGGTATATTATGACAGACCAGCTAGATCTACTGTCTCAATTATTTTATGGCAGACCATCTAAATCTACTGTCTCAATTATATTACGAAAGACCAGCTAGATTTACTGTCTCTAGTATATTATGACAGACCAGCTAGATCTACTGTCTCAATTATATTATGACAGTCCAGCTAGATCTACTGTCTCTACTATATTATGACAGACCAGCTAGATCTACTGTCTCTACTATATTATGACAGACCAGCTACATCTACAGTCTCTAATATATTATGATAGACCTGCTAGATCTACTGTCTCTTTTATATTATGACAGACCAGCTAGATCTACTCTCTCAATTATTTTATGACATACCAGCTACATCTGCTGTCTCTATTATATTATGACAGACTAGCTAGATCTACTGTCTCAATTATATTATGACAGTCCAGCTAGATCTACTGTCTCTACTATATTATGACAGACCAGCTAGATCTACTGTCTCTACTATATTATGACAGACCAGCTACATCTACAGTCTCTAATATATTATGATAGACCTGCTAGATCTACTGTCTCTTTTATATTATGACAGACCAGCTAGATCTACTCTCTCAATTATTTTATGACATACCAGCTACATCTGCTGTCTCTATTATATTATGACAGACCAGCTAGATCTACTGTCTAGTATATTATGATAGTCCAGCTAGATCTACTGTCTCTACTATATTATGACAGACCAGCTAGATCTACTGTCTCTACTATATTATGACAGACCAGCTACATCTACAGTCTCTAATATATTATGATAGACCTGCTAGATCTACTGTCTCTTTTATATTATGACAGACCAGCTAGATCTACTCTCTCAATTATTTTATGACATACCAGCTACATCTGCTGTCTCTATTATATTATGACAGACCAGCTAGATCTACTGTCTCAATTATATTATGGCAGACCAGCTAAATCTACTGTCTCAATTATATTACGAAAGACCAGCTACATTTACTGTCTCTCGTATATTGTGACAGGCCAGCTAGATCTACTGTCTCTACTATATTATGACAGACCATCTACATCTAAAGCCTCTAATATATTTTGACTGACCAGCTGGATCTAGTGTCTCAATTATATTATGGCAGACCAGCTAAATCTACTGTCTCAATTATATTATGACAGATGAGCTATATCTACTACTATCTACTACATTTACATTTACATTTAAGTCATTTAGCAGACGCTCTTATCCAGAGCGACTTACAAATTGGTGCATTCACCTTATGATATCCAGTGGAACAACCACTTTACAGTAGTGCATCTAACTCATTTAAGGGGGAGGGGGGGGTAGGAGGATTACTTTATCCTATCCTAGGTATTCCTTAAAGAGGTGGGGTTTCAGGTGTCTCCGGAAGGTGGTGATTGACTCCGCTGACCTGGCGTCGTGAGGGAGTTTGTTCCACCATTGGGGTGCCAGAGCAGCGAACAGTTTTGACTGGGCTGAGCGGGAACTGTACTTCCTCAGAGGTAGGGAGGCGAGCAGGCCAGAGGTGGATGAACGCAGTGCCCTTGTTTGGGTGTAGGGCCTGATCAGAGCCTGAAGGTACGGAGGTGCCGTTCCCCTCACAGCTCCGTAGGCAAGCACCATGGTCTTGTAGCGGATGCGAGCTTCAACTGGAAGCCAGTGGAGAGAGCGGAGGAGCGGGGTGACGTGAGAGAACTTGGGAAGGTTGAACACCAGACGGGCTGCGGCGTTCTGGATGAGTTGTAGGGGTTTAATGGCACAGGCAGGGAGCCCAGCCAACAGCGAGTTGCAGTAATCCAGACGGGAGATGACAAGTGCCTGGATTAGGACCTGCGCCGCTTCCTGTGTGAGGCAGGGTCGTACTCTGCGAATGTTGTAGAGCATGAACCTACAGGAACGGGTCACCGCCTTGATGTGAGTTGAGAACGACAGGGTGTTGTCCAGGATCACGCCAAGGTTCTTAGCGCTCTGGGAGGAGGACACAATGGAGTTGTCAACCGTGATGGCGAGATCATGGAACGGGCAGTCCTTCCCCGGGAGGAAGAGCAGCTCCGTCTTGCCGAGGTTCAGCTTGAGGTGGTGATCCGTCATCCACACTGATATGTCTGCCAGACATGCAGAGATGCGATTCGCCACCTGGTTATCAGAGGGGGGAAAGGAGAAGATTAATTGTGTGTCGTCTGCATAGCAATGATAGGAGAGGCCATGTGAGGATATGACAGAGCCAAGTGACTTGGTGTATAGCGAGAATAGGAGAGGGCCTAGAACAGAGCCCTGGGGGACACCAGTGGTGAGAGCACGTGGTGCGGAGACAGATTCTCGCCACGCCACCTGGTAGGAGCGACCTGTCAGGTAGGACGCAATCCAAGCGTGGGCCGCGCCGGAGATGCCCAACTCGGAGAGGGTGGAGAGGAGGATCTGATGGTTCACAGTATCAAAGGCAGCCGATAGGTCTAGAAGGATGAGAGCAGAGGAGAGAGAGTTAGCTTTAGCAGTGCGGAGCGCCTCCGTGACACAGAGAAGAGCAGTCTCAGTTGAATGACTAGTCTTGAAACCTGACTGATTTGGATCAAGAAGGTCATTCTGAGAGAGATAGCAGGAGAGCTGGCCAAGGACGGCACGTTCAAGAGTTTTGGAGAGAAAAGAAAGAAGGGATACTGGTCTGTAGTTGTTGACATCGGAGGGATCGAGTGTAGGTTTTTTCAGAAGGGGTGCAACTCTCGCTCTCTTGAAGACGGAAGGGACGTAGCCAGCGGTCAAGGATGAGTTGATGAGCGAGGTGAGGTAAGGGAGAAGGTCTCCGGAAATGGTCTGGAGAAGAGAGGAGGGGATAGGGTCAAGCGGGCAGGTTGTTGGGCGGCCGGCCGTCACAAGACGCGAGATTTCATCTGGAGAGAGAGGGGAGAAAGAGGTCAAAGCACAGGGTAGGGCAGTGTGAGCAGAACCAGCGGTGTCGTTTGACTTAGCAAACGAGGATCGGATGTCGTCGACCTTCTTTTCAAAATGGTTGACGAAGTCATCCGCAGAGAGGGAGGAGGGGGGAGGAGGGGGAGGAGGATTCAGGAGGGAGGAGAAGGTGGCAAAGAGCTTCCTAGGGTTAGAGGCAGATGCTTGGAATTTAGAGTGGTAGAAAGTGGCTTTAGCAGCAG
>NC_092096.1:6133347-6137803 GCF_045679555.1 Salvelinus alpinus | reverse complement strand
AGACAGAAGAGGAGAAAGTAGAGAGGAGGGAGTGAAAGGATGCCAGGTCCGCAGGGAGGCGAGTTTTCCTCCATTTCCGCTCGGCTGCCCGGAGCCCTGTTCTGTGAGCTCGCAGTGAGTCGTCGAGCCACGGAGCAGGAGGGGAGGACCGAGCCGGCCTGGAGGATAGGGGACATAGAGAGTCAAAGGATGCAGAAAGGGAGGAGAGGAGGGTTGAGGAGGCAGAATCAGGAGATAGGTTGGAGAAGGTTTGAGCAGAGGGAAGAGATGATAGGATGGAAGAGGAGAGAGTAGCGGGGGAGAGAGAGCGAAGGTTGGGACGGCGCGATACCATCCGAGTAGGGGCAGTGTGGGAAGTGTTAGATGAGAGCGAGAGGGAAAAGGATACAAGGTAGTGGTCGGAGACTTGGAGGGGAGTTGCAGTGAGATTAGTGGAAGAACAGCATCTAGTAAAGATGAGGTCAAGCGTATTGCCTGCCTTGTGAGTAGGGGGGGAAGGTGAGAGGGTGAGGTCAAAAGAGGAGAGGAGTGGAAAGAAGGAGGCAGAGAGGAATGAGTCAAAGGTAGACGTGGGGAGGTTAAAGTCACCCAGAACTGTGAGAGGTGAGCCATCCTCAGGAAAGGAACTTATCAGGGCGTCAAGCTCATTGATGAACTCTCCAAGGGAACCTGGAGGGCGATAAATGATAAGGATGTTAAGCTTGAAAGGGCTGGTAACTGTGACAGCATGGAATTCAAAGGAGGCGATAGACAGATGGGTCAGGGGAGAAAGAGAGAATGTCCACTTGGGAGAGATGAGGATCCCAGTGCCACCGCCCCGCTGACCAGAAGCTCTCGGGTTGTGCGAGAACACGTGGGCAGACGAGGCGAGAGCAGTAGGAGTAGCAGTGTTGTCAGTGGTAATCCATGTTTCCGTCAGTGCCAAGAAGTCGAGGGACTGGAGGGACGCATAGGCTGAGATGAACTCTGCCTTGTTGGCCGCAGATCGGCAGTTCCAGAGGCTGCCGGAGACCTGGAACTCCACGTGGGTCGTGCGCGCTGGAACCACCAGGTTAGAATGGCGGCGGCCACGCGGTGTGAAGCGTTTGTATGGTCTGTGCAGAGAGGAGAGAAGAGGGATAGACAGACACATAGTTGACAGGCTACAGAAGAGGCTACGCTAATGCAAAGGAGATTAGAATGACAAGTGGACTACACGTCTCGAATGTTCAGGAAGTTAAGCTTACGTTGCAAAAATAAAATAAAATCTTATTGACTAAAATCTTATTGACTAAAATGATATAGTACTGCTGGCGGTGAAGTAGGCTGGCTAGCAGTGGCTGCGTTGTTGACTTTGTTTGAACGTGTAGCTGGCTAGGTAACCTCGACAATTACTCAAAAACTACACAATTATCTTGGATACAAAGACAGCAAAGACAACTATGTAGCTAGCTAACACTACGCTAATCAAGTCGTTCCGTTGTAATGTAAGTTGTAGTGTGAGTTTCTACAGTGCTGCTATTCGGTAGAAGTTGGCTAACTAGCAGTGTTAGCTAGCAGTGTTGACTAGGTAGGAGACGGCAGCGCAGCGCGGTGGACGAAAATAGCTGGCTAGTTAACCGAATAATTACTCTAACCAACTCTAAGCTACACAATTATCTTACAAAGATACAAAGATAGCAAAGACAACTATGTAGCCAGCTAACACTACACTAATCAAGTCGTTCCGTTGTAATGTAATCGTTTCTCCAGAGCTGCTATGCTGCTATTCGGTGGCTAGCTGGCTAGCTAGCAGTGTTGACTACGTTACGTTACGAAAATAGCTGGCTAGTTAACCGAATAATTACTCTAACCAACTCTAAGCTACACGATTATCTTAGATACAAAGATAGCAAAGAGAACTGTGTAGCCAGCTAACACTACACTAATCAAGTCGTTCCGTTGTAATGTAATCGTTTCTCCAGTGCTGCTATGCTGCTGTGCTGCTATTCGGTGGCTAGCTGGCTAACTAGCAGTGTTGACTACGTTGTTACGTTCGGACGAAAATAGCTGGCTAGCGAACCTCAATAACCTCAATAACTACACAATTATCTTTGATACAAAGACGGCTATGTAGCTAGCTAAGATCAAACAAATCAAACCGTTGTACTGTAATGAAAATGAATGAAAATGGTAAAACTACCTGTGGAGCGAGGCGGAATTGCGACTGCACGCTCCAAACCGGAAACCTCCCGCTGTACTACTTTATCATCCATAGACCTCTGAAAACCAAATCCTGGTGTAGTTTTATTTGTCAGCGGAACAATTACACAAATGTCAATGCCAAAGACGCACCACAAGGGGTTTCCAAGATGTGGTGAGTGTTTCTGCATGGTCCAGTCTCAGTCCTTAAATCAAGGTTCTAATATTCATGTCCATCACTGATTCCCAAGCAAATGTACTGAGTTTGGCCGATTTTGACAAAAACAATGGCCACAGTATGTTATAGCAAATTCGGGGGTTAGCCCCGGGCCGGGACTCAAACCCAGGTCCAGTAACTGTCAAGCCTTAACCATTACGTCAAAACGTACAAACCTATATTGGGTTAAGGTCACTACATAACCCCCTCCCTTCAGGAGAGCGTGTCCCCATGCTTCTCTATACCAAGTCCCTCACTAATAGCCTACCTGGTGCCGACCCACTTCTGACACCAATGTAGCAATTTCAGGGAGTAGCCCCGACCGGGACTCGAATCCCAGTCCAGCTACTGTCAAGCAAACACCTTAACCGTTATGTCCAAACCTCTTGCCAAGGTTGCTAGGTGTTTGGTTAAGGTCGCTACAAAATGCCCTAATAGGTTGGTAGAATCTGACTCAAAATGATTCACAGCTATGATGGCTACTGAAGGTGCTTCCACAAAGTATTAACTCAGGTATGAAGACATACCCCATCAGTACATATTCATTTTAATGCTTTAATTCATTTGGAACATTTTCTATCATTTTTCTTTCACTTAACACATGTGGAGTAGGTAGTGTAGATTGGTGGGAAAAATCTAATGTAATACCTTTTTAGATACAATTTTAAGGCAGCAAAATATGAAAGGGTGTGTATTCTTTCATTAGCAACTATACATACAAACATTTTTGATTAATCGATTCAATGACACAGACACCATGGGCATTTCAGTAGTAAATTGTATTAGAAACTGTAAAGAGCGGTCAGATCTCAGGTGTTCCTGTAATGATGTCATCAGGCCCCAGAGGAACAGAACACTTACAGAGGAAAACAATGGTATGATACACCTTGATATACATCAGCCAGTTTATTAGGTACATCACCTAGTTCTCCAAAACGGATCGCTCCAGACAGTGAGTAACGTGGCCGTTGCTTGCTATATAAAGCATGCAGATAGGCATTCAATTACTGTTTGATTGAATGTTAGAATAGGCAAAACGAGAGACCTAAGCAATGATCGTCAGTGCCAGGCACGCCGGATACAGTATCTCAGAAACAGCAGACCTCCTAGGCTTTTCACGTGCGACAGTGTCTAGGGTTTACCGAGAATGGTTTGACAAACAAAAAACATTCAGTCAGCGGCAGTCCTGTGGGCAAAAACAGCCCATTGATGAGAGAAGTCGAAGGAGAATGGCACGAATCACGCAAGCGGACCACAAACAGACAAATAACAGCGGTGTACAGAACGACATCTCGGAACACACAACTCGTCGATCCTTCACGGATATTGCAGCAGACGACCACACAAGGCTCCAGTGGGCGATCACCAACACTGGACAATTGAGAAGTGTAAAAATATTGCCTGGTCCGACGAATCCCGGTTCCTGTTGCGCCATGCTGATGGCAGAGTCAGGATTTGGTATAAACAGCATGTGTCCATGGACCTATCCTGGCTGGTGTCAACTGTACAGGCTGGTGGTGGTGGACCGCCGTCCAATCTGCAGCAACTGCGTGATGCCATCGCGTCAGCATGGACCAACATCCTTGTGGAACGTTACCGACTTGTAGAATCCATGCCCGAAGAATTCAGGCTGTTCTGGAGGCAAATGGGGGTCCGACCCGGTACTAGATGGGTGTACCTAATAAACTGTACATACACCTGGAAATAATACATCTGGATGCCCTCACTAAGCCCTTATTGGGTTAGGGTTAGATAGTGTCATGAGGGAGGAGAATATGGCCCTTAAAAGAGAAAACACACTATGTAATACACCTAGATACTCAACAAGCCTTATTGTAATAGACAAATAATAATATAACCTTAATTAATCATCAAATAGAAATGGGAGT
This sequence comes from Salvelinus alpinus, assembly GCF_045679555.1. Classification (NCBI taxonomy): domain Eukaryota; kingdom Metazoa; phylum Chordata; class Actinopteri; order Salmoniformes; family Salmonidae; genus Salvelinus; species Salvelinus alpinus. The sequence continues at coordinate 6,133,537 of NC_092096.1, read as the reverse complement.
TCCTCCTTCACAACCAGAATAAAATGTACAGTCTTAAAACACAACCAGAATAAAACGTATAGTCTTGACAATCTGTCAAACAAAACTGCCACTCAACACATACAGTAACCTAACCTTAACCCAGTACGGAGATGGGGAGGGTACTATCCTAACCCAGTACAGGGATGGGGAGGGTACAATCCTAACCCAG
>NC_092096.1:6073347-6130847 GCF_045679555.1 Salvelinus alpinus | reverse complement strand
AGACTAACATAGCAATGTAGTAGACTGACAGGGTAATGCAGGATACTAACGTAGTAGACTAACATGTTAGACAACAGGGTAATGTAGTAGACTAACAGGGTAGGGTAGGATACTAACAGGGTAATGTAGGAGACTAACAGGGTAATGTAGGAGACTAACATGACAATGTAGTAGACTGACAGGGTAGACTAACATAGTAAGGTAGTAGAATAACAGGGTCATGTAGTAGACTAACAGGGTCATGTAGTAGACTAACAGGGTCATGTAGTAGATTTACAGGGTAATGTAGTAGAATAACAGGTTAACGATGAAGTCTCATCCACCACTTCTCATCCTTCCCTAAACAGAATAAAGTTGTTATGAAACACACAATTTGATTTAAATATATCTATTCCTAATAAACATTTATCATCAATTTCATTATTGGAAAATATGTCGATATTGTAGATATTTCGATGGAGGAGGTATTTACTTGTATATTCATAAAAAGTTCATACTAAATGCTCAACTCCATGTGATGCTGTCTTTGGAAAATAGACGTCTGAAAGCATACTGCCACTGGTGTTGCCAGGTTACAGCCACTGGTGCTGTCAGAATACCTCCACAGAGGGTTAGGGTCCAGGTGTGACAGTCCTTCAGTGATATCAGGGGTTAGAGGTTCAGTTGTCCAGCAGTTGTCGGAGCGCTCTCTCAATGTTCATGCGGTGTCCGACTCGTGTCACGCCCAGTTCAGCGAAGTCATCCTTGGTGAGGGCAGGGAGGTGGGAACCCTCAATCTCATGCTCCTGGAAGCGGGCACGATGCTCTGCCAAACCAACACTCTCCAGCCAGTCTCCCACATCATACTTACTCCACAGAGCTAGAGGGCGTTGGCGCCACGGCCGCAGGGCGAGCAGGGGGGAGCCCAGTACGGGGGAGGGGCAGGGGGAGGCGTGGGGGGAGGGGGAGGGCGAGCGGGAACGGGTTCGAGCGCTGGCACTCCGCATTACGAAGCGGACCTCCTTGGGCTCCGAAGGCAAGCTGAGGCTAGACGACTTGAGGATGGTGTGGTGGTGATGGGAGGAGCTAAGGCCAAAGCCCCGCCCAGGACTGACCTCTGACCTGTCTGGGGAGAGGACAGGGGCAGGTGAGGGGGAGGGACTGGGACTGCGGCGAGGTGTGATTGGGTAGCGGCTCCCCGGTCGGACTGTGTAGGTGGTGCCACCAAAACCTCTCTGGGAGATGGTGTGGACATCCCCAAGACTACTAAACAACCTGAGGGAGATGGAGAGAGAGATGGAGGGGGAAAGAAAGAGATGGAGGGGAGAGAGACCGACAGGGAGGTGGAGGGAGAGAGGGACAGGGAGATGGAGGGAGAGAGTGACAGGGAGATGGAGAGGGACAGGGAGATGGAGGGGGAGAGGGACAGGGAGATGGAGGGGGAGAGGGACAGAGGGACAGGGAGATGGAGGGAGAGAGGGACAGAGAGATGGAGGGGGAGAGGGACAGAGAGATGGAGGGGGAGAGAGACATATATAGGGAGATAACTTAGCTAAAGCATCAACTGAACAGAGTTTTGCATCAAAACTAAACAACTCTCATAAATATGAACTACTGCAGAATATTAATAACCCAATGATAGTCATGACCTAAAGAAGAATAGTCATAGTATATTGAAGGAAGTCAGTCTCATCCATGCTGCAGCCAGTGACCTGTTAAGCACACATTCACCCACATCAGACATTAGGCAGTCCCTCCAGGATTCTGCTATCGCATAATTCAAAGCAAAATCAACCAAACCACTTATATTAATCTAAATCTCACAAATTGTGACCAAACACTGCACTCTTACCGCATAAAAGCATCCAATCAAAGAGGCTTCGCAATTTCGACCACTTTTACAGCTTAAACTTCTTGTCAATAGGGGGGCGCTGTTTTCACTTTGGAAAAAATCGTGCCCAATTTAAACGGCCTCGTACTCTATTCTAGATCATACAATATGCATATTATTATTACTATTGGATAGAAAACAGTGTGAATTTTCTAAAACTGATTGAATTATATCTGTGAGTAAAACAGAACTCATTTAGCAGCAAACTTCCATACAGGAAGTGAAAAATCTGAAAACGAGGCTCTGTTTCAGGGCCTGCCTATTCAACTGGCTTTTATTTATCGATATGTATGCACTTCATACGCCTTCCACTAGATGTCAACAGGCAGTGGAAGGTGGAATGGGGTGTCTAGCTTGATCTGAGGTCGAATAAGAGCTTTTGGAGTGACAGGTCCGGTATTTTCTTTGTCTTCGAAGGCGCGCGGGGGAGCTCGACATTGTCTTCTGAAAAGCGTTCGGTATACACGGCGAATATCTCCGGCTCTGATTTTATTTGATACATATGATAATAACATCATAAAGTAGGTTTTTTCAACCGAGTTTTATCAGTTTATTCAACGTTTATTGGGAATTTTGGAGTTTTCCGTTCTTTGCGCCAAGAGAGGATAGGAATGTTAGCAACCATGGCTAGCATTGTGGCGCAAATTCGACAGAAGAAATTGACATTCTAAAACCAAACAACGATTTATTCTGGACCAAGGACTCCTTGTACAACATTCTGATGGAAGCTCAGCAAAAGTAAGAAAACATTTATGACGTTATTTCGTATTTCTGTGTAAAATGTTGACTCCTATTCTCCGCCGTGTTGGTGAGTGCTGTCTCACAATAACGCAAGCTGTATGTTATGGTAAAGTAATTTTTAAAAATCTAACACAGCGGTTGCATTAAGAACCAGTGTATCTTTCATTTGCCGTACAACAAGTATTTTTATGTAAAGTTTATGATGAGTTCTTTGGTCAGATTAGGTGAGTGTCCAAAATATCTCTGGAGATTCTGGTGAATCGTTGCTACGTATTCACAATGTATAACCAGGATTTGTAGCTATAAATATGCACATTTTCGAACAAAGCATAAATGTATTGTATAACATGATGTTATAAGACTGTCATCTGATGAAGTTGTCCAAAGGTTAGTGATTAATTTTATATATTTTGCTGGTTTTTGCGAAAGCTACCTTTGTGGTGAATAAATGCGTTTGTGTGTTTGGCTATTGTGGTAAGCTAATATAATTCTATATTGTGTTTTCGCTGTAAAACACTTAAAAAATCTGAAATATTGGCTGGATTCACAAGATGTTTATCTTTCATTTGCTGTACACCATGTATTTTCATAAATGTTTTATGATGAGTATTTAGGTATTTCACGTTGCTCTCTGTAATTATTCTGGCTGCTTTGGTGCTATTTTTATTGGTGGCTGCAATGTAAAACTATGATTTATACCTCAAATATGCACATTTTCGAACAAAACATAAATGTATTGTATAACATGTTATAAGACTGTCATCTGATGAAGTTGTTTCTTGGTTAGTGACAAATTTTATCTCTATCTTGTCGGTTTTGTGAAAGCTACCTATGCGGTGGTAACATGGTGAAAATATGCGGTTGTATGTTTGGCTATTGTGGTTAGCTAATAGAAATACATATTGTGTTTTCGCTGTAAAACATTTTAAAAATCGGAAATGATGGCTGGATTCACAAGATGTTTATCTTTCATTAGCTGTATTGGACTTGTGATTTCATGAAAATTATATTATATGATATCCCTGTCCCGTTAGGCTAGGCTATGCTAGTCAGCTTTTTTGATGAGGAGGATCCCGGATCCGGCTGGTTATGACACCTACATAAGAGTTTCAAAACCCACAAAACAATACAAAATATTTCATTACGCCATTGATGTCAGACATGCAGGGAACCACAATGCTCTGTTGCTGATGACTGGTGTAAATGTTGCTGATGACTGGGGTAAATGTTGCTGATGACTGGGGTAAATGTTGCTGATGACTGGCGTAAATGTTGCTGATGACTGGGGTAAATGTTGCTGATGACTGGGGTAAATGTTGCTGATGACTGGGGTAAATGTTGCTGATGACTGGGGTAAATGTTGCTGATGACTGGCGTAAATGTTGCTGATGACTGGGGTAAATGTTGCTGATGACTGGGGTAAATGTTGCTGATGACTGGGGTAAATGTTGCTGATGACTGGGGTAAATGTTGCTGATGACTGGCGTAAATGTTGCTGATGACTGGGGTAAATGTTGCTGATGACTGGGGTAAATGTTGCTGATGACTGGGGTAAATGTTGCTGATGACTTGGGTAAATGTTGCTGATGACTGGGGTAAATGTTGCTGATGACTGGGGTAAATGTTGCTGATGACTGGGGTAAATGTTGCTGATGACTGGGGTAAATGTTGCTGATGACTGGGGTAAATGTTGCTGATGACTGGGGTAAATGTTGCTGATGACTGGGGTAAATGTTGCTGATGACTGGGGTAAATGTTGCTGATGACTGGGGTAAAAGTTGCTGATGACTGGGGTAAATGTTGCTGATGACTGGGGTAAATGTTGCTGATGACTGGGGTAAATGTTGCTGATGACTGGGGTAAATGTTGCTGATGACTGGGGTAAATGTTGCTGATGACTGGGGTAAATGTTGCTGATGACTGGGGTAAATGTTGCTGATGACTGGGGTAAATGTTGACTAGACATCCTCTTATTTAGTTATTTTTTAAATACTTTTAGTGTAGTACTTCCTACACCTTTTTCTCCACAATTTTCAGTCTTGTAACATCGCTGCAACGCCCATACGGACTCGGGAGAGGTGAAGGTTAAGAGCCATGCCGAAACAAGACCCTGCCAAGCCGCACTGCTTCTTGACACACTGCTCGCTTAACCCTGAAGCCAGCCACACCAATGTGTTGGAGGAAACACCGTACAACTGGAAACCATGTCAGTGTGCACTGCGCCCGGCCAGCCACAGGAGTCGCTAGAGTGCGTTGGGACAAGGACATCCGGCTGGCCAAACCCTCCCCTAATCCGGACGATGTTGGGCCAATTGTCCGTCACCTCATGGGTCTCCCGGCTGCGACCCGGCCCGGGATCAAACCCGGATGCAGTGCCTTAGACCGCTGAGCCACTCGGGAGGCCACACACCCTCTTTTTGACTGATGACTGATATAAGGGCCTGTCTGTGATAGGCCTCTCTGGCTTACATGATTATGTCACAATGATTTTTGACAGTGTCATAAAGTGTATTTTCTACAAGTCATTCAAAATATGATGGAAAAAAACATGACTAAAGAATTAAGTACAACAACTGATTTAAGAAACAAACTTTCAAAGAAAGGAGACGTCTTGGCAGGGAAAAAACTAATTTGAATAAATGTGGGTTTTGACACTCTTCTGTAGGTGTCATAAGCAGCCATAAAATAACACAATATATGTCACAAAAGGTGTAAATATATGGGTCATGACAGTGATATGACAATATTATGACAGGTTATGACAAGTTATGTCAGCTGTTATAATATATTATGACATGGTTATGACCGTGTCAGAACATATGACACAGGATGTCAGGTAAAGTGTTAACTAAATTATAGTAAATACTAGAGTTTTCTTTAACTACATTATTTATACTATAGTTAACTGTGAATACTACAGTATACTACAGTAAATATGACAGTATTTATACCAAAGTATACTAAAGTATTTTTTCATGTACGAGAACTGAGCACATAACTTTTTATTGATGTATATGAAATGTTAAAAACCCATTGCAAACGGCAACGTTTCAGTAAAACCACCGCTAAATCATTTTTGGCCGGCGGATATCACAACAACAAAAAACATCACAAAACCTTGGAGGTAATGACTAGAGCATTAGTATAGAGAGACAGTTATCATTAGGGCACAACCCTAGAGACACATCCTTAGGGCACTAGTGTAGAGACAGTTATCATTAGGGTACTAGTTAAATGGGCAGTTATCATTAGGGTACTAGTTAAATGGGCAGTTATCATTAGGGACTAAAATAGATATAGTTATTATTAGGGCACAAGTTAAAAAGACAGTTATCATTAGGGCACTAGTTAAATAGGCAGTTATCATTAGGGTACTAGTTAAATAGGCAGTTATCATTAGGGTACTAGTTAAAGAGACAGTTATCATTGGGCACTAGTTAAAGAGACAGTTATCATTAGGGTACTAGTTAAATAGGCAGTTATCATTAGGGTACTAGTTAAAGAGACAGTTATCATTGGGCACTAGTTAAATGGGCAGTTATCATTAGGGTACTAGTTAAAGAGACAGTTATCATTAGGGTACTAGTTAAAGAGACAGATATCATTAGGGTACTAGTCTAGAGATACAGTTATCATTGGGCACTAGTTAAAGAGACAGATATCATTAGGGCACTAGTGTAGAGAGACAGTTATCATTAGGGTACTAGTTAAAAAGACAGATATCATTAGGGCACTAGTCTAGAGAGACAGTTATCATTAGGGCACTAGTGTAGAGAGACAGTTATCATTAGGGCACTAGTTAAAGAGACAGTTATCATTAGGGCACTAGTCTAGAGAGACAGTTATCATTGGGCACTAGTTAAAGAGACAGATATCATTAGGGCACTAGTGTAGAGAGACAGTTATCATTAGGGTACTAGTTAAAAAGACAGTTATCATTAGGGCACTAGTCTAGAGACAGTTATCATTAGGGCACTAGTTAAAAAGACAGTTATCATTAGGGCACTAGTCTAGAGACAGTTATCATTAGGGCACTAGTTAAAGAGACAGTTATCATTAGGGTACTAGTTAAAGAGACAGTTATCATTAGGGTACTAGTTAAAGAGACAGTTATCATTAGGGCACTAGTCTAGAGAGACAGTTATCATTAGGGAACTAGTTAAAAAGACAGTTATCATTAGAGCACAAGTTAAAGATACAGTTATCATTAGGGTACTAGTGTAGAGACAGTTATCATTAGGGCACTAGTGTAGAGACAGTTATCATTAGGGTACTAGTATAGAGACAGTTATCATTAGGGCACTAGTGTAGAGACAGTTATCATTAGGGAACTAGTGTTGAGACAGTTATCATTAGGGCACTAGTGTAGAGACAGTTATCATTAGGGTACTAGTGTAGAGACAGTTATCATTAGGGCACTAGTGTAGAGACAGTTATCATTAGGGAACTAGTCTAGAGATACAGTTATCATTAAGGGTACTAGTGTAGAGACAGTTATCATTAGGGCACTAGTCTAGAGAGACAGTTATCATTAGGGTACTAGTGTAGAGACAGTTATCATTAGGGCACTAGTGTAGAGACAGTTATCATTAGGGAACTAGTGTTGAGACAGGTATCATTAGGGCACTAGTGTAGAGACAGTTATCATTAGGGCACTAGTGTTGAGACAGTTATCATTAGGGCACTAGTGTTGAGACAGTTATCATTAGGGCACTAGTATAGAGACAGTTATCATTAGGGAACTAGTTAAGGGGACAGTTATCATTAGGGTACTAGTATAGAGACAGTTATCATTAGGGTACTAGTGTAGAGACAGTTATCATTAGGGCACTAGTGTAGAGACAGTTATCATTAGGGTACTAGTTAAAGAGACAGTTATCATCAGGGCACTAGTGTAGAGACAGTTATCATTAGGGCACTAGTGTAGAGACAGTTATCATTAGGGTACTAGTATAGAGACAGTTATCATTAGGGTACTAGTATAGAGACAGTTATCATTAGGGCACTAGTGTAGAGACAGTTATCATTAGGGCACTAGTGTAGAGACAGTTATCATTAGGGCACTAGTGTAGAGACAGTTATCATTAGGGAACTAGTCTAGAGAGACAGTTATCATTAGGGCACTAGTCTAGAGAGACAGTTATCATTAGGGCACTAGTGTTGAGACAGTTATCATTAGGGCACTAGTGTTGAGACAGTTATCATTAGGGAACTAGTCTAGAGAGACAGTTATCATTAGGGCACTAGTGTAGAGACAGTTATCATTAGGGTACTAGTATAGAGACAGTTATCATTAGGGCACTAGTGTAGAGACAGTTATCATTAGGGCACTAGTGTAGAGACAGTTATCATTAGGGCACTAGTGTAGAGACAGTTATCATTAGGGAACTAGTCTAGAGATACAGTTATCATTAAGGGTACTAGTGTAGAGACAGTTATCATTAGGGCACTAGTCTAGAGAGACAGTTATCATTAGGGTACTAGTGTAGAGACAGTTATCATTAGGGCACTAGTGTAGAGACAGTTATCATTAGGGAACTAGTGTTGAGACAGGTATCATTAGGGCACTAGTGTAGAGACAGTTATCATTAGGGCACTAGTGTTGAGACAGTTATCATTAGGGCACTAGTGTTGAGACAGTTATCATTAGGGCACTAGTATAGAGACAGTTATCATTAGGGAACTAGTTAAGGGGACAGTTATCATTAGGGTACTAGTATAGAGACAGTTATCATTAGGGTACTAGTGTAGAGACAGTTATCATTAGGGCACTAGTGTAGAGACAGTTATCATTAGGGTACTAGTTAAAGAGACAGTTATCATCAGGGCACTAGTGTAGAGACAGTTATCATTAGGGCACTAGTGTAGAGACAGTTATCATTAGGGTACTAGTATAGAGACAGTTATCATTAGGGTACTAGTATAGAGACAGTTATCATTAGGGCACTAGTGTAGAGACAGTTATCATTAGGGCACTAGTGTAGAGACAGTTATCATTAGGGCACTAGTGTAGAGACAGTTATCATTAGGGAACTAGTCTAGAGAGACAGTTATCATTAGGGCACTAGTCTAGAGAGACAGTTATCATTAGGGCACTAGTGTTGAGACAGTTATCATTAGGGCACTAGTGTTGAGACAGTTATCATTAGGGAACTAGTCTAGAGAGACAGTTATCATTAGGGCACTAGTCTAGAGATACAGTTATCATTAGGGTACTAGTTAAAGAGACAGTTATCATTAGGGTACTAGTCTAGAGATACAGTTATCATTAGGGCACTAGTCTAGAGACAGTTATCATTAGGGCACTAGTCTAGAGATACAGTTATCATTAGGGTACTGGTGTAGAGATACAGTTATCATTAGGGCACTAGTCTAGAGACAGTTATCATTAGGGAACTAGTCTAGAGACAGTTATCATTAGGGACTAAAATAGATACAGTTATCATTAGGGTACTAGTGTAGAGAGACAGTTATCTTTAGGGCACTACTTTAGAGAAGAAAGAGTTATCATTAGGGTACTGGTGTAGCGAAGAGAGAGGTAGTTCATGTTAGGTTATTATGTAGATAGGAAGAGGCGGTGTTTACCCAGCAATCTAAAACCTACGCTTTACTCTCTCCATTGTCTTGGCGACATCTGCTAGAACACAGAAATACATGCTAACTCTGTTGTTACCTAGAACACAGAAATACATGCTAACTCTGTTGTTACCTAGAACACAGAAATACATGCTAACTCTGTTGTTACCTAGAACACAGAAATACATGCTAACTCTGTTGTTACCTAGAACACAGAAATACATGCTAACTCTGTTGTTACCTAGAACACAGAAATACATGCTAACCCTGTTGTTACCTAGAACACAGAAATACATGCTAACTCTGTTGTTACCTAGAACACAGAAATACATGCTAACTCTGTTGTTACCTAGAACACAGAAATACATGCTAACTCTGTTGTTACCTAGAACACAGAAATACATGCTAACTCTGTTGTTACCTAGAACACAGAAATACATGCTAACTCTGTTGTTACCTAGAACACAGAAATACATGCTAACTCTGTTGTTACCTAGAACACAGAAATACATGCTAACTCTGTTGTTACCTAGAACACAGAAATACATGCTAACCCTGTTGTTACCTAGAACACAGAAATACATGCTAACTCTGTTGTTACCTAGAACACAGAAATACATGCTAACTCTGTTGTTACCTAGAACACAGAAATACATGCTAACTCTGTTGTTACCTAGAACACAGAAATACATGCTAACTCTGTTGTTACCTAGAACACAGAAATACATGCTAACTCTGTTGTTACCTAGAACACAGAAATACATGCTAACTCTGTTGTTACCTAGAACACAGAAATACATGCTAACTCTGTTGTTACCTAGAACACAGAAATACATGCTAACTCTGTTGTTACCTAGAACACAGAAATACATGCTAACTCTGTTGTTACCTAGAACACAGAAATACATGCTAACTCTGTTGTTACCTAGAACACAGAAATACATGCTAACTCTGTTGTTACCTAGAACACAGAAATACATGCTAACTCTGTTGTTACCTAGAACACAGAAATACATGCTAACTCTGTTGTTACCTAGAACACAGAAATACATGCTAACTCTGTTGTTACCTAGAACACATAAATACATGCTAACTCTGTTGTTACCTAGAACACAGAAATACATGCTAACTCTGTTGTTACCTAGAACACAGAAATACATGCTAACTCTGTTGTTACCTAGAACACAGAAATACATGCTAACTCTGTTGTTACCTAGAACACAGAAATACATGCTAACTCTGTTGTTACCTAGAACACAGAAATACATGCTAACTCTGTTGTTACCTAGAACACAGAAATACATGCTAACCCTGTTGTTACCTAGAACACATAAATACATGCTAACTCTGTTGTTACCTAGAACACAGAAATACAGGCTAACTCTGTTGTTACCTAGAACACAGAAATACATGCTAACTCTGTTGTTACCTAGAACACAGAAATACATGCTAACTCTGTTGTTACCTAGAACACAGAAATACATGCTAACTCTGTTGTTACCTAGAACACAGAAATACATGCTAACTCTGTTGTTACCTAGAACACATAAATACATGCTAACTCTGTTGTTACCTAGAACACATAAATACATGCTAACTCTGTTGTTACCTAGAACACATAAATACATGCTAACTCTGTTGTTACCTCGAACACAGAAATACATGCTAACTCTGTTGTTACCTAGAACACAGAAATACATGCTAACTCTGTTGTTACCTAGAACACAGAAATACATGCTAACTCTGTTGTTACCTAGAACACAGAAATACATGCTAACTCTGTTGTTACCTAGAACACATAAATACATGCTAACTCTGTTGTTACCTCGAACACAGAAATACATGCTAACTCTGTTGTTACCTAGAACACAGAAATACATGCTAACTCTGTTGTTACCTAGAACACAGAAATACATGCTAACTCTGTTGTTACCTAGAACACAGAAATACATGCTAACTCTGTTGTTACCTAGAACACAGAAATACATGCTCACTCTGTTGTTACCTAGAACACAGAAATACATGCTAACTCTGTTGTTACCTAGAACACAGAAATACATGCTAACTCTGTTGTTACCTAGAACACAGAAATACATACTAACTCTGTTGTTACCTAGAACACAGAAATACATGCTCACTGTGCTGTTACCTAGAACACAGAAATACATGCTAACTCTGTTGTTACCTAGAACACAGAGAAATAAATGCTCACTCTGTTGTTACCTAGAACACAGAAATACATGCTCACTGTGCTGTTACCTAGAACACATAAATACATGCTCACTGTGCTGTTACCTAGAACACAGAGGAAAACATGCTACCTCTGTTGTCACCTAGAACACAGAGAAACCACATGCTAGCTGTGCTGTTACCTAGGACACAGCGAAACCACATGCTAGCTGTGCTGTTACCTAGGACACAGCGAAACCACATGCTCACTCTGTTGTTACTTAGAACACAGAGAAATACATGCTAGCTGTGCTGTTACCTAGAACACATAAATACATGCTCACTGTACTGTTACGTAGAACACAGAAAAACATGCTAACTCTGTTGTTACCTAGAACACAGAGGAAAACATGCTAACTCTGTTGTTTCCTAGTGGAATATATGAATGTAGAGATGTTACCTAGTGGAATATATGAATGTAGAGATGTTACCTAGTGGAATATATGAATGTAGAGATGTTTCCTAGTGGAATATATTAATGTAGAGATGTTACCTAGTGGAATATATTAATGTAGAGATGTTACCTAGTGGAATATATGAATGTAGAGATGTTACTTAGAGGAAAATATTAATGTAGTGAGACTACCTTGCTCCGCCCACAGGGGACCTGTGTCCAGGGTCCAGCAGTCCTGCAGGCTCCTCTCCGAGTGAGTGGGAGTCTTTACTGAGTAACTGGAGACGTGAGGCCAGCTCCAGCCCACCACCCCCCACGGCAGTCGGCCTGCCCTCTTCAGGACTACTCTGCCTGGGCCGAGACTCGGACACCTCCCCCCAAAGTTTGGATCTCCTCTGTAAGACACAACAATCAACATACCAATAATAACAAATACCAACAACAACTGTAAAGAAAGAGCAAAGTCATGTGACTGAAATCTATGAACAATGAAAAGGTGGCATTTTTAGTAGTAGCAGTGCACCATATTAAAGGAGTATGTTACTGGACAATACAGTAGGAAATGGGGTTAGGGCATAAATACACTAGAGCCCATCTCCTATCCATACACTGGGTTCTTCTGTGACAGCATGGGCAGCGCCTTTGAGAGGTCTCTCCATTTCAAAGTGGTCCAATTATTCTTCTACTTCTAGGAGAGTATTGGTAGTTCATAAACAAACTGTACAGTTGCATACCACCTACTGTGCTGGAGTGTGTGTCGTCTGAACAGGTATAAAGACAAGGTTGATGATTTACTGCCACCTGGAGGGTGTTGTCTGAACAGGTATAAAGACAAGGTTAGTGATTTACTGCCCCCTGGAGGGTGTAGTCTGAACAGGTATAAAGACAAGGTTAGTGATTTACTGCCCCCTGGAGGGTGATGTCTGAACAGGTATAAAGACAAGGTTGGTGATTTACTGCCCCCTAGAGGGTGTTGTCTGAACATGTATAAAGACAAGGTTGATGATTTCCTGCCCCCTGGAGGGTGTAGTCTGAACAGGTATAAAGACAAGGTTGGTGATTTACTGCCCCCTGGAGGGTGATGTCTGAACAGGTATAAAGACAAGGTTGGTGATTTACTGCCCCCTGGAGGGTGTAGTCTGAACAGGTATAAAGACAAGGTTAGTGATTTACTGCCCCCTGGAGGGTGTAGTCTGAACAGGTATAAAGACAAGGTTAGTGATTTACTGCCCCCTGGAGGGTGTAGTCTGAACAGGTATAAAGACAAGGTTGATGATTTACTGCCCCCTGGAGGGTGTTGTCTGAACAGGTATAAAGACAAGGTTGGTGATTTACTGCCCCCTGGAGGGTGTAGTCTGAACAGGTATAAAGACAAGGTTGGTGATTTACTGCCCCCTGGAGGGTGATGTCTGAACAGGTATAAAGACAAGGTTGGTGATTTACTGCCCCCTGCAGGGTGTTGTCTGAACAGGTATAAAGACAAGGTTGGTGATTTACTGCCCCCTGGAGGGTGTTGTCTGAACAGGTATAAAGACAAGGTTGGTGATTTACTGCCCCCTGGAGGGTGTTGTCTGAACAGGTATAAAGACAAGGTTAGTGATTTACTGCCCCCTGGAGGGTGATGTCTGAACAGGTATAAAGACAAGGTTGATAATTTACTGTCACCTGCAGTTATGGAATGTTTTCTCAGCAGTATAATTCATTGGCAGACCCCTCCTGCTGACTTAGATGGACTTCTGTGATCTATCATCGTTGGGCCGCGGGAGTGAAAGATTCAGCAGGCTACTGGCATTACACACCTGGCTAAAAGTTTACTGTAGCTCTGTTGGGATAACTTTGACACCTTCGGGAAACAGAAGATGCTCTACAGGAATGACGGAGTCCATCCAAATCAACTTGGCTCCTTGACTCTGTCCATGCATTTCAATGCGGCATGGAAGTAATGACTTATCAATGACCCAAGCCCAGCTCATTTAATCCCCACCATTGTGTCGCTGAGTTGTCGTAATGCTGCAGCAAATGTACATTATCCCAGGGATGTTGGAAGACACAATGTAAATAACCTAATTTATGTCCCTCTTACTGCCAAGAATGCCTCTGCTGATCCTACAGCTATTGTATGCAGTAATCATGAGCCTATGAACCAGAGTTATACTGTTAGCACTGAGGACGTGTGTCCTAGTAGGAAGACCACTGTTAGCACTAAGGACGTGTGCCCTAGTAGGAATGCCAATGTGTGCAGCTCACCCTGCACTATCAGCTCCAATATAAATAACACGAGGATGTCTACTTCTGATAAGCTTCCCAGAAAAGCAATAAAATCAATCAAGTATCCCAAATAACTGCTAAAAATAGCCCACATTAACAACAAGCTAAGCTGTGTTTTGGTATATTTCACTTGCGATTGCATGATTATAAATATTTTTTTAAATATTTTTTAATCTGATACGTTTGGGAATTTTCATCTTCCTTTCAGGACCGGAACGAGGCTGTAGTTTTCTCAACATAACGCGCAACCCAAATGGCGTTTTTTTGTTATAAAAGTAATATTTATCGAACAAAAATAACATTTATTGTGTAACTGGGAGTCTCGTGAGTGCAAACATCCGAAGATTATCAAAGGTAAGCGATTCATTTTATTGCTTTTCTGACTTTCGTGACCATGCTAATTTGGGGCTAGCTGTTGTAGCATTGATTGATACACTCACAAAAGCTTACATTTCTTTCGCTGTAAAGCATATTTCAAAATCTGACACGATAGGTGGATTAACAACAAGCTAAGCTGTGTTTTGGTATTTTTCACTTGTGATTGCATGATTATAAATATTTTTTGTAATATTTATGCATTTGGCACCCTGCAATTCTAGCGGTTGTTTAGGAAAGTGATCCCGTAAAAGGGATCCGTAGCGCAGAGAAGTTTTAAATACAGTAGTTTTGTTAAGGCTTTGTTATACTTAGGAAAGGACCGTAGCGCAGTGAAGTTAACATATGTAGCCTAAGACACAAGGTTAATTATATCAATAACTTGCTAGTAACAGATTACATTCATATTCATCTCTGAAACTCACTTAGATAATACCTTTGATGATACAGTGGTAGAAATACATGGTTATAACATCTACCGTAAATAAGGAACTGCCAATGGAGGCAGCGTTGCAGTCTACATTCAGTCTAAGCCTACAAGAAAGTGTGTGCCCTCAGGCCTGGAGGGAGGCAAGTGTCATTCCCCTACCCAAGAATAGTAAAGCCCCCTTTACTGGCTCAAATAGCCGACCAATCAACCCTTAGTAAACTTTTGGAAAAAATTGTGTTTGACCAGATAAAATGCTATTTTACAGTAAACAAATTGACAACAGACTTTCAGCACGCTGATAGGGAAGGACATTCAACACAAATGACTGACTGGCTGAGAGAAATTGATGTTAAAAAGATTGTGGGAGCTGTTTTGTTAGACTTCAGTGCGGCTTTTGACATTATTGATTATAATAATTTTTTTACATTTATTTAACTAGGCAAACAAATTCTTATTTTCAATGATAGCAACAGTGGGTTAACTGCCTCGTTCAGGGGCAGAACAACAGATTTGTACCTTGTCAGCTCGGGGATTCGAACTTACAACCTTTCAGTTACTAGTCCAACGCTCTAACCACTAGGCTACCCTGCCGCCCAAATTATAGTCTGGAGCTGGAAAAACGTATGTGTTATGGCTTTACACCCCCTGCTATATTGTGGATACATAGTTACCTGTAAAACAGAACACAGAGGGTGTTCTTTAATGGAAGCCTCTCCAACATAATCCAGGTAGAATCAGGAATTCCCCAGGGCAGCTGTCTAGACCCCTTAATTTTTTCCATAAATTATTTTTAACCTTTATTTAACTAAGCAAGTCAGTTAAGAACAAATTCTTATTTATAATGATGGCCTACACCAGCCAAATGCGGCCGATGCTGGGCCAATTGTGCGCCACCCTACGGGACTCCCATTCACGGCCGGTTGTGATACAGCCCGGATTCAGAGATGCAGTGCATTAGTAAGTCCAATCTTACTAATGACATGCCAGTCATTGGCTTACAGTAAATGAAATGACTGCAACACTTAAAGAGCTACAGTCAGTTTCAGAATGTTTGGCAAGAAATAAGTTAGACCTATTTCAAAACCTAAAAGTATTGTATTTGAGATAAATTATTCACTAAACCCTTAACCTCAACTAAATCTTGTTTTCTTGCACCTGGACTACTGTTCAGTCGTGTGTTCAGGTGTTCAGGATCCGAGAGACCTCGGAAATTACAATTGGCTCAGAACAGGGCAGCACGGCTGGCCCTTAAATGAACACAGAGAGCTAACAACCTAGCATGTCAATCTCTCCTGGCTCAAAGTAGAGGACAGAATGACTTCATCAATATTTGTTTTTGTAAGAAGTGTTGCTGAATGCACTGAGCTGTCTGTTTAAACTACTAGCACACAGCTCGGACACCCATTCATACCCCACAAGACATGCCACCAGAGTCTGAACACTGAGTTTGGGGCTATGTTAGAAGACATGCTCCGTGATAGATTAGCCTGTGGCATTAATGAGGACAGCATACAGCGCCGTTTGCTGGGAGAAGCCACACTGACTTTCAAACTCAAGGTATGGAGATGGTACTATGGAGATGGCAATGTCAAAAATATTCAAAAGGCCAATAGTGTAAGTTGTGCAGTGCATCAGGTGACAAAAGAGGCGGCAGGAAAAAGGGGAAAAGCAGTGGAATGTTTTAGATGTGGGGGAACACATGCAAACAACTGTAAGTTCAATGAGTCTGTCACAATTGCAACAAAAAGAGACATTTAGCTAAAACATGCAGGGGATCTAGGAGCAAGCCAGAGGGTGGGCAGACTGGGCAGGGCAAGTTCACAGCAACGAAGCCAGAGTCAGCAGCACACCACCTAGATTCCACACTACAAGATTGCTTCGATCACGTGGACTGGGATATGTTCCGGATAGCATCGGACAATAACATTGATGTATACGCTGATTCGGTGAGCGAGTTTATTAACTTCTTTGGGGTAGGGGGCAGTATTTTCACGTCCAGATGAAAAGCATGCCTAGAGTAAACGGCCTGCTACAAAGCCATAAAGGCTAGAATATGCATATTATTAGTTGATTTGGATAGAAAACACTCTGAAGTTTCTAAAACTGTTTGAATGATGTCTGTGAGTATAACAGAACTCATATGGCAGGCAAAAACATGAGAAGAAATCCAACCTGGAAGTGGGAAATCTGAGGTTGATCGATTTTCAACTCAGCTCCTATTGAAGATACAGTGTGATATTGATAATGTTGCACTTCCTAAGGCTTCCACTAGATGTCAACAGTCGTTAGAACCTTGTCTGATGCATCTACTGTGAAGTGGGGCCGAAGGAGAGAGGAATGAGTCAGGTCTATCATGACCTGAACATGCCCTGACCATGCACGTTCACGTGAGAGCGAGCTCTGTTCCATCGCACTTCTGAAGACAATGGAATACTCCGGTTGGAACATTATTGAAGAATTATGTTAAAAACATCCTAAAGTTTGATTCAAAACTTCGTTTATCATGTTTTTACGGACTGTAATAGAACTTTTGTAACTTTTCGTCCGTACTTTCCGCTGGACCTGCCCGCGCGTCGTGAGTTTGGAAAGTGTACTGAACGCTAGAACAACAAGGAGGAATTTGGACATAAATGACGGACATTATCGAACAAAACAAACATTTATTGTGGAACTGGAATTCCTTGGAGTGCATTCTGATGAAGATCATCAAAGGTAAGTGAATGTTTATAATGTTACTTCTGACTTCTGTTGACTGCATAATATGGCGGAGATATGTGTGTCTTGATTGGGCTCTGAGCGCCGACTCAGATTATTGCATGGTTTGCTTTTTTCGTAAAGCTTTTTTGAAATCTGACACAGCATTAAGGAGAAGTGCATCTAAAATTCCATACAGTTGTATCTTTTAGCAATGTTTATTATGAGTAAATTGATGTGGCTCTCGGCAAAATCAAAGGATGTTTTGGAACTTCTGAACGTAAGGTGCAAATGTAAACTCAGATTTTTGGATATAAATATGAACTTTACCGAACAAAACATACATGTATTGTGTAACATGAAGTCCTATGAGTGTCATCTGATGAAGATCATTAAAGGTTAGTAATTCATTTTATCTATATTTCTGCTTTTTGTGAATCCTCTCTTTGGCTGGAAAAATGGCTGTGCTATTCTGTGAATAG
Source organism: Salvelinus alpinus (assembly GCF_045679555.1). Classification (NCBI taxonomy): domain Eukaryota; kingdom Metazoa; phylum Chordata; class Actinopteri; order Salmoniformes; family Salmonidae; genus Salvelinus; species Salvelinus alpinus. Next base: position 6,112,788 of record NC_092096.1, on the reverse strand, counting down.
GCACTCACCTAACATAATCGTTTGGTTTGCTTTCGTCTTAAAGCCTTTTTGAAATCGGACACTGTTGCTGGATTTACAACAAGTGCATCTTTAAAATGGTGTAAAATACATGTATGTTTGAGGAATTTAAATTATGGGATTTCTGTTGTTTTCAATTTGGCGCCCTGCAGTTTCACTGGCTGATGAAGAGGTGGGACGCTACCGTCTCACGTACCCTAGAGAGGTTAACAAGTGCATCGGTGATGTGGTACCCACAGTGACAATTAAATCCTTCCCCAACCAGAAACCGTGGATTGATGGCAGCATTCGTGCAAAACTGAAAGCGCGAACCCTTGCTTTTAATCATGGCAAGGCGACCGGAAACATGACTGAATACAAACAGTGTAGCTATTCCCTCCTCAAGGCATTCAAACAAGCTAAGCGTCAGTATAGAGACAAAATAGAGCCGCAATTCAACGACTCAGACACGAGACGAAGGTGGCAGGGTCTACAGTCAATCACAGACTACAAAAAGAAAACCAGCCCCGTCGCGAACCACAATGTCTTGCTCCCAGACAAACTGAACAACTTCTTTGCTCGCTTTGAGGACAATACAGTGCCACTGACATGACCCGCTACCAAAACCTGCGGGCTCTCCTTCACTGCAGCCAATGTGAGTAAAACAATTAAACGTGTTAACCCTCACAAGGCTGCCGGCCCAGACGGCATCCCTAGCTGCGTCCTCAGAGCATGCGCAGATCAGCTGGCTGATGTGTTAACTTCTTGAGGGCAGGGGGCAGCATTTTCACTTTCGGAAAAATAGCATGCCAAAATTCAACTGCTTGCTACTCATCCCCAGAATATAAGATATGCATATTATTAGTAGATTTGGATAGAAAACCCTCTGAAGTTTCTAAAACTGTTTGAATCATGTCTGTGAGAATAACAGAACTTATGTAGCAGACAAAACCCTGAGGACAAACCATTCAGAATTTTAATTTTTTTGATGTCACTGTCTTTTCAATAAGTTTTCTTAGAGACACCAGATTTCTAATGGACTTGCTTGCAGTTCCTACCGCTTCCACTGGATGTCACCAGTCCTTGGAAATCGGTTGAGGTTATTCCTTTGTGTAGTGAAGAAGTAGGGCTATCGTAAATGAGGGTCACATGAAGTACATTTTTTGAGAGAGTCACGTTACGAAAAAAGTTGCGTCAGTTTGTTTTCTTTTTGTATTGAAAACAGATAGACCCGTCTTCAAATTGATCGATTATTAACGTTTCAAAATACCTAACGTTGTATTACAAAAGTAGTTTGAAATGTTTTGGTAAAGTTTACATGTAACTTTTGATATATTTTGTAGTGACTTGGCGAAATTTGGAAGCTGTGTTTTTCTTGATGAAACGGTCAAAATAAATTGACATTTTGGATATAAATCGACGGAATTAATCGAACAAAAGGACCATTTGTGATGTTTATGGGACATATTGGAATGCCAACAAAAGAATTTTGTCAAAGGTAAGGCATGATTTATATTTTATTTCTGAGTTTTGTGTCGTGCTTGCAGTGTTGAATTATGCTACTCTCTTTGTTTACTGTTGTGCTATCATCAGATAATAGCATCTTATGCTTTCGCCGAAAAGCCTTTTTGAAATCTGACACGTTGGCTGGATTCACAACGAGTGTAGCTTTAATTTGGTATCTTACATGTGTGATTTAATGAAAGTTTGATTTTTATATCATGTTATTTGAATATGGCGCTCTGTATTTTCCCTGGCTATTGGCCGGTGGGACGTTTGCGTCCCACCTGCCCCAGAGAAGTTAACGGACATATTCAATCAATCCCTATCCCAGTCTGCTGTTCCCACATGCTTCAAGAGGGCCACCATTGTTCCTGTTCCCAATAAAGCTAATGAAGCCAATGAAGTGCTTTGAGAGACTAGTCAATGATCATATCACCTCCACCCTACATGACACCCTAGACCCACTCCAATTTTCTTACCGCCCCAATAGGTCCACAGACAATGCAATCGCAACCACACTGCACACTGCCCAAGAGGAATACCTTTTGTTCATCGATTACAGCTCAGCATTTAACACCATAGTACCCTCCAAACTTGTCATTAAGCTCGAGACCCTGGGTCTCGACCCTGCCCTGTGCAACTGGGTCCTGGACTTTCTGACGGGTCGCCCCCAGGTGGTGAGGGTAGGAAACAACATCTCCACCCTGCTGATCCTCAACACTGGGGCCCCACAAGGGTGTGTTCTCAGCCCTCTCCTGTACTCCCTGTTCACCCATGACTGCATGGCCATGCACGCCTCCAACTCAATCATCAAGTTTGCAGACGACACTACAGTGTTAGGCTTGATTACCAACAACGACGAGACGGCCTACAGGGAGGAAGTGAGGGTCCTCGGAGTGTGGTGTCAGGAAAATAACCTCACACTCAACGTCAACAAAACAAAGGAGATGATCGTGAACTTCAGGAAACAGCAGAGGGATCACCCCCCTATCCACATCGACGGGACAGTAGTGGAGAAGGTGGAACGTTTTAAATTCCTCCGCTGCTCCACAAAGACTGTAAATGGAAGTGGGGCTCAAAAGAAAGCTTTCAAGGAAGCAAAAGCACTACTACAATCATCAAAACTGCTTCTTCATTTTGATCAAGACAAAGAGATTCTGTCATGTGACACCTCGCCCTATGGCGTCGGGGCAGTACTCTCTCATCAGATGGAGGTCAGAGAAACCCATTGAATTCGCATCACACATGCTGAGGAGTTCTGAGAAGAGTTATTCACAGTTAGACAAGGAAGGTCTGGCCATAGTTTTGGCTGTGAAACGCTTTCATCAGTACATCTACGGTCGTCATTTCACCATATGCACTGACCACCAACCACTGATGAGCCTGTTCAGTGAATCAAGATGCATTTCTCCAATGGCTTCAGCAAGGATACAGCACTGGGCCCTCAAACTGTCAGCTTACCTGTACATTATAGTGTACAGAGAAGGGAAGGACAATGCAAACGAGACACGCTCAGCCGTCTACCAGAGATGCCCGCCACAACTGTGGTGCCTCCCAAGACAATTTTAAACTCATCTGTGAATGCCAAACAGATCAAACAGTGGACAGACCGGGATCCTATCCTGGCCCAGGTGAAAAGATTCCTTATGCAGGGTTGGCCTCCCATCATAGAGGATGAGGGACTGAGACCTTACGCAAAGTGCAAAACTGAGCTGAGTGTGCAGGATGGCTGCATACTCTGGGGGTCCATAGTGGTTGTTCCGGTCCCTGGTCATGGATGAGGTCCATGAGGCTCACCCGGGTGCCTACCGGATGAAAAGTTTAGCCAGATCGTACATCTGGTGGCCTAACATGAATCAGGATGTAGAAAACAAAGTGAAATCATGTTCTGAGTGCCAGATCAACCAGAAGATGGCGCCGCCCGCGCCACTACATCTGTGGGAGTGGTCTGACCGCCCATGGTCCAGGCTGCACATAGACTTTGTCCTTTCGTGGGTCACATGTCCCTTGTCATGGTGGACTCACACTCCAAGTGGCTGGAAGCTATCATCATGAGCAACATCACAGTGACCACAACAATCGAAAAGCTTCGGCAAGTGTTTGCAACCCTCGGTCTGTGTGACTCTCTTGTGTCCGACAACGCAACAAACCTGTGATTTGTTCCAAGAATTCATGCTGAGAAACGGATTCACCATGTCCGCAGGGCTCCGTTTCACCCGGCCTCGAATGGCTTAGTGGAGCGGGCTGTGCAGACACTGAAAGAGGGGCTCAAAAAGATGACTGGGGGAACCATCACAACTAAGCTCTCTCGGTTCTTGTTCCAGTATCGCATCACGCCACAAACAACAACAGGTCAAGCTCCAGTTGAGATGTTGATGGGCAGAAAGCCAAAAGCTCACCTTGATCTACTGAGTCCGGACATCAAAGCACGAGTGGAACGTAAGCAGGAGAAATAAAAAGAGAGACATGACCACCACGCGAGGGAGACAGTTAAAACCCAATGACACTGTCTATATTCACAACTTCACAAGCAGCCAGCGTTAGTTGCCAGGTATCAGAGTTGTCCAGTCTCCTTTGTGGTCAAACTGACTGATGGTCGAGTCATACGCAGACACAAGGACCACATCTGCCTGCGCTATGACAAAGAAAAGGCCACGGTTGCAGACAGAACCACGGCGGGTGGTAGTATACAAGTTGAAACCCCACAGGAAACAGTATCTGAGGAACAGGGTCATTCAGTGGTTCCTACAGAGGATGATGGACTTTCTTTCACAAACACCCAACCTGCTCCACTGGGAAACGCCTTCTTGGCACACCAGGAGTACTGCGCAGAATACAGCGTTGTCACAAGCCTCCTGAAAGACTAACTCTGTAGTTGAGACAGAGGCTTGTAGTGTTCGTGTTTGTTTGGAACAGCAGACTTAGTTGAAAAGAAATAATGACTGTCATTTTTTGTTTGTTTACATTTACAGTAACACTAGCAGAAGTTATAAAGTGTTGAAAAGAAAACATGTGGTTTACTTGTTAATCTTATGTTCTTTCCTCACAGGGGGGATTGGAATTAAGGGGGAGAAGTGTTATAGAGTGGACACTACATAAATAATGACATTCAATATGTTATTGTACTTACCTGCAGTATAGTATGATTACTATTCATGTGTTCATGGTTATTATTGGCCTTGACCGTTCCCCTTTGATGATGTCATCACCCAGAGTTGTACCTGTTCAATGCGACTCTACCACAGGTTGAGTGGGCTGTATCGCTTTGCTGTGTTTGTACCGTTTCTACATGGCTGTACACCTTTCATTAGTTAGGTTCAAAGTAAAGGAACGTAATATTGAATTGCGTGTGGGCATTCAAGTTAGTACAGTTACCTAGAAGAGGTCAGGGATACTTGGAAGAGGTATCAAGGTGGGTCAGGGTTACCTGGAAGAGAGGTATCAGGGTCTGGTCGTCGCCATGGTGGAATAGGGCTACTCATTTCTCATAACTGGAGATTCTCTTTTCTCCGTCTCTCACCTGTCCATCTCCTCATTTAAATTCCATGTGGTCACTGTCTCCTGTCCACTCAAGCTTAACATTATTGTCATCTATCATCCACCAGGTGCCCTTGGAACGTTCCTCAATGAGCTTGGCACATTGATAAGCTAGTTCCTGACGATTGCTCACTGCTCTTCGTTTTGGAGACTTCAACCTCCTGATGTCTGCCTTCGCTTTAATTGTTTTCCAACTTTCTCTTTCCCCTTCTTGCCAAATCTGATCTCACCCTTTCACAATCCTCTCCAACTCGCAAGGCAGGCAATAAACTTGTCCTCATCTTTACTAGAGGCTACTAATCTCACTGCAACGCCCCTCCAGGTCTCTGTTCTCCTACTAATCTCACTGTAACCCCCCTCCAGGTCTCTGTTCTCCTACTAATCTCACTGTAACGCCCCTCCAGGTCTCTGTTCTCATACTAATCTCACTGCAACCCCCCTCCAGGTCTCTGTTCTCCTACTAATCTCACTGTAACCCCCCTCCAGGTCTCTGTTCTCCTACTAATCTCACTGTAACCCCCCTCCAGGTCTCTGTTCTCCTACTAATCTCACTGTAACCCTCCTCCAGGTCTCTGTTCTCCTACTAATCTCACTGTAACCCCCTCCAGGTCTCTGTTATCCTACTAATCTCACTGCAACCCCCCTCCAGGTCTCTGTTCTCCTACTAATCTCACTGTAACCCCCCTCCAGGTCTCTGTTCTCCTACTAATCTCACTGTAACCCCCTCCAGGTCTCTGTTCTCCTACTAATCTCACTGCAACGCCCCTCCAGGTCTCTGTTCTCCTACTAATCTCACTGCAACCCCCCTCCAGGTCTCTGTTCTCCTACTAATCTCACTGCAACGCCCCTCCAGGTCTCTGTTCTCCTACTAATCTCACTGTAACCCCCCTCCAGGTCTCTGTTCTCCTACTAATCTCACTGTAACCCTCCTCCAGGTCTCTGTTCTCCTACTAATCTCACTGTAACCCCCTCCAGGTCTCTGTTATCCTACTAATCTCACTGCAACGCCCCTCCAGGTCTCTGTTCTCCTACTAATCTCACTGTAACCCCCCTCCAGGTCTCTGTTCTCCTACTAATCTCACTGTAACCCCCGTCCAGGTCTCTGTTATCCTACTAATCTCACTGCAACGCCCCTCCAGGTCTCTGTTCTCCTACTAATCTCACTGTAACCCCCCTCCAGGTCTCTGTTCTCCTACTAATCTCACTGTAACCCCCTCCAGGTCTCTGTTCTCCTACTAATCTCACTGCAACGCCCCTCCGGGTCTCTGTTCTCCTACTAATCTCACTGTAACCCCCCTCCAGGTCTCTGTTCTCCTACTAATCTCACTGTAACGCCCCTCCAGGTCTCTGTTCTCCTACTAATCTCACTGCAACGCCCCTCCAGGTCTCTGTTCTCCTACTAATCTCACTGTAACCCCCTCCAGGTCTATGTTCTCCTACTAATCTCACTGCAACGCCCCTCCAGGTCTCTGTTCTCCTACTAATCTCACTGTAACCCCCTCCAGGTCTCTGTTCTCCTACTAATCTCACTGTAACCCCCTCCAGGTCTCTGTTCTCCTACTAATCTCACTGTAACCCCCCTCCAGGTCTCTGTTCTCCTACTAATCTCACTGTAACCCCCCTCCAGGTCTCTGTTCTCCTACTAATCTCACTGTAACCCCCTCCAGGTCTCTATTATCCTACTAATCTCACTGCAACGCCCCTCCTGGGTCTCTGTTCTCCTACTAATATCACTGCAACGCCCCTCCAGGTCTCTGTTCTCCTACTAATCTCACTGTAACCCCCCTCCAGGTCTCTGTTCTCCTACTAATCTCACTGTAACCCCCACCAGGTCTCTGTTCTCCTACTAATCTCACTGTAACCCTCTCCAGGTCTCTGTTCCCCTACTAATCTCACTGTAAACCCCCTCCAGGTCTCTGTTCTCCTACTAATCTCACTGTAACCCCCCTCCAGGTCTCTGTTCTCCTACTAATCTCACTGTAACCCCCCTCCAGGTCTCTGTTCTCCTACTAATCTCACTGTAAGCCCCCTCCAGGTCTCTGTTCTCCTACTAATCTCACTGTAAGCCCCCTCCAGGTCTCTGTTCTCCTACTAATCTCACTGCAACCCCCCTCCAGGTCTCTGTTCTCCTACTAATCTCACTGTAACCCCCTCCAGGTCTCTGTTCTCCTACTAATCTCACTGCAACGCCCCTCCGGGTCTCTGTTCTCCTACTAATCTCACTGTAACCCCCCTCCAGGTCTCTGTTCTCCTACTAATCTCACTGTAACGCCCCTCCAGGTCTCTGTTCTCCTACTAATCTCACTGCAACGCCCCTCCAGGTCTCTGTTCTCCTACTAATCTCACTGTAACCCCCTCCAGGTCTATGTTCTCCTACTAATCTCACTGCAACGCCCCTCCAGGTCTCTGTTCTCCTACTAATCTCACTGTAACCCCCTCCAGGTCTCTGTTCTCCTACTAATCTCACTGTAACCCCCTCCAGGTCTCTGTTCTCCTACTAATCTCACTGTAACCCCCTCCAGGTCTCTGTTCTCCTACTAATCTCACTGTAAACCCCCTCCAGGTCTCTGTTCTCCTACTAATCTCACTGTAAGCCCCCTCCAGGTCTCTGTTCTCCTACTAATCTCACTGTAACCCCCCTCCAGGTCTCTGTTCTCCTACTAATCTCACTGTAACCCCCTCCAGGTCTCTATTATCCTACTAATCTCACTGCAACGCCCCTCCTGGGTCTCTGTTCTCCTACTAATATCACTGCAACGCCCCTCCAGGTCTCTGTTCTCATACTAATCTCACTGCAACCCCCCTCCAGGTCTCTGTTCTCCTACTAATCTCACTGTAACCCCCCTCCAGGTCTCTGTTCTCCTACTAATCTCACTGTAACCCCCCTCCAGGTCTCTGTTCTCCTACTAATCTCACTGTAACCCTCCTCCAGGTCTCTGTTCTCCTACTAATCTCACTGTAACCCCCTCCAGGTCTCTGTTATCCTACTAATCTCACTGCAACCCCCCTCCAGGTCTCTGTTCTCCTACTAATCTCACTGTAACCCCCCTCCAGGTCTCTGTTCTCCTACTAATCTCACTGCAACCCCCTCCAGGTCTCTGTTCTCCTACTAATCTCACTGCAACGCCCCTCCAGGTCTCTGTTCTCCTACTAATCTCACTGCAACCCCCCTCCAGGTCTCTGTTCTCCTACTAATCTCACTGCAACGCCCCTCCAGGTCTCTGTTCTCCTACTAATCTCACTGTAACCCCCCTCCAGGTCTCTGTTCTCCTACTAATCTCACTGTAACCCTCCTCCAGGTCTCTGTTCTCCTACTAATCTCACTGTAACCCCCTCCAGGTCTCTGTTATCCTACTAATCTCACTGCAACGCCCCTCCAGGTCTCTGTTCTCCTACTAATCTCACTGTAACCCCCCTCCAGGTCTCTGTTCTCCTACTAATCTCACTGTAACCCCCGTCCAGGTCTCTGTTATCCTACTAATCTCACTGCAACGCCCCTCCAGGTCTCTGTTCTCCTACTAATCTCACTGTAACCCCCCTCCAGGTCTCTGTTCTCCTACTAATCTCACTGTAACCCCCCTCCAGGTCTCTGTTCTCCTACTAATCTCACTGCAACGCCCCTCCGGGTCTCTGTTCTCCTACTAATCTCACTGTAACCCCCCTCCAGGTCTCTGTTCTCCTACTAATCTCACTGTAACGCCCCTCCAGGTCTCTGTTCTCCTACTAATCTCACTGCAACGCCCCTCCAGGTCTCTGTTCTCCTACTAATCTCACTGTAACCCCCTCCAGGTCTCTGTTATCCTACTAATCTCACTGCAACGCCCCTCCAGGTCTCTGTTCTCCTACTAATCTCACTGTAACCCCCCTCCAGGTCTCTGTTCTCCTACTAATCTCACTGTAACCCCCGTCCAGGTCTCTGTTATCCTACTAATCTCACTGCAACGCCCCTCCAGGTCTCTGTTCTCCTACTAATCTCACTGTAACCCCCCTCCAGGTCTCTGTTCTCCTACTAATCTCACTGTAACCCCCTCCAGGTCTCTGTTCTCCTACTAATCTCACTGCAACGCCCCTCCGGGTCTCTGTTCTCCTACTAATCTCACTGTAACCCCCCTCCAGGTCTCTGTTCTCCTACTAATCTCACTGTAACGCCCCTCCAGGTCTCTGTTCTCCTACTAATCTCACTGCAACGCCCCTCCAGGTCTCTGTTCTCCTACTAATCTCACTGTAACCCCCTCCAGGTCTATGTTCTCCTACTAATCTCACTGCAACGCCCCTCCAGGTCTCTGTTCTCCTACTAATCTCACTGTAACCCCCTCCAGGTCTCTGTTCTCCTACTAATCTCACTGTAACCCCCTCCAGGTCTCTGTTCTCCTACTAATCTCACTGTAACCCCCCTCCAGGTCTCTGTTCTCCTACTAATCTCACTGTAACCCCCCTCCAGGTCTCTGTTCTCCTACTAATCTCACTGTAACCCCCTCCAGGTCTCTATTATCCTACTAATCTCACTGCAACGCCCCTCCTGGGTCTCTGTTCTCCTACTAATATCACTGCAACGCCCCTCCAGGTCTCTGTTCTCCTACTAATCTCACTGTAACCCCCCTCCAGGTCTCTGTTCTCCTACTAATCTCACTGTAACCCCCACCAGGTCTCTGTTCTCCTACTAATCTCACTGTAACCCTCTCCAGGTCTCTGTTCCCCTACTAATCTCACTGTAAACCCCCTCCAGGTCTCTGTTCTCCTACTAATCTCACTGTAACCCCCCTCCAGGTCTCTGTTCTCCTACTAATCTCACTGTAACCCCCCTCCAGGTCTCTGTTCTCCTACTAATCTCACTGTAAGCCCCCTCCAGGTCTCTGTTCTCCTACTAATCTCACTGTAAGCCCCCTCCAGGTCTCTGTTCTCCTACTAATCTCACTGCAACCCCCCTCCAGGTCTCTGTTCTCCTACTAATCTCACTGTAACCCCCTCCAGGTCTCTGTTCTCCTACTAATCTCACTGCAACGCCCCTCCGGGTCTCTGTTCTCCTACTAATCTCACTGTAACCCCCCTCCAGGTCTCTGTTCTCCTACTAATCTCACTGTAACGCCCCTCCAGGTCTCTGTTCTCCTACTAATCTCACTGCAACGCCCCTCCAGGTCTCTGTTCTCCTACTAATCTCACTGTAACCCCCTCCAGGTCTATGTTCTCCTACTAATCTCACTGCAACGCCCCTCCAGGTCTCTGTTCTCCTACTAATCTCACTGTAAGCCCCCTCCAGGTCTCTGTTCTCCTACTAATCTCACTGTAAGCCCCCTCCAGGTCTCTGTTCTCCTACTAATCTCACTGCAACCCCCCTCCAGGTCTCTGTTCTCCTACTAATCTCACTGTAACCCCCTCCAGGTCTCTGTTCTCCTACTAATCTCACTGCAACGCCCCTCCGGGTCTCTGTTCTCCTACTAATCTCACTGTAACCCCCCTCCAGGTCTCTGTTCTCCTACTAATCTCACTGTAACGCCCCTCCAGGTCTCTGTTCTCCTACTAATCTCACTGCAACGCCCCTCCAGGTCTCTGTTCTCCTACTAATCTCACTGTAACCCCCTCCAGGTCTATGTTCTCCTACTAATCTCACTGCAACGCCCCTCCAGGTCTCTGTTCTCCTACTAATCTCACTGTAACCCCCTCCAGGTCTCTGTTCTCCTACTAATCTCACTGTAACCCCCTCCAGGTCTCTGTTCTCCTACTAATCTCACTGTAACCCCCTCCAGGTCTCTGTTCTCCTACTAATCTCACTGTAAACCCCCTCCAGGTCTCTGTTCTCCTACTAATCTCACTGTAAGCCCCCTCCAGGTCTCTGTTCTCCTACTAATCTCACTGTAACCCCCCTCCAGGTCTCTGTTCTCCTACTAATCTCACTGTAACCCCCTCCAGGTCTCTATTATCCTACTAATCTCACTGCAACGCCCCTCCTGGGTCTCTGTTCTCCTACTAATATCACTGCAACGCCCCTCCAGGTCTCTGTTCTCCTACTAATCTCACTGTAACCCCCCTCCAGGTCTCTGTTCTCCTACTAATCTCACTGTAACCCCCACCAGGTCTCTGTTCTCCTACTAATCTCACTGTAACCCTCTCCAGGTCTCTGTTCTCCTACTAATCTCACTGTAAACCCCCTCCAGGTCTCTGTTCTCCTACTAATCTCACTGTAACCCCCCTCCAGGTCTCTGTTCTCCTACTAATCTCACTGTAACCCCCCTCCAGGTCTCTGTTCTCCTACTAATCTCACTGTAAGCCCCCTCCAGGTCTCTGTTCTCCTACTAATCTCACTGTAAGCCCCCTCCAGGTCTCTGTTCTCCTACTAATCTCACTGCAACCCCCCTCCAGGTCTCTGTTCTCCTACTAATCTCACTGTAACCCCCTCCAGGTCTCTGTTCTCCTACTAATCTCACTGCAACGCCCCTCCGGGTCTCTGTTCTCCTACTAATCTCACTGTAACCCCCCTCCAGGTCTCTGTTCTCCTACTAATCTCACTGTAACGCCCCTCCAGGTCTCTGTTCTCCTACTAATCTCACTGCAACGCCCCTCCAGGTCTCTGTTCTCCTACTAATCTCACTGTAACCCCCTCCAGGTCTATGTTCTCCTACTAATCTCACTGCAACGCCCCTCCAGGTCTCTGTTCTCCTACTAATCTCACTGTAACCCCCTCCAGGTCTCTGTTCTCCTACTAATCTCACTGTAACCCCCCTCCAGGTCTCTGTTCTCCTACTAATCTCACTGTAACCCCCTCCAGGTCTCTATTATCCTACTAATCTCACTGCAACGCCCCTCCTGGGTCTCTGTTCTCCTACTAATATCACTGCAACGCCCCTCCAGGTCTCTGTTCTCCTACTAATCTCACTGTAACCCCCCTCCAGGTCTCTGTTCTCCTACTAATCTCACTGTAACCCCCACCAGGTCTCTGTTCTCCTACTAATCTCACTGTAACCCCCTCCAGGTCTCTGTTCTCCTACTAATCTCACTGTAAACCCCCTCCAGGTCTCTGTTCTCCTACTAATCTCACTGTAACCCCCCTCCAGGTCTCTGTTCTCCTACTAATCTCACTGTAACCCCCCTCCAGGTCTCTGTTCTCCTACTAATCTCACTGTAAGCCCCCTCCAGGTCTCTGTTCTCCTACTAATCTCACTGTAAGCCCCCTCCAGGTCTCTGTTCTCCTACTAATCTCACTGCAACCCCCCTCCAGGTCTCTGTTCTCCTACTAATCTCACTGTAACCCTCCTCCAGGTCTCTGTTCTCCTACTAATCTCACTGTAACCCCCTCCAGGTCTCTGTTATCCTACTAATCTCACTGCAACGCCCCTCCAGGTCTCTGTTCTCCTACTAATCTCACTGTAACCCCCCTCCAGGTCTCTGTTATCCTACTAATCTCACTGTAACCCCCTCCAGGTCTCTGTTCTCCTACTAATCTCACTGTAACCCCCTCCAGGTCTCTGTTCTCCTACTAATCTCACTGTAACCCCCATCCAGGTCTCTGTTCTCCTACTAATCTCACTGTAACCCCCCTCCAGGTCTCTGTTCTCCTACTAATCTCACTGTAACCCCCCTCCAGGTCTCTGTTCTCCTACTAATCTCACTGTAACCCCCCTCCAGGTCTCTGTTCTCCTACTAATCTCACTGCAACGCCCCTCCAGGTCTCTGTTCTCCTACTAATCTCACTGTAAACCCCCTCCAGGTCTCTGTTCTCCTACTAATCTCACTGTAACCCCCTCCAGGTCTCTGTTCTCCTACTAATCTCACTGTAACCCCCTCCAGGTCTATGTTCTCCTACTAATCTCACTGCAACGCCCCTCCAGGTCTCTGTTCTCCTACTAATCTCACTGTAACCCCCTCCAGGTCTCTGTTCTCCTACTAATCTCACTGTAACCCCCTCCAGGTCTCTGTTCTCCTACTAATCTCACTGTAACCCCCCTCCAGGTCTCTGTTCTCCTACTAATCTCACTGTAACCCCCCTCCAGGTCTCTGTTCTCCTACTAATCTCACTGTAACCCCCTCCAGGTCTCTATTATCCTACTAATCTCACTGCAACGCCCCTCCTGGGTCTCTGTTCTCCTACTAATATCACTGCAACGCCCCTCCAGGTCTCTGTTCTCCTACTAATCTCACTGTAACCCCCCTCCAGGTCTCTGTTATCCTACTAATCTCACTGCAACGCCCCTCCAGGTCTCTGTTCTCCTACTAATCTCACTGTAACCCCCCTCCAGGTCTCTGTTCTCCTACTAATCTCACTGTAACCCCCGTCCAGGTCTCTGTTATCCTACTAATCTCACTGCAACGCCCCTCCAGGTCTCTGTTCTCCTACTAATCTCACTGTAACCCCCCTCCAGGTCTCTGTTCTCCTACTAATCTCACTGTAACCCCCTCCAGATCTCTGTTCTCCTACTAATCTCACTGCAACGCCCCTCCGGGTCTCTGTTCTCCTACTAATCTCACTGTAACCCCCCTCCAGGTCTCTGTTCTCCTACTAATCTCACTGTAACGCCCCTCCAGGTCTCTGTTCTCCTACTAATCTCACTGCAACGCCCCTCCAGGTCTCTGTTCTCCTACTAATCTCACTGTAACGCCCCTCCAGGTCTCTGTTCTCCTACTAATCTCACTGCAACGCCCCTCCAGGTCTCTGTTCTCCTACTAATCTCACTGTAACCCCCTCCAGGTCTCTGTTCTCCTACTAATATCACTGCAACGCCCCTCCAGGTCTCTGTTCTCCTACTAATCTCACTGTAACCCCCCTCCAGGTCTCTGTTCTCCTACTAATCTCACTGTAACCCCCTCCAGGTCTCTGTTCTCCTACTAATCTCACTGTAACCCCCTCCAGGTCTCTGTTCTCCTACTAATCTCACTGTAAACCCCCTCCAGGTCTCTGTTCTCCTACTAATCTCACTGTAACCCCCCTCCAGGTCTCTGTTCTCCTACTAATCTCACTGTAACCCCCCTCCAGGTCTCTGTTCTCCTACTAATCTCACTGTAACCCCCCTCCAGGTCTCTGTTCTCCTACTAATCTCACTGTAAACCCCCTCCAGGTCTCTGTTCTCCTACTAATCTCACTGTAACCCTCCTCCAGGTCTCTGTTCTCCTACTAATCTCACTGTAACCCCCTCCAGGTCTCTGTTATCCTACTAATCTCACTGCAACGCCCCTCCAGGTCTCTGTTCTCCTACTAATCTCACTGTAACCCCCCTCCAGGTGTCTGTTCTCCTACTAATCTCACTGTAACCCCCTCCAGGTCTCTGTTCTCCTACTAATCTCACTGTAACCCCCTCCAGGTCTCTGTTCTCCTACTAATCTCACTGTAACCCCCATCCAGGTCTCTGTTCTCCTACTAATCTCACTGTAACCCCCCTCCAGGTCTCTGTTCTCCTACTAATCTCACTGTAACCCCCTCCAGGTCTCTGTTCTCCTACTAATGTCACTGCAACGCCCCTCCTGGGTCTCTGTTCTCCTACTAATCTCACTGTAACCCCCCTCCAGGTCTCTGTTCTCCTACTAATCTCACTGCAACGCCCCACCAGGTCTCTGTTCTCCTACTAATCTCACTGTAACCCCCGTCCAGGTCTCTGTTATCCTACTAATCTCACTGTAACCCCCCTCCAGGTCTCTGTTCTCCTACTAATCTCACTGTAACCCTCCTCCAGGTCTCTGTTCTCCTACTAATCTCACTGTAACCCCCGTCCAGGTCTCTGTTCTCCTACTAATCTCACTGCAACGCCCCTCCAGGTCTCTGTTCTCCTACTAATCTCACTGTAACCCTCCTCCTGGGTCTCTGTTCTCCTACTAATCTCACTGCAACGCCCTTCCAGGTCTCTGTTCTCCTGCTAATCTCACTGTAACCCCCCTCCAGGTCTCTGTTCTCCTACTAATCTCACTGTAACCCCTTCTAGGTCTCTGATCTCCTACTAATCTCACTGTAACCCCCGTCCAGGTCTCTGTTATCCTACTAATCTCACTGTAACCCCTGTCCAGGTCTCTGTTATCCTACTAATCTCACTGCAACGCCCCTCCAGGTCTCTGTTCTCCTGCTAATCTCACTGTAACCCCCCTCCAGGTCTCTGTTCTCCTACTAATCTCACTGTAACCCCCCTCCAGGTCTCTGTTCTCCTACTAATCTCACTGTAACCCCCCTCCAGGTCTCTGTTCTCCTACTAATCTCACTGTAACCCCCCTCCTGGTCTCTGTTCTCCTACTAATCTCACTGTAACCCCCCTCCTGGTCTCTGTTCTCCTACTAATCTCACAGTAACCCCCCTCCAGGTCTCTGTTCTCCTACTAATCTCACTGTAACCCCCCTCCAGGTCTCTGTTCTCCTACTAATCTCACTGTAAACCCCCTCCAGGTCTCTGTTATCCTACTAATCTCACTGTAACCCCCCTCCAGGTCTCTGTTCTCCTACTAATCTCACTGTAACCCCCTCCAGGTCTCTGTTCTCCTACTAATCTCACTGTAACCCCCCTCCAGGTCTCTGTTCTCCTACTAATCTCACTGCAACGCCCCACCAGGTCTCTGTTCTCCTACTAATCTCACTGTAACCCCCCTCCAGGTCTCTGTTCTCCTGCTAATCTCACTGTAACCCCCCTCCAGGTCTCTGTTCTCCTACTAATCTCACTGTAACCCCCTCCAGGTCTCTGTTCTCCTACTAATCTCACTGTAACCCTCCTCCAGGTCTCTGTTCTCCTACTAATCTCACTGTAACCCCCTCCAGGTCTCTGTTCTCCTACTAATCTCACTGTAAACCCCCTCCAGGTCTCTGTTATCCTACTAATCTCACTGTAACCCTCCTCCAGGTCTCTGTTCTCCTACTAATCTCACTGTAACCCCCCTCCAGGTATCTGTTCTCCTACTAATCTCACTGTAACCCCCTCCAGGTCTCTGTTATCCTACTAATCTCACTGTAACCCCCCTCCAGGTCTCTGTTATCCTACTAATCTCACTGTAACCCCCCTCCAGGTCTCTGTTCTCCTACTAATCTCACTGTAACCCTCCTCCAGGTCTCTGTTCTCCTACTAATCTCACTGTAACCCCCCTCCAGGTCTCTGTTCTCCTACTAATCTCACTGTAACCCTCCTCCAGGTCTATGTTCTCCTACTAATCTCACTGTAACCCCCCTCCAGGTCTCTGTTCTCCTACTAATCTCACTGCAACGCCCCTCCAGGTCTCTGTTCTCCTACTAATCTCACTGCAACCCCCCTCCAGGTCTCTGTTCTCCTACTAATCTCACTGTAACCCCTTCTAGGTCTCTGATCTCCTACTAATCTCACTGTAACCCCCTCCAGGTCTCTGTTCTCCTACTAATCTCACTGTAACCCCTATCCAGGTCTCTGTTCTCCTACTAATCTCACTGTAACCCCCCTCCAGGTCTCTGTTCTAATACTAATCTCACTGTAACCCTCCTCCAGGTCTCTGTTCTCCTACTAATCTCACTGTAACCCCCATCCAGGTCTCTGTTATCCTACTAATCTCACTGTAACCTCCCTCCAGGTCTCTGTTCTCCTACTAATCTCACTGTAACCCCCTCCAGGTCTCTATTATCCTACTAATCTCACTGCAACGCCCCTCCTGGGTCTCTGTTCTCCTACTAATATCACTGCAACGCCCCTCCAGGTCTCTGTTCTCCTACTAATCTCACTGTAACCCCCCTCCAGGTCTCTGTTCTCCTACTAATCTCACTGTAACCCCCTCCAGGTCTCTGTTCTCCTACTAATCTCACTGTAACCCCCTCCAGGTCTCTGTTCTCCTACTAATCTCACTGTAAACCCCCTCCAGGTCTCTGTTCTCCTACTAATGTCACTGCAACCCCCCTCCAGGTCTCTGTTCTCCTACTAATCTCACTGTAACCCCCCTCCAGGTCTCTGTTCTCCTACTAATCTCACTGTAACCCCCCTCCAGGTCTCTGTTCTCCTACTAATCTCACTGTAAACCCCCTCCAGGTCTCTGTTCTCCTACTAATCTCACTGCAACCCCCCTCCAGGTCTCTGTTCTCCTACTAATCTCACTGTAACCCTCCTCCAGGTCTCTGTTCTCCTACTAATCTCACTGTAACCCCCTCCAGGTCTCTGTTATCCTACTAATCTCACTGCAACGCCCCTCCAGGTCTCTGTTCTCCTACTAATCTCACTGTAACCCCCCTCCAGGTCTCTGTTATCCTACTAATCTCACTGTAACCCCCTCCAGGTCTCTGTTCTCCTACTAATCTCACTGTAACCCCCTCCAGGTCTCTGTTCTCCTACTAATCTCACTGTAACCCCCATCCAGGTCTCTGTTCTCCTACTAATCTCACTGCAACGCCCATCCAGGTCTCTGTTCTCCTACTAATCTCACTGTAACCCCCCTCCAGGTCTCTGTTCTCCTACTAATCTCACTGTAACCCCCTCCAGGTCTCTGTTCTCCTACTAATCTCACTGCAACGCCCCTCCTGGGTCTCTGTTCTCCTACTAATCTCACTGTAACCCCCCTCCAGGTCTCTGTTCTCCTACTAATCTCACTGCAACGCCCCACCAGGTCTCTGTTCTCCTACTAATCTCACTGTAACCCCCGTCCAGGTCTCTGTTATCCTACTAATCTCACTGTAACCCCTGTCCAGGTCTCTGTTATCCTACTAATCTCACTGCAACGCCCCTCCAGGTCTCTGTTCTCCTGCTAATCTCACTGTAACCCCCCTCCAGGTCTCTGTTCTCCTACTAATCTCACTGTAACCCCCTCCAGGTCTCTGTTCTCCTACTAATCTCACTGTAACCCTCCTCCAAGTCTCTGTTCTCCTACTAATCTCACTGTAACCCCCCTCCAGGTCTCTGTTCTCCTACTAATCTCACTGTAACCCCCTCCAGGTCTCTGTTCTCCTACTAATCTCACTGTAACCCCCCTCCAGGTCTCTGTTCTCCTACTAATCTCACTGTAACCCCCCTCCAGGTCTCTGTTCTCCTACTAATCTCACTGTAACCCCCTCCAGGTCTCTGTTCTCTTACTAATCTCACTGTAACCCCCCTCCAGGTCTCTGTTCTCCTACTAATCTCACTGTAACCCCCCTCCAGGTCTCTGTTCTCCTACTAATCTCACTGCAACCCCCCTCCAGGTCTCTGTTCTCCTACTAATCTCACTGCAACGCCCCTCCAGGTCTCTGTTCTCCTACTAATCTCACTGCAACCCCCCTCCAGGTCTCTGTTCTCCTACTAATCTCACTGTAACCCCCCTCCAGGTCTCTGTTCTCCTTCTAATCTCACTGTAAACCCCCTCCAGGTCTCTGTTATCCTACTAATCTCACTGCAACGCCCCTCCAGGTCTCTGTTCTCCTACTAATCTCACTGTAACCCTCCTCCAGGTCTCTGTTCTCCTACTAATCTCACTGTAACCCCCCTCCAGGTCTCTGTTCTCCTACTAATCTCACTGTAACCCCCCTCCAGGTCTCTGTTCTCCTACTAATCTCACTGTAAACCCCCTCCAGGTCTCTGTTCTCCTACTAATCTCACTGTAACCCTCCTCCAGGTCTATGTTCTCCTACTAATCTCACTGCAACCCCCCTCCAGGTCTCTGTTCTCCTACTAATCTCACTGTAACCCCCTCCAGGTCTCTGTTATCCTACTAATCTCACTGCAACGCCCCTCCAGGTCTCTGTTCTCCTACTAATCTCACTGTAACCCCCCTCCAGGTCTCTGTTCTCCTACTAATCTCACTGTAACCCCCTCCAGGTCTCTGTTCTCCTACTAATCTCACTGTAACCCCCCTCCAGGTCTCTGTTCTCCTACTAATCTCACTGTAACCCCCTCCAAGTCTCTGTTCTCCTACTAATCTCACTGTAACCTCCCTCCAGGTCTCTGTTCTCCTACTAATCTCACTGCAACGCCCCTCCAGGTCTCTGTTCTCCTACTAATCTCACTGTAACCCCCTCCAGGTCTCTGTTCTCCTACTAATCTCACTGTAACCCCCCTCCAGGTCTCTGTTCTCCTACTAATCTCACTGTAACCCCCCTCCAGGTCTCTGTTCTCCTACTAATCTCACTGTAACCCCCCTCCAGGTCTCTGTTCTCCTACTAATCTCACTGCAACCCCCCTCCAGGTCTCTGTTCTCCTACTAATCTCACTGCAACGCCCCTCCAGGTCTCTGTTCTCCTACTAATCTCACTGTAACCCCCCTCCAGGTCTCTGTTCTCCTACTAATCTCACTGTAACCCCCCTCCAGGTCTCTGTTCTCCTACTAATCTCACTGTAAACCCCCTCCAGGTCTCTGTTATACTACTAATCTCACTGCAACGCCCCTCCAGGTCTCTGTTCTCCTACTAATCTCACTGTAACCCCCCTCCAGGTCTCTGTTCTCCTACTAATCTCACTGTAACCCCCCTCCAGGTCTCTGTTCTCCTACTAATCTCACTGTAAACCCCTTCCAGGTCTCTGTTATCCTACTAATCTCACTGCAACGCCCCTCCAGGTCTCTGTTCTCCTACTAATCTCACTGTAACGCCCCTCCAGGTCTCTGTTCTCCTACTAATCTCACTGTAACCCCCTCCAGGTCTCTGTTCTCCTACTAATCTCACTGTAACCCCCCTCCAGGTCTCTGTTCTCCTACTAATCTCACTGTAACCCCCTCCAGGTCTCTGTTCTCCTACTAATCTCACTGTAACCCCCTCCAGGTCTCTGTTCTCCTACTAATCTCACTGTAAACCCCCTCCAGGTCTCTGTTCTCCTACTAATCTCACTGTAACCCCCCTCCAGGTCTCTGTTCTCCTACTAATCTCACTGTAACCCCCTCCAGGTCTCTGTTCTCCTGCTAATCTCACTGCAACGCCCCTCCAGGTCTCTGTTCTCCTACTAATCTCACTGTAACCCCCCTCCAGGTGTCTGTTCTCCTACTAATCTCACTGCAACCCCCCTCCAGGTCTCTGTTCTCCTACTAATCTCACTGTAACCCCCTCCAGGTCTCTGCTCTCCTACTAATCTCACTGTAACCCCCTCCAGGTCTCTGATCTCCTACTAATCTCACTGCAACGCCCCACCAGGTCTCTGATCACTACTTTGTTTTCCTTTCTGTCTCCCTTTCCTCCAAACCCCAGTGACTCAGCCCATACCCAGATGGTCATGCACCGTCGCAATCTTCGCTCTCTGTCTCCCACTACTCTCTCCTCTTCTATCCTATCATCTCTCCTTTCTGCTAAATCCTTCTCCATCCTGTCTCCTAACTCTGCTTCTTCGACCCTACTCTCCTCCCTTTCCGCATGCTATGACTCACACTGTCCTCTTTCCTCCCGGCCGGCTCGGCCCTCCCCTCCTGCTCCGTGGCTGAGTGACTCCTTGCGAGTTTACAGAACAGTGCTGCAGGCAGCGGAGCAGAAATGGAGGTAAACTAAACATCCCTCCCTCCTTTCTACCTTCTCTTTCTCTGTACCTGCTGCTAAAGCCACTTTCTACCACATTAAATGTCAAACTTCTGCCTCTAACCCTGGGAAACAATTTTCCATATCCTCCCTCCTTAATCCTCTACCTCCTCCCTCTATGTGGACAACTTTGTCAACCACTTTGAAAAGAAGGTTGACGACATCGGTTCATCATTCACTCAGCCTATTGAGTTCTCTGGTCCCACTCACACAGAACTACTCCACACCGTGACCTCTTTCTCTCCTCTTTCTCCAGATGAAATACTGCGACTAGTGAGGTCTGGCCACCTGAAAACCTGCCCGTTCAACCCCATCCCCTCCTCCCTTCTCCAGACCATCTCTGGAGACCTTCTCCCATTCCTCACTTCCCTCTTTCCTGACCACCTTCCCCCCTCTGACTTCAAAATGGCCCTAGTCGCTGTGGAGAGGATCTGAGTCTGCACCACATACTCTCACTACTGGTGTCCCCCAGGGCTCGGTTCTAGGCCCTCTCCTCTTCTCTCTATACACCAAGTCACTCAGCTCTGTCATATCCTCTCATGGTCTCTCCTATCACTGCTATGAGGATGGACCTCTCCTCTTCTCTCTATAAACCAAGTCACTCAGGTCTGTCATATCCTCACATTGTCTCTCCAATCACTGCTATGAGGATGGACCTCTCCGCTTCTCTCTATACACCAAGTCACTCAGCTCTGTCACATCCTCACATGGTCTCTCCTATCACTGCTATGAGGATGACACTTAACTACTTTTCTCCTTTCCCCTTCTGACACCCAGGTGGCGACACGCATCTCTGCGTGCCTGGCAGATATCTCAGCTTGGATGTCGGCCCTCCATCTCAAGCTCAACAAGACAGAGCTGCCTTCCCTCTCAAAGACCTCGCCATCATGGGTGACAACTCCACAGTGTCACCTTCCCAGAGTGCAAAGAACCTTGGTGTGACCCTGGACAACACCCTGTCGTTATCTGCAAAGATCAAAGCAGTGACTCACTCCTGCAGATTCATGCTCTACAACATCCGTAGAGTACGACCCTACCTCACACAGGAAGCTGTGCAGGTCCTAATCCAGGCACTTGTCATCTCTCGTCTGGACTACTGCAACTCTCTCTCGTCTGGGCTCCCTGCTTGTGCCATCAAACCACTGCAACTTATCCAGAACGCTGCAGCCCACCTGGTTTTCAACCTTCCCAAGTTCTCTCATGTCACCCCGCTCCTCTGCACACTCCACTGGCTTCCAGTCGAAGCTCGCATCCACTACAAGACCATGGTGCTTGCCTACGGAGCAGCAAGAGGAACTGACCATCCCTACGTTCAGGCTATGCTCAAATCCTACAACCCAACTCGAACACTCCGTTCTGCCACCTCAGGTCGCTTGGCCCTCCGACCCCTACGGGAGGGCATCTCCCGCTCAGCCCAGTCCAAGTCTTCTCTGTCCTGGCACCACAATGTCCACTCAGCCCAGTCCAAGCTCTTCTCTGTCCTGGCACCCCAATGGTGGAACCAGCTTCCCCCTGAAGCTAGGCCAGCAGAGTCCCTGCCCATCTTCCGAAAGCCCTTGAAATCTTACCTCTTCAAAGAGTATCTTATATAATCCCACTCACCTCGCCCCCCCCCCCCTCCTTATACTTGCACTTGACTCCTTCTAGCTGACTTTGCTGATAGCTAATTTATTGAGTAAACATTTTCTTGATATGCATGTGATATGTGGTTGTCCCACCTAGCTATCTTCAGATTAATGTTCTTTCTATGCCTGTGATATGTGGTTGTCCCACCTAGCTATCTTCAGATTAATGTTCTTTCTATGCCTGTGATATGTGGTTGTCCCACCTAGCTATCTTCAGATGAATGTTCTTTCTATGCCTGTGATATGTGGTTGTCCCACCTAGCTATCTTCAGATTAATGTTATTTCTATGCCTGTGATATGTGGTTGTCCCACCTAGCTATCTTCAGATTAATGTTCTTTCTATGCCTGTGATATGTGGTTGTCCCACCTAGCTATCTTCAGATTAATGTTATTTCTATGCCTGTGATATGTGGTTGTCCCACCTAGCTATCTTCAGATTAATGTTCTTTCTATGCCTGTGATATGTGGTTGTCCCACCTAGCTATCTTCAGATTAATGTTCTTTCTATGCCTGTGATATGTGGTTGTCCCACCTAGCTATCTTCAGATTAATGTTCTTTCTATGCCTGTGAATGCACTAACCCTAAGTCACTCTGTGTGTCTGCTAAATAAATCAAATGTAAAATGTAAATGTGATCAGGGTGGGTCAGGGTTACCTGGAAGAGGTAGGGTGGGTTAGGTCAGGGTTACCTGGAAAAGCTATCAGGGTGGGTCAGGGTCAGGGTTACCTGGAAGAGGTAGGGTGGGTCAGGGTCAGGGTTACCTGGAAGAGGTGGGTGGGTTAGGGTCAGGGTTACCTGGAAAAGGTAGGGTGGGTTAGGGTCAGGGTTACCTGGAAAAGCTATCAGGGTGGGTCAGGGTTACCTGGAAGAGGTAGGGTGGGTTAGGTCAGGGTTACCTGGAAAAGGTATCAGGGTTACCTGGAAGAGGTAGGGTGGTGGGCGTCCAGGTCCACAGCCAGATGGAAGCAGATCGCTGTCTGAAGACTGTTTCAGTAGAGGATCCCTGAGAGCAGAGCGACCACGGCCCAGGGGAGAACGCAGCCTGGGCTTCAGGCTCTGGGGGTCTGAAGTGGTGGAGGGCAGGGTTTTCGGGGTGGCAGGGAAAGGCTGGGGGCGTTCTGGGGAGGGCAGGGTGGGGGGCAGGCTGGGGGCCGGGGTGATGCTTGGGGATAAGGTGTTCTCTATGTGAGGGTCTCCCTCCTCCATCCCTGAGTCTGGAGCTGACTCCCCTCCTCCCCCGCCCTCACCTGCCTGGGGTCTTCGTGGTGACAGGCTGAGGGAGGAGGGGGGCTTGGTGGGGGAGGGGGGCGTGGCAAACACCAGGGGAGGAGACACCAGACCAATCTTACGAAGCTCCTCTCTCGTCTCCTCATCACTGGATGACAGCAGTGCAGGGGGCAGGGTCACCGTGTAAGGCCCGCCCTCCAGACTATTCCTCCTCTCTGATTGGCCCTGGGTTACCGTATATGAACCCCCCTCCTCCTCTGAGCTGCCAACGGTCAGACTTCTCCTCCTCTGTAATTGTCCATGCAGCGCCTCAATCAGCTCTTCCCCCAGACCCCGTCCTGCCAGCTGGCTTTCATTGGTTATATTGATGGTCACCTGACTGATGGGAGGGAGGGGCATAGTCTGCCAACGCTCGGGGGAGGGCACAGCAGGAGATGTGACTCCGCCTTCTGTCTCTGGCCGCTCTACGACTGGCCGCTCCAGCTGTCCGTCAAGGAATATGGGTGGGTTGGTACGTTTGTGTCGGAGCTCAGGGCTGGTCAGGGGAGGAGGGGTTCGTTTGGGCTCGGGGCTGGGTGAGTGTGCGTGTTTGGGCCTGGGCTCGGGGCTGGGTGAGTGTGCGTGTTTGGGCCTGGGCTCGGGGCTGGGTGAGTGTGCGTGTTTGGGCCTGGGCTCGGGTCTAGATGAGTGTGCGTGTTTGGTTCTGGGTTCAGGGCTGGGTGTGCGTGCAGTGAGAGCTCGTTCGCGGGCAGCGAGGGCCAGGGCGAGGGGGGAGGAGGGGTCCAGAGGCTTGCCTGTCAGTGGGTGGAGAAAGGTGGAGTGGGGGGAGGAGGAGGGGGAGAGGACGGGGATGGGGGGTGGCAGCTCCCCCAGGTCATCTACAGAGTGGGACTGGGTCAGTAAGATGGGAGGGGGCTCTGAACCCCCTCCCTCCACAGACAGGAAGAAGGAAGACCTACGGCCCTGAGGGGGCGTGACCCGTATCTGAGCACGCTCAGTGAGCACCTGCTGCTGGTATAGCTCTGCCCTGCTGGGCCCCTCCTCCACCTGCAGCTGTTTGAGGAGCGGAGACTTGCGACGCTGAGGCTTGCTGGGGGGGGCAGGCAGCTGACCCACGTTGGCATACGGGTTCTCTACTGGTCGGCCACGCCTCCTGTTGCTGCTGCGCTCCCCTGGAGGGTTAGGGCTGGGGGCAGGGCTGGTTCTGGAGAGGGGGCTGGGGCTGGAGGCAGGGCTGGTTCTGGAGAGGGGGCTGGGGACAGGGCTGGTTCTGGAGAGGGGGCTGGGGGAGACAGCAGGGCTGGGCCGGGACAGGGCTGTAGCCCCAGCAGGTCGGCCTAGGGGGGAAGACTCTGCAGGTAGATAGCCTGGTACAGGCGAGTCCTGCAGGATGATCATGGAGCGAGCTTTCCTCTGCCGCTCTGCATGGCTCCGAGACGTTGGCGAATCACAGACCTCGTGCAGCCTAGGTTCCGCCCCCGGCTTGAAGCTAGAGTGTGATTGATCGGCTGCTCGCTGCGGGGGAGGTGGAGGGCAGAAGGCTGGCGGCGGGCCAGAGTCCAGGAAGTAGTGGGAAGGGGGAGGAGGAGGGGCAGTCTGGGGAGGAGGAGGTATGAAACCATCAGTCATCGAAGAGCTCCTTGGAAACCGATGCTCTCCAATCAGTGCAGAGATCCTGTCATCCTCTGGTGCACCTGCAGGGGAGAGACTGGCATATTATAACCTGACTATAACCTTAACCTCTAAAAGTATAAGCCTTGGGGGGGGGTATCAGTCTGCTTATTAAACAGAATCGCTGTGTTCTGACGTGGACACTTTTTGACGGGAGTGGACCCTCTTGCTTCGCCTCTTCCTCTCTACCATAGGTTGTGTAAGCAGTTTGGTTGTTGTTGCTGGTAACATTATCTGTGCGGGCGCTGTCTATGTGTGAGTGGCAGCCCGTAGCATGGCTCAGCCTCAGGCCTGTTTCATCAATCAGTTCACTTCCGGGTTGGAGCGAGCGGTCGCATTCGCACTTTGGTCCGCAGGTAGTATAACTTTTCATTACATTTCATTACATTTCATTATAGTACAACGGTTTGATTTGTCTAATCTTAGCAATTTCTTCTTAGCTAGCTACATAGCCGTCTTTGTATCAAAGATAATTGCGTAATTATCGTATTTCGTCGTCCTAACGCAGTCTACACTGCTATCTGCCCAGCAGCTAGCCAGCTAGCAAACGTCCACCGTCTACCGAATAGCAGCACTGTAGCAACTATTACACCCAACTGAACGACTTGATTAGTGTAGTGTTAGCTAGCTACATAGTTGTCTTTGCTGTCTTCGTATCCAAGATAATTGTGTAGTTTAGAGTGTGTAGTTTTAGAGTGATTATCTTAATTTACCGAGGTTAGCTAGCCAGCTATCTGTCGTCCTTAACGTAGGAGACACTGCTAGCTAGCCAACAGCTAGCCAACGTCTACCGAATAGAACTTCCGCACTCAACAACCCGGTCGCATTCCGCTTCGCTCCACAGGTAGTATCACATTTTCATTTCATTACAGTACAACGGTTTGATTTGTTTGATCGTAGCTAGCTACATAGCTAGCTACATAGCCGTCTTTGTATCAAAGATAATTGTGTAGTCTAGAGCGATTTTCTAGGTTAGCTAGCCAGCTATTGTCGTTCAATTAACGCAACGTAACGTAATCAACACTGCTAGCTAGCCAGCTAGCCCCCGAATAGCAGCACTGTAGATACTATTACACTCAACGGAACGACTTGATTAGTGTAGTGTCAACAACGCAGCCACTGCCAGCTAGCCTACAAAGTCAACAACTGCCAGCTAGCCTACAAAGTCAACAACGCAGCCACTGCCAGCTAGCCTACTTCAGCAGTACTGTATCATCTTAATCATTTTAGTCAATAAGATTCTTGCTACGTAAGCTTAACTTTCTGAACATTCGAGACGCGTAGTCCACTTGCCACTCCAATCTCCTTTGCATTAGCGTAGTCTCTTCTGTAGCCTGTCAACTATGTGTCTGTCTATCCCTGTTCTCTCCTCTCTGCACAGACCATACAAACGCTCCACACCGCGTGGCATCGGCCACCCTAATCTGGTGGTCCCAGCGCGCACGACCCACGTGGAGTTCCAGGTCTCCGGTAGCCTCTGGAACTGCCGATCTGCGGCCAACAAGGCAGAGTTCATCTCAGCCTATGCCTCCCTCCAGTCCCTCGACTTCTTGGCACTGACGGAAACATGGATCACCACAGATAACACTGCTACTCCTACTGCTCTCTCTTCGTCCGCCCACGTGTTCTCGCACACCCCGAGAGCTTCTGGTCAGCGGGGTGGTGGCACCGGGATCCTCATCTCTCCCAAGTGGTCATTCTCTCTTTCTCCCCTTACCCATCTGTCTATCGCCTCCTTTGAATTCCATGCTGTCACAGTTACCAGCCCTTTCAAGCTTAACATCCTTATCATTTATCGCCCTCCAGGTTCCCTCGGAGAGTTCATCAATGAGCTCGATGCCTTGATTAGCTCCTTTCCTGAGGACGGCTCACCTCTCACAGTTCTGGGCGACTTTAACCTCCCCACGTCTACCTTTGACTCATTCCTCTCTGCCTCCTTCTTTCCACTCCTCTCCTCTTTTGACCTCACCCTCTCACCTTCCCCCCCTACTCACAAGGCAGGCAATACGCTCGACCTCATCTTTACTAGATGCTGTTCTTCCACTAACCTCATTGCAACTCCCCTCCAAGTCTCCGACCACTACCTTGTATCCTTTTCCCTCTCGCTCTCATCCAACACTTCCCACACTGCCCCTACTCGGATGGTATCGCGCCGTCCCAACCTTCGCTCTCTCTCCCCCGCTACCCTCTCCTCTTCCATCCTATCATCTCTTCCCTCTGCTCAAACCTTCTCCAACCTATCTCCTGATTCTGCCTCCTCAACCCTCCTCTCCTCCCTTTCTGCGTCCTTTGACTCTCTATGTCCCCTATCCTCCAGGCCGGCTCGGTCCTCCCCTCCCGCTCCGTGGCTCGACGACTCATTGCGAGCTCACAGAACAGGGCTCCGGGCAGCCGAGCGGAAATGGAGGAAAACTCGCCTCCCTGCGGACCTGGCATCCTTTCACTCCCTCCTCTCTACATTTTCCTCTTCTGTCTCTGCTGCTAAAGCCACTTTCTACCACTCTAAATTCCAAGCATCTGCCTCTAACCCTAGGAAGCTCTTTGCCACCTTCTCCTCCCTCCTGAATCCTCCTCCCCCTCCCCCCCCCTCCTCCCTCTCTGCAGATGACTTCGTCAACCATTTTGAAAAGAAGGTCGACGACATCCGATCCTCGTTTGCTAAGTCAAACGACACCGCTGGTTCTGCTCACACTGCCCTACCCTGTGCTCTGACCTCTTTCTCCCCTCTCTCTCCAGATGAAATCTCGCGTCTTGTGACGGCCGGCCGCCCAACAACCTGCCCGCTTGACCCTATCCCCTCCTCTCTTCTCCAGACCATTTCCGGAGACCTTCTCCCTTACCTCACCTCGCTCATCAACTCATCCCTGACCGCTGGCTACGTCCCTTCCGTCTTCAAGAGAGCGAGAGTTGCACCCCTTCTGAAAAAACCTACACTCGATCCCTCTGATGTCAACAACTACAGACCAGTATCCCTTCTTTCTTTTCTCTCCAAAACTCTTGAACGTGCCGTCCTTGGCCAGCTCTCCCGCTATCTCTCTCAGAATGACCTTCTTGATCCAAATCAGTCAGGTTTCAAGACTAGTCATTCAACTGAGACTGCTCTTCTCTGTATCACGGAGGCGCTCCGCACTGCTAAAGCTAACTCTCTCTCCTCTGCTCTCATCCTTCTAGACCTATCGGCTGCCTTCGATACTGTGAACCATCAGATCCTCCTCTCCACCCTCTCCGAGTTGGGCATCTCCGGCGCGGCCCACGCTTGGATTGCGTCCTACCTGACAGGTCGCTCCTACCAGGTGGCGTGGCGAGAATCTGTCTCCTCACCACGTGCTCTCACCACTGGTGTCCCCCAGGGCTCTGTTCTAGGCCCTCTCCTATTCTCGCTATACACCAAGTCACTTGGCTCTGTCATAACCTCACATGGTCTCTCCTATCATTGCTATGCAGACGACACACAACTAATCTTCTTCTTTCCCCCTTCTGATGACCAGGTGGCGAATCGCATCTCTGCATGTCTGGCAGACATATCAGTGTGGATGACGGATCACCACCTCAAGCTGAACCTCGGCAAGACGGAGCTGCTCTTCCTCCCGGGGAAGGACTGCCCGTTCCATGATCTCGCCATCACGGTTGACAACTCCATTGTGTCCTCCTCCCAGAGCGCTAAGAACCTTGGCGTGATCCTGGACAACACCCTGTCGTTCTCAACTAACATCAAGGCGGTGGCCCGTTCCTGTAGGTTCATGCTCTACAACATCCGCAGAGTACGACCCTGCCTCACACAGGAAGCGGCGCAGGTCCTAATCCAGGCACTTGTCATCTCCCGTCTGGATTACTGCAACTCGCTGTTGGCTGGGCTCCCTGCCTGTGCCATTAAACCCCTACAACTCATCCAGAACGCCGCAGCCCGTCTGGTGTTCAACCTTCCCAAGTTCTCTCACGTCACCCCGCTCCTCCGCTCTCTCCACTGGCTTCCAGTTGAAGCTCGCATCCGCTACAAGACCATGGTGCTTGCCTACGGAGCTGTGAGGGGAACGGCACCTCAGTACCTCCAGGCTCTGATCAGGCCCTACACCCAAACAAGGGCACTGCGTTCATCCACCTCTGGCCTGCTCGCCTCCCTACCACTGAGGAAGTACAGTTCCCGCTCAGCCCAGTCAAAACTGTTCGCTGCTCTGGCCCCCCAATGGTGGAACAAACTCCCTCACGACGCCAGGACAGCAGAGTCAATCACCACCTTCCGGAGACACCTGAAACCCCACCTCTTTAAGGAATACCTAGGATAGGATAAAGTAATCCTTCTCACCCCCCCCCCCCTTAAAAGATTTAGATGCACTATTGTAAAGTGGCTGTTCCACTGGATGTCATAAGGTGAATGCACCAATTTGTAAGTCGCTCTGGATAAGAGCGTCTGCTAAATGACTTAAATGTTAAATGTAAATGTAATCAAGGTGGATTCATTAAGACATCCTGTGTTTCTCTTCTGTTTCTGGATTTTACAGTTTGGTACAACGTGTTGGAAGGTTTTCTTCCCCCATTGAACGCCTAGGTCCAATAGCCATGGTTCGCCACTGGATTCTGGTACCACATAGTACTACAACGCCTAGGTCCAATAGCCATGGTTCGCCACTGGATTCTGGTACCACATAGTACTACAACGCCTAGGTCCAATAGCCATGGTTCGCCACTGGATTCTGGTACCACATAGTACTACAACGCCTAGGTCCAATAGCCATGGTTCGCCACTGGATTCTGGTACCACATAGTACTACAACGCCTAGGTCCAATAGCCATGGTTCGCCACTGGATTCTGGTACCACATAGTACTACAACGCCTAGGTCCAATAGCCATGGTTCGCCACTGGATTCTGGTACCACATAGTACTACAACGCCTCGGTCCAATAGCCATGGTTCGCCACTGGATTCTGGTAATAGTTAGAGTAATGTAATTGTCTCACCGAAGGACTTGGTCCGAGACATTCCACGAGGCAGCTGCATGGTGGCTTTCTCCATACCCAGGGAAACCCCTGGAGGAACAGGCAGGCCCTGCCGCTCAAACAAAGACTGCAACACACACAGTGAGAGAATGCCTGGGATCACATATGTTTTAAAGAAACAGCATCTGTCTGGACCAGTAGTGAATCGTGACTTAGTGAACCAGCAGTAAATCGTGACTGAGTGAATCAGCAGTAAATCATGACTTAGCGAATCAGCAGTAAATCATGACTTAGTGAATCAGTAGTGAATCGTGACTTAGTGAACCAGCAGTAAATCGTGACTGCGTGAATCAGTAGTGAATCGTGACTGAGTGAATCAGTAGTAAATCGTGAATCGTGACTGAGTGAATCAGCAGTAAATCGTGACTGAGTGAATCGGTAGTGAATCGTGACTGAGTGAATCAGCAGTAAATCGTGACTGAGTGAATCAGTAGTGACTCATCTGACTTACGTTGATCTCTTGCTGAGTAATTCGTCTGCTGGTTGGTCGCTGCTTCACGGTGGCCGCTCTGTAGTCCGCCTCCAAGGGGCATTTTCTCATCATCACCTCCTGGGACCCAGTCAACATCTCGTCCAGCTTGTCTGAAATACATCAAAGTACACAGTACAACACAGTACTACATAGCACTAAACAGTACAACACAGTACTACATAGTACTACATAGCACTTCAAAATAGTACTACAACACAGTACCACATAGCACTATAACACAGTACCACATAGCACTACAACACAGTACCACATAGCACTACAACACAGTACAACACAGTACCATATAGCATTACAACACAGTACAACACACTACAACACAGTACCACATAGCATTACAACACAGTACCACACTGTAACACATAGCATTACAACACAGTACCACACTGTACAACACATAGCATTACAACACAGTAACACATAGCATTACAACACAGTACCACACTGTAACACATAGCATTACAACACAGTACCACACTGTAACACATAGCATTACAACACAGTAACACATAGCATTACAACACAGTACCACACTGTAACACATAGCATTACAACACAGTACCACACTGTAACACATAGCATTACAACACAGTAACACATAGCATTACAACACTGTAACACATAGCATTACAACACAGTACCACATAGTACTACAACACAGTACCACATAGCACTACAACACAGTACAACACAGTACCATATAGCATTACAACACAGTACAACACACTACAACACAGTACCACATAGCATTACACCACAGTACCACACTGTAACACATAGCATTACAACACAGTACCACACTGTAACACATAGCATTACAACACAGTAACACATAGCATTACAACACAGTAACACATAGCATTACAACACAGTAACACATAGCATTACAACACAGTACCACACTGTAACACATAGCATTACAACACAGTAACACATAAAATTACAACACAGTACCACACAGTAACACATAGCATTACAACACAGTACCACACTGTAACACATAGCATTACAACACAGTACCACACAGTAACACATAGCATTACAACACAGTACCACACAGTAACACATAGCATTACAACACAGTACCACACTGTAACACATATAATTACAACACAGTACCACATAGAATTACAACACAGTACCACATAGCATTACAACACAGTACCACACAGTAACACATAGCATTACAACACAGTACCACACTGTAACACATAGCATTACAACACAGTACCACACTGTAACACATAGCATTACAACACAGTACCACACAGTACCAAATAGCATTACAACACAGTACTACATAGCATTACAACACAGTACAACACAGTACCAAATATTATTACAACACAGTACAACACAGTACCACACAGTAACACATAGCATTACAACACAGTACAACACAGTACCACATAGCATTACAACACAGTACCACACTGTAACACATAGCATTACAACACAGTACCACACTGTAACACATAGCATTACAACACAGTACCACACTGTAACACATAGCATTACAACACAGTACCACACAGTAACACATAGCATTACAACACAGTACCACACAGTAACACATAGCATTACAACACAGTACCACACTGTAACACATAGCATTACAACACAGTACCACACTGTAACACATAGCATTACAACACAGTACCACACTGTAACACATAGCATTACAACACAGTACAACACTGTACCACATAGCATTACAACACAGTACCACACAGTAACACATAGCATTACAACACTGTACCACATAGCATTACAACACAGTACCACACAGTACCAAATAGCATTACAACACAGTACAACACAGTAACACATAGCATTACAACACAGTACCACACTGTAACACATAGCATTACAACACAGTACCACACTGTAACACATAGCATTACAACACAGTACCACACAGTAACACATAGCATTACAACACAGTACCACACAGTAACACATAGCATTACAACACAGTACCACACTGTAACACATAGCATTACAACACAGTACCACACTGTAACACATAGCATTACAACACAGTAACACATAGCATTACAACACAGTACTACATAGCATTACAACACAGTACCAAATATTATTACAACACAGTACAACACAGTACCACACAGTAACACATAGCATTACAACACAGTACAACACAGTACCACATAGCATTACAACACAGTACCACACTGTAACACATAGCATTACAACACAGTACCACACTGTAACACATAGCATTACAACACAGTACCACACTGTAACACATAGCATTACAACACAGTACCACACTGTAACACATAGCATTACAACACAGTACAACACAGTACCACATAGCATTACAACACAGTACAACACAGTACCACATAGCATTACAACACAGTACAACACAGTACCACATAGCATTACAACACAGTACAACACAGTAACACATAGCATTACAACACAGTACAACACAGTAACACATAGCATTACAACACAGTACCACACTGTACCACATAGCATTACAACACAGTACAACACAGTACCAAATAGCATTACAACACAGTACAACACAGTAACACATATCATTACAACACACTACAACACAGTACCACATAGCATTACAACACAGTACAACACAGTAACACATAGCATTACAACACAGTACCACACTGTACCACATAGCATTACAACACAGTACAACACAGTACCATATAGCATTACAACACAGTACCATATAGCATTACAACACACTACAACACAGTACCACATAGCATTACAACACAGTACCACATAGCACTACAACACACTACAACACAGTACCATATAGCATTACAACACACTACAACACAGTACCACATAGCACTACAACACACTACAACACAGTACCACATAGCATTACAACACAGTACCACACAGTACCACATAGCATTACAACACACTACAACACAGTACCACATAGCATTACAACACAGTACAACACAGTACCACATAGCATTACAACACAGTACCACATAGCACTACACAGTACTAAATAGCACTACACAGTAAAACACAGTACTCCATAGCACTACAACACAGTACAACACAGTACCACACTGTAACACATAGCATTACAACATAGTACAACACAGTACCACATAGCATTACAACACAGTACAACACAGTACCACATAGCATTACAACACAGTACCACATAGCACTACAACACACTACAACACAGTACCACATAGCATTACACAGTACTAAATAGCACTACACAGTAAAACACAGTACTCCATAGCACTACACAGTACTCCATAGCACTACAACACAATACTACATGATACAATTCCAACACAACACACACTCACCCCCTCGTCTCCTCCTGGCAGAGGCTTACAGGAGAAAGTACAGATCAGGTCACTCACACTGTGTGAGTGTGAATCGTGAGTGTGTGTGTGTGTGTGTGTGTGTGTGTGTGTGTGTGTGTGTGTGTGTGTGTGTGTGTGTGTGTGTGTGTGTGTGTGTGTGTGTGTGTGTGTGTGTGTGTGTGTGTGTGTGTGTGTGTGTGTGTGTGTGTGTGTGTGTGTGTGAGTGTGTGTGAGTCTCTCTTTCTCTCTCCTACCTATCTCTTCCAGTTCAGACGTCATAGATTTGGAGCGCAGTGTGAGCGACGTGCTGGGTGCTCTCTTAGGCGGAGGAGGTGCTGTAGGGGGGTGTCAGCCAATCAAATGAGTCACAGACCAAAACCATTCACCTTTATCACAGAAACACACACACACTGTCCCGTACCTTTCTTACGGACCAAGTCGGACTCAGGTTTGCGTGTGACTGAAACAACCTTCATCAGCAGCTGACTTCCTCCCTGACGGATCAGCGACACCACCTGTCTATGGCCCACCTTCACCACATCACTACCATTTACCTGACACACACACACACACACACACACACACACACACACACACACACACACACACACACACACACACACACACACACACACACACACACACACACACACACACACACACACACACACACACACACACACACAAATCCTATTAATCCACCACTGGGCATTGTATTTATGGAATGTACTTCTGCGTCTGTATTTAATTGTGTGTGTGCCATAAACATGTATAGAGGACTCTAGTGCCCAAAAGCATATTTTAGCCCGGGCATTCCAATTAGGACTTTCACCATTTTGAAGTAGTCTGGGTGGGACTTCCTGTGGGTTAAAGAAGGATCACCATATGTTTCCATCCAGATCATTAGGAGGGATCAGCCAATTAATTATACTGGTGAGCAAACATTCCATACAGAAGGTGGCAGTAAATCAGCAACCTTGTCTTTATACCTGTTCAGACAACATCCTCCAGGGGGCAGTAAATCACCAACCTTGTCTTTATACCTGTTCAGACAACACCCTCCAGGGGGCAGTAAATCACCAACCTTGTCTTTATACCTGTTCAGACAACATCCTCCAGGGGGTTAGTAAATCACCAACCTTGTCTTTATACCTGTTCAGACAACACCCTCCAGGGGGCAGTAAATCATCAACCTTGTCGTTATACCTGTTCAGACAACACCCTCCAGGGGGCAGTAAATCACCAACTTTGTCTTTATACCTGATCAGACAACACTGGAGGGGCCACTGGAGGGGCCAAACTGAAAGGCCCTGGAGGGGCCAACTCGTAGAAGTAGTAGAACAAAAACATCGGCTACTTCAAAATGGAGACGGTCTCAATGGCATTGTCATGCAGCGGCGGATTTAGGTATGGGAGACACGGGCAGCCTCCCGGGAAGACACGGGCAGCCTCCCGAGGAAACACGGGCGGCCTCCCGAGGAAACACGGGCGGCCTCCCGAGGAAACACGGGCGGCCTCCCGAGGAGACACGGGCGGCCTCCCGAGGAGACACGGGCGGCCTCCCGGGGAGGTATCTTGTCGGGCACCCGCACAAAAAATTATAATTGCACATCACGTCAATTATATCATGTCACCGTTTGAAAATGTGGGTCAATTAACCTTGTTGGAGTGGGCGCCCTGATTCTAGGTTGTGAACTAGGCAGGCTACTGCCTGGGAAGGTCTCCCACTCAGAAGTGCCAGATGGGGAGGGGGGCGGGGTAGGTTGACCTCAGTTCTCCCCACTGGAAGCCCGAGGTAGAGGGAGCAGGGGAATCTATCAAATAGCGCACCTCTAACTTTGTACAGTACTAATGCAATTAGTAAAATCAGTCACACTACGAAATGCTACCAAATAAACCACAATTCATTCATAATACTGTGAATATATAGTTTCATATTGTTGCATTTTTTTCTGGTTTGTGTGAAATGGTTAAGAATAATATAAAACCAGTCTGCACAGCACAAAGGTGAATTGTTTTAGTCTTGACTCTTGGTTTACAGTGTTGGGGGATGGGTAATGTAGTCTTGACTCTTAGTTAACAGTGTTGGGGGATGGGTAATGTAGTCTTGACTCTTGGTTGACAGTGTTGGGGGATGGGTAATGTAGTCTTGACTCTTGGTTGACAGTGTTGGGGGATGGGTAATGTAGTCTTGACTCTTGGTTGACAGTGTTGGGGGATGGGTAATGTAGTCTTGACTCTTGGTTGACAGTGTTGGGGATGGGTAATGTAGTCTTGACTCTTGGTTGACAGTGTTGGGGATGGGTAATGTAGTCTTGACTCTTGGTTGACAGTGTTGGGGATGGGTAATGTATTGATGCTCTAGTGCCAATTCAACACAAATGGATAAGAAAAGGTCTACGCCATCAGGTTAGGAGAAAGACGAAGAGGAGAAACGCGCAAAAGATAAAAGTATGCAGCTATGTCATCTGTTTATGAGTATAATATTATGCATGTAATGAAACAGGCTAGTATAACACTTAAGTTTGTTAGCCTGTTGCTTGCTATTACACATAGGGCGACAATATTCCGTTTTCTGTCCAACTAGCTTACATAACATAGGATATCATTTCACACAGTTTCATCATGATAATGTGTGAAGCCTGCAGCACTGGCACATTATTGGTTTGGTTAACTCGAGGTGACATCATAAAGGTATTCTGTGGTTGTATTGACTAGGTCCTGAGATCAGTAAGGGGAATTTCCAGGGCTGTAGGCTAACTTCAAATACATCTATATTATTGTGATATATTGAGTGTTTTGGGGTGTCTTATGCCTAGAATTAGCCAAGGAGGTTGTGTGGTTCATTTGGTTCCTATTCCTCTTCAGAAATGATCTCAGAGCCTCAGGATGAGGAGCCATCTACCTCCTCAGCCACACAAGCATCTTCACAAATGTTGGATGAGGATGAAGACCCATTTGTTTCCACTCCCATTTGGAGTGACCAAAGACCCATTTGTTTCCAGGATTCTTCAGGTGTGTTTGTGCGCACACGCATATGTGTTTATGTGTGCATCCCTGCATAAAATAAACAAAACAAATAATTTCCCTTTTTGCATATTGTAGGTAACAATGATGATTTTTATTATTATTGGGTATATATGTGTCCCACCACTTTAAATGCTGTGAATAACGTGTGTAAACTAATGCCCATGTGTTCGCCATTAGAAATGCCTGTAGCAGCATCCCAACCAAATCCTGTTGCTGAAGATGAACCACCAGTCAGACCCTGCTGACTGGCCTTCAGTTCTGACTGACACAATTCAAACACAACTGGAGGACCAACTTACTTAATTTGTTTTCCCAAGGAATGAGAGTGATGGAAGATCACAACCAGTATTTCAGGAAGACCGTGGTGAGTGGTGAAAAAAAAAAATCGCTCGAAGTTGGTTGGTGTATTCTGAAAGAATCAACAGTCCCTTCTGCTTCAAACTCTTTTCGAAGAAGAAAATTAATTTAGCAAACTCAGGACTGACAGACTGGAAACATGCAAGTTCTTTGCTTACTTCACACGGCAGCAGTCCAGAACACCAAAACTGCATGAAAACATGGAAAGAACTGGCAATGAGGATCAAAGAGGAAAGTTAAGAGTGTTGAGCCACTGAGTATTCAGGTATCAGTGGTGAGAGAGGCACTGATTGAGGTGAGGGATCCAACCAAAGACCCTGTGATAAAGATTGAGGCCCAGTCCTTGTCAGAGGAGGTGGGATCATATCGCTTCAGCATCTGTACAGTGATGTGGTATGACATCTGGAGCCAGATCCAACATGTGAGCAAGCTGATGCAGTCTCCCAGTATGCATGTGGATGTTGCAGTCAGTCTTCTCAGAAAGACAGAGAGAGGTCTCAGCAACTTCAGGGCAACGGGCTTTATGACTGCACAAACGTCAGCCAAGGATATTTGCGAGGGTATGAATGTAGAGGCCGTTCTACAACACAAAAGCTGAAGTCCACAAAGCGCCACTTTTCATACGAATCGTTTGATGAGCCTTTGAGTGAAGCCCTGAAGAAGCTGGAGGTGACATTTCTCAACGTCGTTGTTGATGCTGTAACCTCGGCCCTTCAGGAAAGATCTTCCACATTGGAACATGTGGGAGAGAACGTTGGAGTTCGGACAGCCTTCCAAAGTCTCTCCAATGAGGAGCTGACAGAACAATGTGAGGCCCTTAGTATGACACTGCACTATAAAGACCACTCAGACTTGGATGGCAGAGAGCTTGCACAGGAACTGAAGAACTTGCCATCGAAGACCATGACCCTGCTGGAGCTGCTGATAGTTATACACGTAAAGGGAGCTCTCAATGTGTCCACATTTGTGGACTGCTCTCAGAATGTGTCCTACTCTTCCAGTGACTGTAGCTGAAGCAGAGAGGAGCTTTTCAAAGCTGAAGCTCATCAAATCCTACCTGAGGTCCACCATGTCACAGGAACGCCTTCGTGGCCTTGCTGTCATCAGTATTAACCATGTAATTACTGAGCAGACTTCTTATGATGATGTAATTGATGACTTTGCCTCAAGGAAGGCAAGAAAGGTCTTGGTTTAGATGGCAGTTGTGCAATTTAGTTTGTATGTTTCTTGTTTGAAGACCAATAGTGTAATAATCAGGTTCTCTTCTTTATAAGTTTATATTTGTGTAATGTAGGATTTGTGCAATAGTTTTATTTGTGTGTTTTTTGTTAGCAATAGGGTAATAGTGTAATAATTAGATTCTCTTTTATTTGTATTTATATACTACAATTTGTCTTCGCTACTTCCTTTTGATATTTATGAGTCTTATTTTTGTATATATTTTTGTGTTTATATACATTTCAATGTTATTATTATATATTTGTGTTGTTCCAAATGGCTGGATGAAAATGTCAGTTGGTGAAGAACGGTGATTTATTTGGGGGGGGGGCTGAAGTGGGGGTTCACCCAGGGAGCCATACAACTTAGAACCGCCACTGCTGTCATGCACTCACAGACGCCATAATGAGACAGATGCAAAGTTGTGATCTCTATACAGCTCTATGGTGTGTATAGTGGAATAGATACGTTGTGATCTCTATACATCTCTATGGTGTGTATAATGGAATAGATACGTTGTGATCTCTATACATCTCTATGGTGTGTATAATGGAATAGATACGTTGTGATCTCTATACATCTCTATGGTGTGTATAATGGAATAGATACGTTGTGATCTCTATACATCTCTATGGTGTGTATAATGGAATAGATACGTTGTGATCTCTATACATCTCTATGGTGTGTATAATGGAACAGATACGTTGTGATCTCTATACATCTCTATGGTGTGTATAATGGAATAGATACGATGTGATCTCTATACATCTCTATGGTGTGTATAATGGAACAGATACGTTGTGATCTCTATACATCTCTATGGTGTGTATAATGGAATAGATCCAACGTTGTGATCTCTATACATCTCTATGGTGTGTATAATGGAATAGATCCAACGTTGTGATCTCTATACATCTCTATGGTGTGTATAATGGAATAGATACGTTGTGATCTCTATACATCTCTATGGTGTGTATAATGGAATAGATCCAACGTTGTGATCTCTATACATCTCTATGGTGTGTATAATGGAATAGATCCAACGTTGTGATCTCTATACATCTCTATGG